>NC_044406.1:101730727-102085032 GCF_006542625.1 Nomascus leucogenys | reverse complement strand
CTTGACAATCTCTATTCAGTAAGTTATCTAAGAAAGAATATATGGTAGCTTATGTTTTATATGTGGTATAGGTCAATTTCTCTTTATTGGCAATTACATAAAAATAATAGCCTGCATAGTAGAGTTATCGGCTGGCAGCCACCTTTGCCTAAGGGAGGCGACATAATTTCTAATTGCTTTTGTTTAATCTTAATAATTCTTGCGTGGACTCAGCAAAAGTTGAAGAAAGTGAACAAAAACAGCAGTGGAAAGTTCGTAAAAGGTAAAGCATCCTATATATTAGATATTATTGTTTTACTTAATAATCTACTCTTACCACATATTTTACTCTTTCTCTTTTGTAAGAGTTTTTAATATTGTTTCAGTTATACAGTACTTTATATTTCTGGACCCAAAACATAACCACAGGTTATTTTTTGTAGCATTATAGTGAAGCACTGTAAACAAGTGAAATATCTATCAGTTGAGAAGTAGTTCAAGAAACATGTTGGACCAGGCACGGTGGATCACGCCTGTAATCCCAGCACTTTGGGAGGCTGAGGGGGGTGGATTGCTTGAGCCCAGGAATTACAGATCAGCCTGAACAACATGGCAAAACCCTGTCTCTACATAAAATAATATAAATGTGTGTGTATATATATTTTTATGATATAATCATACATACTGTAAAATACAATGAAGTTATTTATAAGTAACTCTATAAAAATAAATTTATACCCAATAGAATGACGTGTATAATTTGATACTTTTTTTTTTTTGAGACGGAGTTTTGATCTTGTTGCCCAGGCTGGAGTGCAATGGCACAATCTCGGCTCACCACAACCTCCACCTCCTGGGTTCAAGCGATTCCCCTGCCTCAGCCTCCTGAGTAGCTGGGATTACAGTCATGCACCACGACACCTGGCTAATTTTGTATTTTTTTAGTAGAGATGGGGTTTCTCCATGTTGGTCAGGCTGGTCTTGAACTCCCAACCTCAGGTGATCTGTCCCCCTCGGCCTCCCAAAGTGCTGGGATTACAGGCGTGAGCCACCGTGCCCGGATCTAATCTGATACATTTTTATGTATGTATACATCTGTGATACTGTCACCATGTCAAGATACTGAAAATATCCAACACCTCAGAAACTACTCCTTCCCCTTTGTAATCCTCCCCTCATACCATTCCCTGCCCTGCCATCCCCTGGCAGTCATTGATTTGCTGTATATCACTATAAAAAATTTAATAGGTTTTTGGAGTTTCAAATAAATGGAATGATACAGAGTGTGATCTTTTTTTGTCTGGCCTGTTTCACTTGGAATAGTTATTCTGTTATTCATCCATGAGTGCATCAATGATTCATTTCTTTTGTTGCTGAGTGGTGTTCCATTATATAGATATGCCACAGTTTGTCTGTTTTCCTGTTGATGGACATTTGAGGTATTTCCAGTTTTTGATCATTACAAATAAAGCTGTTAGGTACCTTTGTGTGTGGGAACACATGTTGTGTGAACATATGCTTTTATTTCTGTTGAGGTATAATTCACCTATTGTCAGATTCACTTTGAAGGTGTACAGAGTTGTATGAATTTTGACAAATACATATAGTCATTTATCTACCATCACAATCAAGATATGGAATCTTTCTATTGTAGCAGGACGAGTCACAGACAAAACTCCTCAGACATCGGATTAAAGAAGGAAGAGGTTTTATATTCAGCCGGGAGCATTGGCAGACTTGTGTCTTAAGAGCGGAGCTCCCCGAAAAAGAAATTCCTAGCCCTTTTAAGGGCTTACAACTCTAAGTGGTCTGCGTGAAAGAGTCATAATAGATCAAGTAAGCGTGAGGAACGTGACCGGGGGCTACATACATCAGCTAACAGAACAAAAAGTTTTACAGTGCTTTCTCATACAATGTCTGGAATTTACAGATAACACCAGTAGTTTTGGTCAGGGGTTAATATTATTATTATTTTAACCACCAGGGCTAGGTGGTGGCGCCAAGGTCGTTTAGCTATTTATCTTACTTCTGTTTCTTTCCAATTTTTTGCTTTCTCCCTTTTCTCCTGTCTTATAAACTAGGGAAAAGGGGAGGTTGGGGAGAAACTGGGAAGGACAACAGGAGAAGTGGTGGTCTCATACCATACAATGACCCCAGAAAGTTGCGTTGGGTTTCTTTGTATTTCAACGCCTTCAACCTACTTCCAGCCCCTGGCAACCATTGATCTAATTTCTATGCATATAGTGTTGGTTTTTTATAGTATCATATACTTGGGATCCTAGAATAATGATCCATTTGTTTCTGACTTCTTTCACTCAGCACCATGCTTCTGAGACTCATCCACGTTGTTGTATGTATCAGTGGTTCATTTTTGTTGTTGATGAGTATTATATTGTATGGATATGTGACAGTTTGCTAATTCATTCATCAGTTCCTGGACATTTGGGTTGTTTACAGGACTTCGTGTGTGTATGGCATAAAACATGTAAAAAACCATGTTTATTTTTAAGATCTGAATTTCAACACAAAACAGTTAAAATGTCCATGATAAATGAAGAAAAATTTTTGGTCCACCCATGTTTTTCTTTTTCTTTCTTTCTTTCTTTTTTTTTTTTTTTGTGACAGGGTCTCACTGGAGTGCAGTGGCATGATCTTGACTCACTGCAGCCTCAACCCCCACCCAGGCTCAAGGGATCCTCCTACCTTAGCCTCCCTAATAGCTGGGACCACAGGTGCACACCACCCCACCTGGCTAATTTTTTTTCTTTTCTTTTCTCTTCTTCTTCTTTGTTTTATTTGTAGAGACAGGTTTTCACCACGTTACCAAGGCTGATTTTTTTTTCTAGGAATGAAAACATGATGGTTTGCCTTTAGTTGGGGATCTATTTCCTCATTACTGCCACTTCTACCACCAGCACCAGCCCCACCCCCACACGAGTACTTAATTACCATGAAAAAAGTCAATAAGTGAGGGTGTGAAAACTCAAGGGGCAAAATTGCTCTATATATTTCATATGTAATATTGCTTAGAGATTTCCTGAAAATACATTATTAAGTGTCTATTTATGATGGTGATCATTGCAGACAAATGAAGAATTCAGAGCCCAATCCTAACCTCAAGCCAAGAAGTAAAAAAAGGAAGAAAAAAATCAAGACGCTCAGAACAGAACTACAGCAATATTGAACCCAGGTAATGAAACTAGATATGTATTGTGTGTCATGTCACATTGAGATCTATGGTAGGAAATTTTCTTGTTAGACGGAAGTAAAATATGACTAGTAGCAGACTTTTTGGCAAATTCTCATTTTATTTTAAATAACTCTATGGGAAAAAAAAACAACTCTATGGATTTTATTTTCTAAGACAATCAACCATTTTCATGTGTGGAAAAGACCCAGGCATTACTTAACTGTCCTGAATGTTTTGTGACAACATATTAAACAAGCAAATTGTTTGTTTGTTTGTTTGTTCTTAGACAGAGCTTCACTCTGTTGCCCAGGCTAGAGGGTAGTGGCATGATCAAGGCTCACTGCAGACTCAACCTCCTAGGCTCAAGTATATTCTCCTCAGCCTCCAGTACATTCTCCTGCAAGAACATACCACCCCACACCTGGCTAATTTTAAAATGTTTTATAGAGGCAGGGTCTCACTATGTTGTCCAGGCTGGTCTCAAACTCCTGGCCTTAAGTGATCCTCCTGCCTCAGCCTCCCAAAGTGCTGGGATTATAGGCATGAGCCACCACATCTAGCCACAGTACTTGTTTAGAGAAAAAATTGTTATGATGATGTGAATAATTGGGTCCACAATATTTCCTTTTAGAAAGAAAATTGGCCAGGCGCGGTGGCTCACGCCTGTAATCCTAGCACTTTGGGAGGCCAAGGCAGGCAGATCACCTGAAGTCGGGAGTTCAAGACCAGACTGACCAACATGGAGAAACCCCGTCTCTACTAAAAATACAAAAAATGAGCCGGGGATGGTGGCACATGCCTGTAATCCCAGCTACTTGGGAGGCTGGGGCAGGAGAATTGCTTGAACCCGGGAAGCAGATGTTGCGGTGAGCTGAGATCACGCCATTGTACTCCAGCCTGGGCAACAAGAGCGAAACTCCATCTCAAAAAAAAAAAAAAGAAAAAGAAAAAAAAAAGAAAATTGGAGCTGGGTGCGGTGGCTCATGCCTGTAATCCCAGCACTTTGGGAGGCCGAGATGGGGCGGATTACCTGAGGTCGGGAGTTTGAGAGCAACCTGGCCAACATGGTGAAACCCCGTCTCTACAAAAATACAAAAAAAAATTAGCCAGGCATGATGGCAGGTGCCTGTAATCCCAGCTACTCGGGAGGCTCAGGTAGGAGAATCGCTTGAACCTGGGAGGCGGAAGTTGCAGTGAGCTGAGATTGAGCTGTTGCACTCCAGCCTGGGCAGCAGAGCGAGACTCCATCTTAGGAAAAAAAAAAAGAAAGAAGAAAGAGAGAGAGAGAAAGGAAGGAAGGAAGGAAGGAAGGGAAGGAAGGAAGGAAGGAAGGAAAAGAGAAAGAAAGAGAAAGAAAGAAAGAGAGAGAGAGGGAGAGAAAGGAAGAAAGGAAGGGAAGGGAAGGAAGGAAGGAAGGAAGGAAGGAAGGAAGGAAAATTGGGCCATATGTGAGACCTCATCCCAAAAAGAAAAGAAAATCCTTACATTTTAATAATCTCAAAGCCCTCTGTATACCTGTGTAAATCTCAAATACTATATTTTATTTTTTTAAATTTATTTATTTTTTGAGATGGAGTCTCACTTTGTCTCCCAGGCTGGAGTGCAGTGGCGCGATCTTTGCTGCTCCCTGGCCAGAACTGAGTAAAATTAAGATTTTACACTTGGCCAAGTTGACAGGCCAGAAGTAATAGTACTTCACTCTTGTCCTTTGCATCATCATGACGGCTATTGAGTAAAAAATAGCCAGTTGACAGAGGCGTTATAAATACAAACTTAGAATCAAACAGACCCAAGGAGGAACCCAGCTCCACCTCTTGATTTGGGCACGATTTTAGGCTGGTTTCTTACTCATTCCGTGCATAGGTTTCCTTTTTAAAATGGGCATAACACTTAGGTCACAGAGGAGAGGTCAGAACTGGCAAATCTGACTCACAAATTAAGCACTCAAACATGCTTTATGTGCTCAGTTCAGCAGCACATATACTAAAATTGGAAAGATACAGAGAAGATACATGGCAGCTGTGCAAGGATAATACGCAAATTTGTGAAGCGTTCTGTATTTTTCATGTTCATGGATTGGAAGAATTAATATTGTTAAAATTTTCATATTACCCAAAGCAATCTACAGGTTAAATGCAATCCCCATTAAAATACTAATGACATTCATCACAGAAATAGAAAAAAAATTCTAAAATTTATATGGAACTACAGAAGACCCAGAATAGCCAAAGTTATCCTAAGCAAGAAGAACAAAATTGGAGGGATCACATTAGCTGACTTCAAATTATACAACAGAGCTACAATAATCAAAACAGCATAGTACCAGCACAAAAACAGACACATAGACCAATGGAACAGAACAGAGAACCCAGAAACAAATTCACACACCTATAGTGAACTTATTTTTGACAAAGGTGCCAAGAACATACACTGGGGAAAACACAGTCTCTTCAATAAATGGTGCTGGGAAAACTGGGTGTCCATATGCAGAAGAATGAAATTAGACCCCTATCTCTCTATTGTTTTTTTTTTTTTTTTTGAGACGGAGTCTTGCTCTGTCACCCAGGCTGGAGTGCAGTGGCGCAATCTCGGCTCACTGCAAGCTCCGCCTCCCGGGTTCACGCCATTCTTCTGCCTCAGCGTCTCCGAGCAGCTGGTACTACAGGCGCCCACCACCACGCCTGGCTAATTTTTTTGTATTTTTAGTAGAGACGGGGTTTCACCGTGGTCTCGATCTCCTGACCTCGTGATCCACCCGCCTCGGCCTCCGAAAGTCCTGGGATTACAAGCATGAGCCACCGTGCCCGGCCAAGACCCCTATCTCTCACCATATACAAAGATCAAATCAAAATGAATTAAAGACTTATATCTAACAGTGGCGCACGCCTGTGATCCCAGCACTTTGGGAGGCCGAGGTGGGTGGATCACCTGAGGTCAGGAGTTCGACACCAGCCTGGCCAGCATGGTGACTCCTCATCTCTACTAAAAATACAAAAAATAGCTGGCGTGTGGTGCACGCCTGTAATCCTAGCTACTCGGGAGGCTGAGGCAGGAGAATCGCTTGAACCTGGGAGTGGAGTGCGCAGTGAGCCAAGATCGTGCCATTGCACTCCAGCCTGGGCAATAAGAGCAAAACTCTGTGTCAAAAAAAAAAAAAAAAAAAAAAAAAAGGAAGAAGAAGAAAAATCGAGACCTAACAACAAAACAGAAAAGTCATTCACAACCCTATTGGGAGGTAAAAAAAGAATTTAAATAAGTACATGTTCAAATGATAATGTTGCCTGTTGTATCATTCATATGCCTTAATTGCTCCCTCCCCAGGTGAGAGGCAGGTTCCCAAGACCAGACACTGCCTGCGCGCTATGACTTCTCACTCTTCGTCATGGAACTGCTAGAGGGCCAGCACCTTAAGGGCTGCTGCTTGGTGGTGCTGATGCTGCCTAGGTGGGCGGCAGTGTGTCAGGGCCAAAGGAGTGACAGCAGCTGGCAGGTTTCCCCTACCTGACTAGTGCCCTGATTTGCATGTTGTTTTGAGAAAACAAACACACTCCTCTTGCAAAATAATATTCACCTAAGGAGACATGTACAGGGTAAAGAGGAAAATGAAGATAGCCAGTGATGAGAGATGAGGAGTATTAAATGGCGCTGTGTATCCTCCCAGCACCTTGTTCCCTAAGGACAGAGAGAGATACAAATATAGTTTTAAAACAATAGTCTAGTGAGCTCTATAGGTCCGTGGGTAACTTGTTGGCCATTTAGTTAGTAAACAATAACAATGAAAAGATTTTTGTGGACCTACCTTTTTGATTTCTATTGACAGATGTAATCCTTTCTTTTTTCAGGAAAAATGTCTTCACAAATACAAAAGTGTTGCAAGGAAAAATTGAAGTCACTCCTGCCCACATCCACTGCCCAGTGTAACCGCCCTTAAAGATTGCTGTGTATTTGTGTACTAATTTTTCTGTGTTTATAAAATCATTCATATATTTATTAATAACATGTTGAGAAGAAATCTCTGCATTAACCTCAGGGCACACAGCTGTCTTCGATCGCCCCCAACTCCTCAGAATGTCCTGCCTCCATTTCACTCTCCCACAGCTGACTTTCTCCCATGCTCAGGCCCCCCCCAAGACCACCTGCTGAAAAACTACTTCCAACCTTAAGCTCAGGCCCTGACTCACAGCCCTTTATTCTAACAGAGCCCCTAGGTGTTTGGGCAGAGGTAGGTGGGTATTACCAGGGAAGCGGGAGGATGACAATGAGGCCCCTTAAGTTCTTTGTCCTGGCCAGGCAGCTGCCCTCCTGCATTACCTCCACAGGATAGGTCCCAATTCCCAGCTGCTTTCAATTGGTGGGGTGTGGATTGGCAGGATGGGTTAATGCTCTGCCACAACTTTCTCACTTTGTAATGGGAGCTGTATGGTAAATTCACCTGATAGTAATAACTTAAGCATATCCTGAGAATGAGCCTGTATGGCAGACACACCTGAATCCTGAATGTGTTTGAAGTTCTGAGCTAAGAAATCTGGGGGTGGCCAACACAGAGATTCATTTATTTATGAAGAACCTGTGAACCCCCAGCTGTCCCGTCCCGTGGAATGTGGGCTATACAGGGGTTCAAGGCCCTGTGTTTTGGGTTAAATGAAGGCTGCCAGGTGGAGGTTGTCAAGTGAAAATACTATATAAGGCCGGGCGCGGGGGCTCACACCTGTAATCCCAGCACTTTGGGAGGCCGAGGCGGGCGGATCATGGAGTCAAGAGATCGAGACTATCCTGGCAACATGGTGAAACCCTGTCTCTACTAAAAATACAAAAAAGGTAGCTGGGCATGTTAGCACGCGCGTGTAGTCCCAGCTACTTGGGAGGCTGAGGCAGGTGAATCGCTTGAACCCAGGAGGTGGAGGTTGCAGTGAGCCGAGACCACGCCACTGCACTCCAGCCTGGCGACAGATCGAGACTCCGTCTCAAAAAAAAAAAAAAAAAAAAAAAAACCTCTATACATTGTGTGACTTTATTTTGCAAGTGGTTGTGGTTCTCTTGTCCAGCCCACTGCCTGTTGGGCCCTGTCCCCCAGTTGTAAGCCCCCAGTAAAACCTCATGTCTCATTCACTGGCTCTGGGTCTCCAGCCTATTGAACCTTGTATTCATCCCCATTGGAGTGTACAGGGGTTCGGCACAACATAAGCATACGACAAAGACCTGGGCTATGAATTTTAACTACCCCTGTCTGGATTCCTCCTTGTTTTTTCTCCTTCACTTTAGGGAGGAATGGCCATTTCCCCACGTAAAGAACCAAGTCATCACCTTTTTTTTGTCCTATTTGCTGGGTGGGCAGATTCAGTAACTACTTGTGCCAGGAAACCAAAGTCCATAGAGGCCGCGTGGCTTTGCCAAGGGGAACAACCAGGGTGGTGCAGGATAGTTTCACACAGGTGAGGCTCTCATGCTGCAAATCCTTTGCTCTCTCCATGTTACATAAATGGATTTTTAAATTTCACCTTAGGGTGTTGTCTTAATCCGTTTTCTGCTGCTAAAACAGGAGTGACCAACCCGGAGATTCGTTGTCTATGAGGAACATCTGAGCCACCATCCTGTCCCGTGGAACACGAGCCATATAAGGGTTTGAGGCCCTGAGTTTTGGTCTAGATGAAGGCTACCAGGTGGAGGACGTTAAGGGGAGAGTGTTACGTGAAAATGCTATAGAAACTTCTGAAACAAAGAGAAAGATGTGCGACCCCAATTCATTCTGCTAAAAGGAAAAAATTAAGCTGAAATCTGAGTGCTGCAAGCAGCTGCCTTTTCTTTTGTTCCTAAGCAGATAGCTACAGATAAAAGGTTAAATATCTCCACAGGTAGCTAATCAGTGTTCACCTTTTCTTATGTGAAGTGCCGATTTACTGAGCCTGAGACGAATACGTGATTGACTATTTCCTTACCAGCTCCTTTTCTCTCACAACATGTGGATTCAGTAATGTGACCATGCCCGCCCCCTTTCCCCTCCATCCTGCTTCCCCCCACCCATCTCCCACCAATTTTTTTAAGATAGAGTCTCACCCTGTCTCACCCAGGCTGGAGTGCAGTCCCGGGTTAAAGCAATTCTCCTGCCTTAGCCTCCTGAGTAGCTGGGACTACAGGTGTGTGCCACCGCGCCTGGCTAAGTTTTATATTTTTAGTAGAGATGGGGTTTCACCATGTTGGCCAAGCTGGTCCTGAACTCCTGACCTCAAATGATCCACCCGCCTCAGCCTCCCATAGTGCTGGGAGTACAGGTGTGACCACCATGCCAGGCCTGCTTTTCCCCCTCTAAATAATGAAGCCATTAAAATTCTCTTTGGAGAAAGGCACAGACCACAGATTGTTTCTGTGGTTCCATTTATCTTTCTCCCAGGAGGTTGTCTTTAGCCTTGGCAAAATAAACTTCTGAATTGATTGAGAGCTGTCTCAGATACTTTCATTTTACAAACTGCATGGTCATTGCAAGCAGTTGCAATTCACCTGTCCAGCTCACTGCCATTGGACTCTCTTCCTTTTATGTAAGCCCCTGATAAAATCCCAAGTCTCATTTGCTGGCTCTGGGTCACTTCTTTGGCCTCTTGAACCTGGTGGCTTCCCTACTGAGGTTTATAGGGGTTTGGCACAACATCCATTCTTGAAAGCAGAGCCGAATTACCTCTTAAAGGTCTCACCTCTTTTTTTTTTTTTTTTTTTTTTTTTTTGAGATGGAGTCTCACTCTCACCCAGGCTGGAGTGCAGTGGCGCAATCTCGGCTCACTGAAACCTCTGCCTCCCGGGCTCAAGCGATTCTCCTGCCTCAGCCACCCAAGTAGCTGGGATTACAGGCATACACTACCATGCCTGGCTAATTTTTGTATTTTTAGTAGAGACAGGGTTTCACCATGTTGGCCAGGCTGGTCTTGAACTCTTGACCTCAAATGATCCACCTGCCTTGGCCTCCTAAAGTACTGGGATTACAGGCATGAGCCACCATGCCCAGCAGGTCTCACCTCTTAATACCATCACAATGGCAATTAAATTTCGACATGGGCCAAGTGCAGTGGTTCACACCTGTAATCCCAGCACTTTGGGAGGCCAAGGCAGGTGGATCACTAAAGGCCAGGAGTTTGAGTCCAGCCTGGGCAACATGGCAAAAACCCATCTGTACTAAAAATACAAAACTTAACTGGGCGTGGTGGTGCATGCCTGTTATCTCAGCTACTAGGGAGGCTGAGGCAGGAGAGTCATTTGAACCCCAGAGGTGAAGGTTGCAGTGAGCCAAGATCAGGCCACTGCACTTGGCCTGGGTGACAGAGCAAGACTCTGTCTCAAAAAAAAAAAAAAAAAAAATCAAAAAAAAAATAATCAACATGAAAAAAAAAAAAAAAAAAAGGTTTGAACGAACACTGGAAGGCCTATTGGAGGAGTAGAAAAAAAAAAAAAAAAAAAAAAAAAAAAAAAAAAAAAAAAAAAAAGGAACACTGAAACCATAGGACGTAGAAGCCAACTCCCTGCAAACCTCAGTAATTAATGCTTCTAGATTCCCTGCCCTAGCTCAACCTCCAACTCCCCTTCTCTGTGCCTGTCCAGTTTCTTTTTTTTCTTTTCTCTTTTCTTCTTCTTTTTTTTTTTTTTTTTTTGAGATGGACTCTTGCTCTGTCACCCAGGCTGGAGTGCAGTGGCGTGATCTCGGCTCACTGCAACCTCTGCCTCCCAGGTTCAAGCAATTGTCATGCCTCAGCCTCCCGAGTAGCTGGGATTACAGGCGCCACCACCACACCTGGCTAATTTTTGTATTTTTAGTAGAGACAGGGTTTCATCATGTTGGCCAGGCTGGTGTCAAACTCCTGACCTCAAGTGATCCACCTGCCTCAGCCTCCCAAAGTGATAGAATTAGAGGTGTGAGCCACCACGCCCAGCCACCTGTCCAGTTTCAAGGTCAATAAAGGCAAGCTCAGTATACTCCAATTCTTTTCTCAGCTAGAGGCCAGGACCATCCTGACCTGGTTTATAATTTGCTCCTGTTCTCTCCAATTTAGCTCCTGTTCAGGGCCCTGAGGATTAGTTTCCCTCATGGCCCCAGCTCCTGGCCTGCTGACACATTTTGATCTTCCTAGCCCTAAGCTCAGTCATCAAGCTCACCTCTCTGGGCCCTGCATCCCCTGGAACTCCACAATTATCTCTGGCCCTCTGGAACACAAACCCTAACCGCTCCAAATTCAGCTGCACCTTTGCAGGGTGTAGTGGAAACCCAGGCTGGCAAAGACTGTTCCTAAAATCCACATTCTCACCTGTTGTGCTCCCAGAATCCTGCTGCCTAAATATATCCCCTCCTGGTTTCAGAACAGAGACTCACAAACATATATCGATAGGGTCAAAGTGACCTCAGCTTCAAGGTCAAATCAGTCCTTCCCAAATGAAGACTTTGTTTTCCCACAAAAGACAGACTGTTTCCCAAAAGTTTAAAGGATTCCTTGCATCTTGAAATAGCTGAGGCTTTGTTAGTATTTCATGGAAGCCCAAGGAGTGTGGTGTACCTGCTGGGCTCCTTGAACATTGGGTTCAATTTTAAATAAGCTAGTAGAACTATGCAATTTGGCCACTAGATGGCAGGACCTCTTCACCATGAGTATAACATGACGCTGACTCAGAAAACCAAGTAGTAACACCAGCCAGCCAAATAAAGCAAAAACAACAGCCAGCCAGACAAAGCAAAAGGAATGTACCAAGTTTGGTGAAAGGTCTTCATCATGTATGAATCTTTTCAAATTTATTCTTATTTTGATAATGATGTTAGCAAATACAATTATGATTATCTAACTTGTTTCCATAGTGATGTCTGTCCTTATTATACCTTCTCTCCACACTTAAGTCTTCTAAGGAAAACCACTCTAATCAGGAAAGAAATCTGAGACTTTTTATGGAAATACAGGGAAAATACAGAGGCTCCACTTTTACAGGAAAATGTGTTTCAAAGGAAGTCTCTAGGAATCCTCAGCAAGCTTCCTGAACACAGGTCATTTCAAACAGAAGTAATCCAAACTTCATTTAGGGCAATTACTCACAGTTAAACCTTTACAATAATTAATTTCATGCTAAGTACTTTGAACTCCTTCCAGGAGTGAAGTGGGTATACTGCAAAATTATTTTCCTCTTTTGAGAAGACAAAGTCAGAAGAGACAAAGTAGAGAAGAGGAGACTAGTTCTGGGCATGTAAGTAGGGGTGAAAATTCCAGTGTATTTTCTCATTGCTCTCCACGCGAACAATCTGGAGATGAAGTCAGTTGTTTTCAGAGTCAAAGAATACCAGGAACATCTCTGCAGTGAAACAAGCGGGATTTGTTGTTCACTGAAGGAACCATGGAGCACCTCCAGAAAAGGGTGTTAGAAAGGATTTATTTTAGGATTTGAGTTTGTATTAGGTGGTTTTAGAGAGGATATAAGGAATTAGTGCTATGCTCTGAATTGGATGCTATGAGGAAGTGAGGGTAATTCTATTATTGGGAATCCTAATAAGTTTATCCAAGATGAGGCAAGAATACAGAGTGAGGCTAACGCTGTAATTTGTTTAAAAAAACAAATGCAGCTGGGCATGGTGGCTCACTCCTGTAATCCCAGCACTTTGGGAAGCCAAGGCTGGAGGATTGCTTGAGGCCAGGAGTTCGAGACCAGCCTGAGCAACATAGCAAGATCCTGTCTCTACAAAAACTAAAAATAAAGCTGGGCGTGGTGGCTCACACCTGTAATCCCAACACTTTGGGAGGCTGAGGTAGGCAGATCATCTGAGGTCAGGAGTTCGACACCAGCCTGGCCAACACAGTGAAACCCCGTCTCTATTAAAAATACAAAAACTAGCTGAGTGTGGTGGTACACACCTGTAATCCCAGCTACTCGGGAGGCTGAGGAGGGAGATTCGCTTGAACCTGGGAGGTGGAGGTTGCAGTGAGCTGAGATCAAACCATTGCACTCCAGCCTGGGCAACAGAGCAAGACTCCATCTCAAAAAAATAAATAAATAAAAATAAAATAGGTGTGCTGGCACACCCCTTCAGTCCCAGCTACTCCAGAGACTGAGGCAGAAGGATTGCTTGAGCCTGGGAAATTGAGAATTGAGGCTGCAGTGAGCTATTATCATGCCATTGTACTCCAGCGTGGGGAGCAGAGTGAGACTGTCTCTGAAAAAAAAAAAAAAAAAAAAAAGCAGTAGTCACTCATATTAGCCAGTCTAGGGGAATATTGGTCATTCCTGTAGCTGAGACAATGTTCATGTTTAATTTAGTTTTTGTTAAAACATTACAGTTTGGTCTTGTTTTTGCCTTGATTGATCATTGTCACAGAGTGGCCTTGTCTGATGTTGCTGTTCTGTGAGATTTCTTGTGTTCAACAGCAGATCACCATGGCCCAGGTGTGAATGCAGGGACAGCAACATTAAGGCTGATGCCTTGCTCTGTTTTCCTTTTGGCCAAGGGCAGATGCAGTCAGCCTGCAGAAACTTCATCCTTGATATCCAGATTTTCACCATAGCCAAGACTTTGCTTTAGAAACTATTTGCAGAGAATGTAATCTAAATTTGGAGTATTGATAGTTTCTCCTGCTCCTTTTGTTGCAGGGTAAATTGTTGAATCCTCTGATTTGTTAATGATCACAGAATATCATTTAAACCGATAGGGGATTAGGGGTGATGGCTCAGGCCTGTAGTCCTAGCACTTTGAGAGGCCAAGGCAGGAGGATTGCTTGAGTACAGGAGTTTGAGACCACCCTGGGCAGGACGGTGAGACCCCTCCTATCTCTACAAAATAAAAAAAATTACCCAGCCATGGTGGTATGCACCAGTAGTCCCAGCTTTTCAGGAAGCTGAGGTGGAAGGATCGCTTGATCCTGGGTGGCTGAGGCTGCAATGAGCTATGATCGCACTATTGTATTCTGTCCTGGGCAACAGAGTGAGACCCAGTCTCAAAAATAAAAATAGGGCCAGGCACAGTGGCTCATACCTGTAATCCCAGTACTTTGGGAGGCCCAGGCAGGTGGATCACTTGAGGTCAGGAGTTCGAGACCAGTCTGGTTAACATGGTGAAACCCTCTCTCTACTAAAAATACAAAAATTAGTCAGGTGTGGTGGCGCATGCCTGTAATCCCAGCTACTCTGGAGGCTGAGGCATGAGAATCGCTTGAACCTGAGAGATGGAGGTTGCAGTGAGCCGAGATCAGGCCGCTGCACTCCAGCCTGGCGACAGAGCAACACTCCGTCTCAAAAAAAAGCCAAACTAAAACAAACAAAAAAACTGATGGAGTTCAAGACACGACACCTTTCCCCAAAATAAGAGTGTAGACTACCAGATTATGCCACCCCATATTATGCCTGTTGGGCATAATAATTATTTTGAGAAACAAGAGACAAAGGAGAAACTCTGAAGGCAAGAGTAGAAGTTACCCCCCGCCCCCGACACCTTTTTTTAGCCCAAAACCTTAGAAGCCAGAAGTTACTCTTGTGTAGGAGAAATTTACATGCATATGAAAAATCTCCATTTGTAAGGGTTTCTCCCACTGTGCACCAGAATAAGAATGGTGACTCTAAATTACTGGAGACTCTTATCAATGGAGAAGGCATGGACTTAAATTTGCATTTTTGTTTTTTGCTTACTCATGAGTCTATTTGTTTTGTAGTACATAGATGCAGCCAGGAGTGTTTAGTATAGCATAAATTCCCCTTTGGCTGCTTAGGAGGTAATCAACGACTATGTGATTTCCCATAACAATCTGGGCTAATGAGTTTAAACTAGTTTGTCTTTCAGAGTGAAGTGTTTGTTATAACTTTTGTTAGGGTATGAAGCAAGTTTTGGACCATGTTTGCCAGTGGTATTATCTTTAATGAGGGAATTGCAACTTACATAGTATCCATGAAAAGGGAGTCAGTTATGTCTTTTGGGAGTTTGTTTGTTTAATTGTAAATAAGCTTTTGTGTTCTGTGTTTTGGAGGTTTCTGGGTAGAATTTTTCCAGGGAAACATGATCCACTAGGGGGATGATACTTTTAAAGATCTGAAAGTGTCTCACAATTATTCTAAATACACAAGATAAATTAGGATGTAGCAGACCACTGTAAGCCCAATATCCGTATAAAGTGTAGTACCCTAATTAGGAGCTAGACTGTTGTATAAATATTATGTATGACAATAGGAGTAAGCCAGTTTCATGTCCTTTGAGGTAGACAGATTTTTGAGTTGGGTTAAACAGCTCAGCAAAGCAGAATGACATGTTTCTGGAGAATAAACTGACTATGGTGGTCAGGAGGGCCTAACTAATATTGTCTACTTCTGATTGACTAGGTCTCGCTGATAGTATTATAATAACCTTAGCAGAGGCATTCTAATAATCTGAGGTCAGAGTACATTTTATACAAGGCTGCAGGATTAATGATATGAGGGAAGGTTAAATGACAGAAGGGGCCTATAAAATGGAATCTGCCTTTTTTTTTTTTTTTTTTTTTGAGACGGAGTTTTGCTCTTGTTGCCCAGGCTGGAGTGCAATGGCACAATCTCGGCTGATGGCAACGTCCACTTCCCGGGTTCAAGCGATTCTCCTGCCTCAGCCTCCCGAGCAGTTGGGATTATAAGCATGTGGCACCACGCCTGGCTAATTTTGTGTATTTTTAGTAGAGACAGCGTTTCATCGTGTTAGCAAGGCTGGTCTCAATCTCCTGACCTCATGATCCACCCTCCTCGGCCTACCAAAGTGTTGGGATTACAGCCATGAGCCACCGTGCCCAGCAGTGCCTTCTTAAGTGTTTAAAGGAATTGCTAGTAGATTATTGTCAGCAGGATCTGGTGGAAGATGTTAGATCCGGCAATCAGTTCAATTCAAAGCAATATCTAGGGCCTGTGAAAAACATGAGGTGATAGAAGACAACCATAGGGATTCAAAATAATAGGATGAAGATAAGTGTGGGTTATATTAGTGTTCTAGAGGGTGTCCTAGTGTAATAATAGGTAATCTTAGTAGAACAACAAAGGACAGAAAAGAATGTTGAAGAATCAGAAAATTAATCTTGTTCCGCTGTCTTAGGTGGAACTTCTGAAGTCAGCAGCTAGTTTTGTCTGGCGCCAAAAGCTGTCCACTTCTGTAGTCAGTGTCAGGATTCCTAAGAATCCTCAGTTTAAGGTCTTCAGATAAAATGGATGTCCATTAGTGTAGGAAGAGGTGATGTGTATCTTTTAAGTTAAATATTTTGTATACTCTTAAAAACCTAAGTATTGATGGCCGGGTGTGGTGGCTCACGCCTGTAATCCCAGCTACTGGGGAGGCTGAGGCAGGAGAATCACTTGAACCCAGGAGGCAGAGCTTGCAGTGAGCTGAGACTGTGTCACTGCACTCCAGCCTGGGCGATGGAGCAAGACTCCGTCTCAAAAAAAGAAAAAAAATTTATACCTAGGACCATTACCTTTATCTTGATAGACTTTTACACATATTTGCTACTTTTGATGTTATAAAAGTAATCAACTTTCTTTTAAAATCTTCCCCATATTACAGAAATATGTGAGCTTGAAATGAAAGGTCCCTGTTATCTCCCCACCAGCTATAATCACTAACAAAAGGTTTTTGTATATTCTTCAATCTACATATTTATTTTTTTCTTTCTTTTCTTTTCTTTTTTTTTTGATACAGGGTTTTGCTCTGTCACCCAGGCATCAAGATAATACTTTGCTGCAGCCTCGACCTCTCAGGTTCCATCAATCCTTTCACCCCAGCCTCCCATGTAGCTGAGACTACTAATATGGGTGCCACCATGCCTGGCTAATTTTTTATATTTTATTGTGACAGGGTCTTACTGTGTTGCCCAGGCTGGTCCCAAACTCCTAGGCTCAAGCAATCCTCCTGCCTTGGCCTCCCAAAGTTCTGGGATTACAGGCATGAGCCCCAAAGCCTAGCTTGTTTATCTTTTTTTTTTTTTAACTAATGTATCTTTTGTCATTTTATAGCTCCCCACTGCAGCTGCCCCTCCACCCTTCCCTTCGATGACCACGTTGGCAGGCTTCAGGGGGACCAGGGAACAAAGCTGGGGAGAAGAAGTCACAATTACAAATTATCACAACAATTAGCACCTGTACTTAGGGGATCTGCAAATTGAGGAGGCCCCAGCTCAAATAGACCCCAGGGGTCTATTTGGCAGTGACCTTGCTCTGGAGATGATGATATTCCTTCAGCCTGAGGGAATTGGTGTTGATGAAACTGGTGGCATCGATTGGCTCATAATCACCCTACATGTTCATGCTCACCAGCTCCTCGTTGTAGAGATACAGTGGGACTCCTGGCCTGGGATGTACACCTGGCCCTTGAAGACGGACACCTGCACTTTCCCTTCCACTCACTCCTGGGACTTGGCAATGCAGTGGTGGACAAATTTACACTCAAGGCTGTGCCAGAAACCGGTATACACCGGCTCAGCAAATTTCAAGCCCAGGCGTTATTTGATTTTGCATACTTCCCAGTCCATGGTGAAGGCCCCGCGATGTCTAAATGAGCGTGGTAAATGATGGTGCCTGCTGGGGTCTCGTAGATAACTGGGGACTTCATTCCATTCATTCTAGTGAAGTGGTTCTCCTTGATGTCAATACGGCCCAAGCTGTGCTTGCCCGCGTCTTCCCTCATGTACAGGAAGAGCTCCAAGGAGGTCTGGTGGGTGGTGCCATCCTTGACGTTGGTCACTTTCACGGGGACTCCTTATTTGAATTCGATCTCGAGAATGTCAGGGGTTCTGGGGGCTTTGGCCAGGTCCTGGGTCTTCCTGGACAGACCTGGAGGCGCTTGGTTGTTGGGGTTCTCCAAGATTCCAGCCTCATAGCTGATCTGCATGAGGTTCTCGTCCATGCTTCACGGGTTCTTGGGAGTGACTGGGATGGGAATCCCGTGTTGCTTTGCATATTCCATCAGGTCATTGCGGACCTCGAACCGGTTGTAGAACTTGGGCATCCTCTAGGGAGCAATGACCTTTATCTGGGAGGCCAGCGAGTAGCAGATTAGCTCAAACCGGACCTGATCATTTCCCTTTCCTGTGGCGCTGTGGGACACTTACTTGGCCCCCTGCTTCTGGGCGATTTCCACTTGTTTTTGGGAGATGCAGGGCCTGGTGAGAGAGGTGCCCAGGAGGTAGCGGTCCTCATACAGCGTGCTGGACTGGATGGCCAGCCAGATGAACTCCTTCACAAACTCCTTGCTGACTTCCTCAATGAACATCATTTTGCCCCCAAGCTTCAGTGCCTTCTTCCTGGCTTCCTCAAAGTCTTCCTTCTGGCCACTGTTGGCCACGTAGGCAATGATGTCCTAGCCTTGTTCCTTAAGTAACACAAGGATGCAGGAGGTGTCCAGGCCGCCACTGTAGGCCAGAACCACAGAATCTTTGCTGGACATAGCATCTGGAATTGGAGGCACGAGTTCCCAGCATCTGGAATCTGTCTTTTTTTTTTTTTTTTTTGAGACGGAGTCTCGCTCTGTCGCCCAGGCTGGAGTGCAGTGGCGCAATCTTGGCTCACTGCAAGCTCCGCCTCCTGGGTTCACGCCATTCTCTTGCCTCAGCCTCTCCGAGTAGCTGGGACTACAGGCGCCCGCCACCACGCCCGGCTAATTTTTTGTATTTTTAGAAGAGACGGGGTTTCACCGTGGTCTCGATCTCCTGACCTCGTGATCCACCCGCCTCGGCCTCCCAAAGTGCTGGGATTACAAGTGTGAGCCACCGCGCCCGGCCTGGAATCTGTCTTAACAGTGCAGTGAACCACTTGGGCCTGGGCAGCAGTGGCAGGAGATGGAGCAGGGCTGTTTATCTTTTAAAAATGAGATTTTAGAATATATGGGGGCACATATAAATGTCACTAATATTGATAAAAATATAACTTTTAAGAGGCTTCATACTATTCTAGTTTATGGGAGAATCAACTGTAATTTATTTTAATTGTTATTAAATATCACATATACAAGACTATTTCAACCAAAATGTACATGTTATTTATTTATTTATTTATTGAGATAGGATCTCACTCTGTCACCCAGGCTGGAGTGCAGTGGCACGATCACACCTCACTGCAGCCTCAACCTCCCTGGGCTCAGGTGATCCTCCTGCCTCAGCCTCCTAAGTAGCTGGAGCTACCGGTGTGCACCACCACACCCGGCTAATTTTTGTATTTTTTGTAGAGATGGGTTCTCACCACATTGTACAGGCTGATCTCAAACTCCTGAGCTCAAGTGATCCACCTGCCTCAGCCTCCCAAAGTGCTGGGATTGGCCAGGTGTGTGGTAGTTTACGCCTGTAATCCCAGCACTTTGGGAGGCTGAGGCAGGTGGATCACCTGAGGTCAGGAGTTCAAGAGCAACCTGGCCAACATGGCAAAACCCGTCTCTACCAAAAACACACACAAAAAAAATTAACTGGGCATGGTGGCGGGCACCTGTAATCCCAGCTACTCGGGAGGCTGAGGCAGGAGAATCGCTGGAACCTGGGAGGTGGAGGTTGCAGTGAGCCAAGATTGTGGCGTTGCACTCCAGCCTGGGCGACAGAATGAGACTCTGTCTTTAAAAAAAAAAAAAAAGGGCCGGGCTCAGTGGCTCACGCTTGTAATCCCAGCACTTTGGGAGGCCGAGGCGGGCAGATCACGAGGTCAGGAGATCGAGACCACGGTGAAACCCCGTCTCTACTAAAAGTACAAAAAATTAGCCAGGCGTGGTGGCGGGCGCCTGTAGTCCCAGCTACTCGGAGAGGCTGAGGCAGGAGAATGGCGTGAACCCGGGAGGCGGAGCTTGCAGTGAGCCGAGATTGCGCCACTGCACTCCAGCCTGGGCGACAGAGCGAGACTCCGTCTCAAAAAAAAAAAAAAAAAAGTGCTGGGATTACAGGCACGAGCCACTGTGCCCAGCCGAAAGTGTATATTTTAATGAGTAATAATAAAAAAGTATAAACTGGGTGTGATGGTACATGCCTGTACTCTCAGCTACTTGGGAAGCTGAGATGGGAGGATCGCTTGAGCCCAGGAGTTTGAGGCCAAAATAAGCAACATGGTGATACCTACTCTCTAAAAAAGATTTTTTTTAAAAAACCCAACGAAACAACAAACACCCATGACCCCTGCTTAGGAAATAGAACACTACCCATACATTTATTTGAAGGCCCGTCCCCAACCAGATAATTATTATTCTTAATTTTTTTATTCCCTAGTTTTTCATTATAGTTTGACTATGGCTATATCTGTACTGATATGCGATTTTTAGTTTTGCATGGTTTTGAGCTTTATACAAAGGGAATCATATAGTATGTGGATTCTTCTGTGACTTTTTTTTTTTTTTTGAGATGGTGTCTCACTCTGTCGTTCAGGCTGGAAAGCAGTGGCGTGATCTGGGCTCACTGCAACCTCTGCCTCCCAGGCTCGTGCGATTCTCGTGCCTCAGCCTCCTGAGTAGCTGGGATTACAGGCATGTGCCACCATGCCTAGCTAATTTTTTTTGTATTTTTAGTAGAAACCGGGTTTCACCATGTTGGCCAGGCTGGTCTCAAACTCCTGACCTCAAATGATTCACCAGCCTCGGCCTCCCAAAATGCTGGGATTACAGGTGTGAGCCACCGCAACCAGCCTTCTGTGACTTTTTAACATTATTGAGATTGATCTGTAGTAATGCATGTGACTGCAGTTTAGTTATTTTTCATTGCTGTATGGTATTTGAGTATTTCAGTAAATCACAATTTATCCATCCTCTTGCTGATAGAAACTTGGATTGTAGCCAGTTATTTTGCTATTATGAATGCTAGCATAGCATAGCATGTTTCTTGGTATACATGTATAAGATTTCTCTAGGGCATATGCCTAGAAGTGAAACTGAGGGTCATAGGGTAGTTTCGTTTTCTTTTCTTTTTTTACTTTTTCTTTTTTTTTTTTTTTAAATGGAGTCTCGCTCTCTCGTCGAGGCTGGAGTACAGTGGTGTGATCTCATCTCACTGCAACCTCTGTCTCCAGGGTTCAAGCGATTCTCCCCCCTCACCCTCTCGAGTAGCTGGGATTAGAGGTGCCTGCCACCACACCCAGCTAATTTTTTTTTGTATTTTTAGTAGAAACGGGGTTTCACCATGCTGGCCAGGATGGTCTCGATCTCCTGACCTCGTGATCCACCCACCTCGGCCTCCCAAAGTGCTGGGATTACAGACATGAGCCACTGTGCCCGGCCAGTATGCTCATTTTCAACTTTACTTGATAATGTCAATTTATTTCCATAGTAGTTGTACAAATTTGCACTGCCATCAGAGAATATAAGTGTTCCTATTGCACCACATCTTAGCCAATACTTTATATTATCAGAGTTTTCATTTTCTTTTCTTTTCTTTCTTTCTTTCTTTTTTTTTTTTGAGATGGAATTTCGCTCTTGTTGCCCAGGCTGGAGTGCATTGGCATGATCTCGGCTCACCACAACCTCTGCCTCCCGGGTTGAAGTGATTCTCCTACCTCAGCCTCCCGAGTAGCTGGGATTACAAGCATGTGCCACCACACCCGGCTAATTTTGTATTTTTAGTAGAGGCAGGGTTTCTCCATGTTGGTCAGGCTGGTCTCGAACTCCCTACCTCAGGTGATCTGCCCACCTCAGCCTCCCAAAGTGCTGGGATTACAGGCGTGAGCCACTGTGCCCAGCCTCAGAGTTTTCGTTTTCTTCTAATACATTATTGAGCTTTGATTTATATTTCTCTGATTCCTAAGTTAAACATTTTCTCATGAGCACAAAATGGACAAAGACAAGCAGATAAAACTTTCTTTTCTTTTCTTTTCTTTTTTTTGAGACGGAGTCTTGCACTGTCACCCAGGCTGGAGTGCAGTGGCGCTATCTTGGCTCACCACAAGTTCCACCTCCTGGGTTCACTCTGCCACCACGCCCGGCTAATTTTTTGTATTTTTAGGGGAGACAGGGTTTCACCGTGTTAGCCAGGATGGTCTCGATCTCCTGACCTCGTGATGTGCCCGCCTCGACCTCCCAAAGTGCTGGGATTACAGGCGTAAGCCACTGCACCCAGCCGAAACTTTCTATTAAAGTAAAATTATAAGTGGCTTCTCATAGAAAGATTTCTTTTTTTTTTTTGCCATCTATGTTTTTTTTCTTTCTTTTTTTTTTTTTTTTTTTTTTTGAGACAGAGTCTTACTCTGTCGCCCAGGCTGGAGTGCAGTGGTGCGATCTTGGCTCACTGCAACCTCCACCTTCTGGGTACAAGCTATTCTCCTGCCTCAGCCTCCCAAGTAGCTGGGATTACAGGCACATGCCACCATGCCCGGCTAATTTTTTTTGTACGTTTAGTAGAGACAGGGTTTCACCATGTAGGCCAGGCTGGTCTCGAACTCCTGACCTCAAGTGATCTGCCTGCCTCAGCCTCCCATAGTGTTAGGATTACAGGCGTAAGCCACCATGCCCAGCCTTCTCTTTCTTTTATAACAACCTTATTCAAATTTTTTACCCATTTTTTTCTGTCTTTTCTTTTTATTTTTTGAGATGGATTCTTACTCCATTGCTCAGCCTGGAGTGCAATGGTGCAATCACAGCTCACTGCAGCCTCAACCTCCCTGGTTCAAGCAATCCTCCCAACTCAGCCTCCCAAGTAGCTGGGATACAGGTGCATGCCACTACGCCCAGCTAAATATATACATATATATGAAATGGGGTCTTGCCATGTTGTCCAGGTTGAGTTTTTCCCATTTTTCCTATCAGTTGGTCTTTTTTTTTTTTTTTTGAGACCGAGTCTCACTCTGTTGTCCAGGCTAGAGTGCAGTGGTGTGATCTTGGCTCACTGCAACTTCTGCCTCCCGGGTTCAAGCAATTCTCGTGCCCCTCCCGAGTAGCTGGGACTACAGGCGTGAGCCATCATGCCTGGCTAAATTTTTTTATATTTTTAGTAGAGACAGATGTTTCACCATGTTTGCCAGGCTGGTCTCAAACTCCTGACCGCAGGTGATCTGCCTGCCTCAGACTCCCAAAGTGCTGGGATTACAGGCGTGAGCCACCACGCCTGGCTCGTTTTATATTTTGAATACTAATCCTTTGGAGTTTATTTGAAAATATATCCTTTCAGTTTTTGCCTTGTCCTGTCACTATTTCCATAATGTCTTTTGAAGAAGGGAAGATGTAGCCGGGTGCGGTGGCTCACGCCTGTAATCCCAGCACTTTGGGAGACCGAGGCGGGCGGATCACGAGGTCAGGAGATCGAGACCATCCTGGCCAACACGGTGAAACCCCGTCTCTACTAAAAATACAAAAAAATTAGCTGGGGGTGGTGGCGGGTGCCTGTAATCTCAGCTACTCGGGAGGCTGAGGCAGGAGAATGGCATGAACCTGGGAGGCGGAGCTTGCAGTGAGCCGAGATGGTGCCACTGCACTCCAGCATGGGCAACAGAGTGAGACTCCGTCTCAAAAAAAAAAAAAAAAGAAATGTAGAAGAGAAGATGTAAATACAGACAAAAATATAAATTTTAGTATTTACAGCTTGTGAATTTTGTGTATTAAGAAATCTTTCTCTGCATATTTATTTTTTTTACCAGAAAATAAACATCAATTTTATTAATATAATAGCAACAGAAGGGCTTCCAATTTCTCAGAAGGAAAATAACATGAAACCAGCACCGCCTGGTAAGTGTTACAAGATTAAATGTCCACATTTCTTGATCTGATAGCTTCCCACCACACACCAAAGGTTTTTCAAAGATAACTTCCACAAGAGCTGCTACAAGAACACGTTTTTCACTGGGCATAGCTTCACAGTCAACTCCTGAAGCAGAAGACTGAAATATTATCTCTTTTTAGAATATATTGTTTTAGAGTGAACATATCAATATGGAGAACAGAGCTTTGCTTCTCAAGTTCAAAAAAACCCATGAAAGAATCTATCAATTTTTCTCTGATAACAGTGTACCAGAGTGCTCTGTGGAGAATTCTTTTCCATCCCCACCACACATCTGGGTGAAGAGAGAGGAAGGAGTGGCAAGGTGCTGGTACACTAGCAGGCACTTCTGTTGATGCTCTGGGCTCCACTCCCTTTCTGCTGGTAGTAGTAGCCATCTTTTTTGCCGGCTGCAGCAACTTGATGTGGAGGAGGAAGAGGCCAACCGACAATCACCTCTTGCCACCCTTCTTGAAGTCATCACCTCTTGAAGTCAATCACCTCTTCTTGAAGTCATATTTTTTGTGTTCATAGAAGAGGTCTTAGAGATCCCCAAATTGGCAATCTTTGGGCAGACATCTCTATTCTTCTCCTGAATGGTGAGCTCCTTACAATAATAGGCATCAGAGACCCTAGGACCTCCACAGATCACACAGTGCCCCTGGTAAGATCTATATTTACATTCATCACCTATGCACACCAGGGTGCAAGGATGCACCTATAGGAGTCACAAATCACACACTTGCCATCACATTTTTCATATAGCAGCCTGCTTGCGGCAAACGATCAAATCCAGATGATGTTTAGCCATAGCTCCCACGTCTCGCATATATTGAAGTAAATTTATTTATTTTTTATTTTTTATTTTTTATTTATTTATTTTTTTTTTGAGATGGAGTCTTGCTCTGTCGCCCAGGCTGGAGTGCAGTGGAGCAGTCTTGGCTCACTGCAAGCTCCGCCTCCCGGGTTCACGCCATTCTCCTGCCTCAGCCTCTCCGAGTAGCTGGGACTACAGGCGCCCGCCACCACGCCTGGCTAATTTTTTTGTATTTTTAGTAGAGACGGGGTTTCACCGTGGTCTCGATCTCCTGACCTCGTGATCCGCCCGCCTCGGCCTCCCAAAGTGCTGGGATAACAAGCGTGAGCCACCGCGCCTGGCCTATTGAAGTAAATTTATAATTTTGCCTTTTAGATATTAACTTTTTTCTTTTTCTTTTCTTTTTTTTTTTGAGATGGAGTCTTGCTCTGTCACCCACGCTGGAGTGCCATGGCGCAATCTCGGCCCACTGCAACCTCCGCCTCCCAGATTCAAGCAATTCTCCTGCCTCAGCCTCCCAAGTAGCTGGGATTACAGGCATGCACCACCACACCCGGCTAATTTTTGTATTTTTAGTAGAGACGGGGTTTCGCCATGTTGGCCAGGCTGGTCTCGAACTCCTGACCTTGTGATCCGCCCACCTTGGCTTCCCAAAGTGCAGGGATTACAGGCGTGAGCCACTGCACCTGGCCGTTTTTTTTTTTTTTTTTTGAGACAGGGTCTCATTCTGTCACCCAGGTTAGAGTGTAGTGGCATGATCTCTCGGCTCACTGCAACCTCTACCTCCTGGGCTCAGGTGATCCTCCCGCCTCAGCCTCCAGAGTAGGTAGAACTCTAGGCTGGTGCCACCATGCCCAGCTAATTTTTGTATTTTTAGTAGAGACGGGGTCTCGCCATGTTGCTCAGGCTGTTCTCGAACTCCTGGGCTCAAGCAATCCTCCCACTTCAACCTCCCAAATTGTTGGGACTGCAGGCTTGAGCCACCACTCCCAGGCTTTCCCATCACCATGTGTCAAGAAATCAAGCATTTCCTAAGCACCAGCTGATAACAGCTGCTAGGTAGGCTTATCACACTTCTACAGATTCGGCTAATAAAGAGACAATGAGCCCTAAAAGATTCAGACAATGTGTTACTTATACAGACTGCAAGAGCAATCAGCATGGTCTTAGCTCTGTGCAACCCCAGTTCCTCAGAAAAATATTGAACCAGAGGGCCAAGCAACAGACAACAGGAGTAGTAGGTCACTACGTTGCTGAAGAGCCGACTCTACAGTGCAACTAAGTGGTCTTATAGACTTCCACTGTACCTTAAAAGAGATTAAGGTGGAAAATCTCATGCTTCATTGGAACCAGAAAATTAAATGAAAAACTGCTCATAGCAGCCTCCCACAAGATAGGGAGTCTCTCACAAGATAAGGAGAGAGAACAGAAATATCTTTGTGACAGCTCTTTAGAAGACTCTATCTTTCCATGTTCTAGGCAAGTTTTGGGTCAGAATGTGGTTGCATGTTGCATATAAGGTCTATGAGGAGATGTGCAAGATCTCTAGGATTCCATAGCAGAGCTATTCCTCTAAACCATTAATTGCTGGATTTTGAACTTTAGCAAATACTTATTCTGACCACTCTCGTCATGATGTACTTCACATCACTTTTTATAATAAAAAGTGTTTCTGCAGTAGGTTTGCCAATATTGTTTAGAATTTTTACAAGTATAAGTCTGATTACCCTGTAATTCTTTTCTCATACTTTCCTTTTCTGGCTTTGTTAACAAGGTTACATGGTAGCCTGATGAAACGAGGTGGGGACTTTCACCTGTCTTTCCAGACTTTGAAACTTTGATTTTGTTAAAGATGAGATTTATTTATTTATTTATTAAGAGATGGAATTTTGCTCATTGCCCAGGCTGGACTGCAATGGTGCAATCTTGGTTCACTGCAACCTCTGCCTCCCGGGTTCAAGTGACTCTCCTGCCTCAGCCTCTTGAGTAGCTGGGATTACAGACATGCGCCACCACGCCCAGCTAATTTTGTATTTTTAGTAGAGACGGGGTTTCACTATGTTGGTTAGGCTGGTCTCGAACTCCTGACCTCAGGTGATCCACCTGCCTTGGCCTCCCAAAGTGCTGGGATTAGAGGTGTTGAACGACCACGCCCGGCCTGAGAATTATTATTCTTTTTTGAATGGTAAAATTCAATAGTAGAATCATATGGTCGCCATGTTTTTCTTTGTTGGAAGATTTTTAATGCAAATTAAAATTTTGAGTTATGGAATTGTTCACATTTCTTATTACTTATTGGGTCTTTTACAGTATGTTGCATTTCTAGTTATTTGTTCACTTCATTCAAATTTGCAATTTTATCATGATTTTTTTTTTTGAGACAGAGTGTCATTCTGTCATCCAGGCTGGAATGCAGTGGCGTGATCTTGGCTCACTACAACGTCCGCTTCCCAGGTTCAAGCAATTCTCCTGCCTCAGCCTCCCGAGTAGCTGGGATTACAGATGTGTGCCACCATGCCTGGCTAATTTTTGTATTTTTTGTAGAGACGGGGTTTTGCCATGTTGATCAGGCTGGACTCAAACTCCCGACCTGAAGCCATCATCTGCCTGCCTCCACCTCCCAAAGTGCTCGGATTACAGGTGTGAGCCACCGTGCCCAGCCTATCATGAGTTTTTCATAATATCTTTTTATTACCAGTTCAAACAGCGACTGTATCTGCATATCTACTTTAAAAAAATTTTAACTTCAATTAATTTTATTTTTGAAGCAAAATCTTCCTCTGTTGCCCAGGCTGGGGTGCAGTACAGTGATCTTGGCTTATGGTAGCCTCTGCCTTCTATTCTCAAATGATCCTCCCACCTCCCCCTCCTGAATAGCTGAACTACAGGCCTATGCCACCACAGTGGGCTAATTTTTCCAAATCTTTTGTAGAGATGAGGTATATTGCCCAGGCTGGTCTCAAACTCCTGGGCTCAAGCAATCCTCCCACCTTGGCATCCCCAAAGTAGTGGAATTACAGGTGTGAGCCACCATGCCCGGCCTTTTTTATTTTTAATGTTTTTCACTCTTTTCCTCTTCTTTCTTGATCAATCTTGCTAAGGTTTATACATTTCATTAAGGTTTTCAATGAGCCAAATTTTGGTTTATTCATCTGCTTTATCATGTGTTTCCTATTTTATTATTTTCTGCTTTATTATTTCCCTCCTTTGCAGTTATGATTTTCTAACCTAAAAAAGTGGATGCTTCGCTCATTAGTATTCAGCCTTTCTTCTCTCATATGAACTTAATGGTCACTGAGCACCCACAATTTCTGATACATGCTATATGATTGTTCACGTAGGGAAAAATACCTAATTATAGTGGATCCAGGAGAGATTGAGAGTAGAGGAAATGGAAATAGAAAGTAAAGACTAATTTCAGGCTGGGTGAGGTGGCTCACACCTGTAATCCCAGCACTTTAGGAGGCCGAGGCGGGCGAATCACTAGAGGTCAGGAGTTCGAGACCAGCCTGGCCAACATGGTGAAACCCCGTCTCTACTAAAACAAATACAAAAATTAGCCTGGTGTGCTGGTATGCACCTGTAATCCCAGCTACTCAGGAGGCTGAGGCAGGAGAATCTCTTGAACCTGGAAGGCGGAGGTTGCAGTGAGCTATCATGCCACTGCACTCCAGCCTGGGTGACAGAGCAAGACTCTGTCTCAAAAAAAAAGAAAAGAAAAGAAAGTAAAGACTAATTTTTGAAGTTTTTATGGAAGGGAGAGTAGAGAAAAGTGGCAGTAGCTGGAGAACAATGTGTGATCAAGGGAGAATGATCAGCCAAATCCATTAAATATTAATGAGCTGCAAACCATTCAAGTCACACATCTATTCTTACAGAATTAGCAGACATTCTGCTTAGAATAAATGAGAGACCTTTGTGCATATTTAAGTTGTTAGCCATTTGGTTCCTCACACCATATCGTGACTGCGTTTCATCCTCCAACTCCAGCTCAAGGTATAGGCAACAACAGTGTAAATTCAGAGTTAGCGTGAGCGTGTGTGTTTTGTATATCTCTTGCTAAAAAAAGTAGCTCAAATTTACTGGCATCTTATTTAGACAGTCAAAATATATGTGTGTATGTGTGTGTGTGTGTGCATGTGTAAACAATGTGTGCAATGTGTGCTTGTATATTTGTGGGTACACAATTTGAGAATAGCATTGAGTAGTAAGAGACAGGGCTAGACAGGAAATCAGATCACAAAGTCACTTACTAAGAAGGTTAAATTGTATCAAGTATGTGACATTTCTTAGTGTGAGAGATAAGATTATAGTCTAGACTCTTGATAAGCTCACCAAGGTCTAGTAGCAAGTAAGGCTCAGCTCATGGGACCTTGCAAAAAGAGTCCCGGAAAGGGAAATAAAGGCTTTCTCAGATGAAATAAACCTCAGAGAATTTTTTACCAGAAGACCTATTATTAAACAATGGCTAACAGGCTAAAGGGAGTTTCCAAAGAGAAAGGAAACTATAACCTAAGGATGCTGAGACCCCAGGAAGAAAGAAAGAAAAATAGAATGATTATGACAGAGGTAAATATATTAAACTAAGCTTCTCTTCATGCTTTTTAAAGGTACTATTTGAGAGTTGAAGCCAAATTTATATCATCTAACACGGTGCTCAGTGTATGTAGAGAAACTGCTTAAAACATTTATATTTATTTAACAGGTAGAGAGAGTCAAGTGATCTAAATGAAAGTGAGGTACTTCACTTGAGGTGCTAAAATGTTGCTTAGTAATAGACTGTGATATGGTACATATGTATATACTAACACCTAGAGCAAGTCCATAAAAAATAAGACATATTTGGCTGGACAAGGTAGCTCGCGCCTGTAATCCCAGCACTTTGCAAAGCTAAGGCAGGAGGATTGCTTGAGCCCAGGAGTTAAAAGACCAGCGTGGGCAACATGTCAAAACCTCATTTCTACCAAAACAAACAACAACAGCAACAAAAGTAATTAGCTGGATGTGGTGGCATGCGCCTGTAGTCCTAGCTACTCGGGAGGCTGAGGGGGGAGGATCACTTGAGCTCAGGAGGAGGTTGAGGCTGCAGTGGTGCCGTGATTGTGCCACTGCTCTCCAGCCTGGGTGACAGAGCAAGACTGTCTCAAAAAATAAAAATAAAAAGAGAACTATATATTCAGGAAGACTATTGACATATCAAAATGGATTTTTTTTTTTTTTTTGAGACGGAGTCTTGCTCTGTAGCCCAGGCTGGAGTGCAGTGGCACGATCTCGGCTCACTGCAAGCTCCGCCTCCCGGGTTCACATCATTCTCCTGCCTCAGCCTCCCGAGTAGCTGGGACTACAGGCGCCTGCCACGGCGCCCTGCTAATTTTTTGTATTTTTAGTAGAGATGGGGTTTCACCGTGTTAGCCAAGATGGTCTCGATCTCCTGACCTCGTGATCCGCCGGCCTCAGCCTCCCAAAGTGCTGGGATTACAGGCATGAGCCACTGCGCCCAGCCTCAAAATGTAATTTTAAAAAACTTTCAAGTGACTCACCAAAAGGTAAGAGGCAGGGAGCAGAAGGACAAAAAGTGGAACAAGCAAACATAAACTAAATAATAAAATGGCACACTTATGCCTTAACATATCAATAATTACTTTCAAAGTAAATAATGTCTAACCATTAATAATTAAGGCCGGGTGCAGTGTCTCACAGCTGGGTGTGGTGGCTCACACCTGTAATCTCAGCACTTTGGGAGGCCGAGGCGGGTGGATCACCTGAGGTTAGGAGTTCGAGACCAGCCTGCCCAACATGGTGAAACCCCGTCTCTACTAAAAATACAAAAATTACCTGAGCGTGGTGGCGGGCACCTGTAATCCCAGCTACTTGGGAGGCTGAGGCAGAAGAATCACTTGAAGCTGGGAGGCAGAGGTTGCAGTCAGCCAAGATTACACCACTTCACTCCAGCCTGGGGACAGAGCGAGACTCCATCTCAAAAAAAAAAAAAAAAAAAAAAAGGAATGTGCAGTGGCTCACGCCTGTAAAATCCCAGCACTTTGGGAGGCTGAGGCGGGTGGATCACCTGAGGTCAGGAGTTCGAGACCAGCCTGGCCAACATGGTAAAACGCCATCTCTACTAAAAATTCAAAATTATCCGGGCACAGTGGCACATGCCTGTAATCTCAGCTACTCAGGAGGCTGAGGTGGGAGAATCGCTTGAACCCGGGAGGCGGAGGTTGCAGTGAGCTGAGCTCGTGCCACTGCACTCCAGTCTGGGCGACAAGAGTGAAACTCCGTCTCAAAACAAACAAACAAACAAAAAATTAAAACACAGATAAAAACACATGACCCAAATAAATGCAATCTACATGAAACTCACTTCAAGCATAATGAAGCAGCTTGAAAATAAAAGAATAGAAAATGACAGTTATGTAAACATTAAAAAGCAGGAATGGCTAGGCTATATCAATATCACATAAAGTAGAATACAGAGCAAAGAAAATTACTAGGGACTAGGAGTGACATTATGTAATCAGAAAAAGATCAATTAGCCAAAAAGAAATGGTGACCCTAAATGTGTAAGCACCAAACAACACAGTCTCAAAATACATAAAAACTGAGCAGGGTGTGGCTGGACACGGTGGCTCATGCCTATAATCCCAGCACTTTGGGAGTCCAAGGCTGGTGGATCACCTGTGGTCAGGAGTTCGAGACCAGCCTGGCCAACATGGTGAAATTCTGTATCTACTAAAAATAGAAAAAAAAAAAAAAAAACAGGGAGTGGTGGTGGGCACCTGTAATCACAGCTACTGAGAAGGCTGAGGCAGGAGAACTGCTTGAACCTGGAGATGGCAGTTGCCGTGAGCCAACGCCATTGCACTCCAGCCTGGGCAACACGGTGAGACTCTGTCTCAACAACAACAACAACAAAAAAACTGATCTTGCTGAAAGGAGAAATAGATAATTCTGTATGGGTAGTTTATTGAGGTTAGTGGCTTTTTATGGTTGTCTTGGACAGATGCTACAACAACAACAAAAAAAGAGCAAAACACATTCAAAGCAAGCAGAAAGATGGAAATCATAAAGATAAAACCATACATCGATAAAATAGAAAACAAAAAACAACAAAGAAACAAAAAGCTGGTTCTTAAAAAAAGTAACGAAATTGATAAACTTCTAGCGAGACTGACAAAGATTAAAAAGAGAGAAGACATAAATCACCACTATGAGGAATCAAACTGAAGATATCATTACATATCCTGCAGCTATTAAAAAGATAATTCAGGAAATACTACAAAAACTTTATGTTCCCAAATTCAGCAACATGGAAGAAGTGAACAAATTCCTCAAAATTCAAAAGCCATGCAAAACGCAATCAAGATTAAATAGATAATCTGAATAGCCCCATAACCATTAAAGAAATATCTCCAGGCTTGGACACTTTTACTGGAGACTTGCACCAAACATTTAAATAAAAATTAACGTCATTCTGAGCTTAGATGCAAAAATCCTTAATAAAATATCAGCAAATAAAATTCAACAATGAATAAGAATTATACACTGACCAAGTGGGATTTATTCAGGCATGCAAGGTTTGTTTAACCTTTGGAAACTAATCAGTGTAATCCACCGTATCAATAGGGTAAAGAAGAAAATCTTATGATGATATAAATTGATGCAGAAAAAGCATTTGATAAAATCTACCCACCCATTCATGACAAAATTTTTTAAAAAATCAATCTCTCAGCATATTAGGATAGAGGGGAATATAATCTTTATTTTCTTTAAGAGATGGAGTCTTGCAGCCCAGCTTAGGGTGCAGTGGTTCGATCACAGCTCACTGCAGCCTTGATCAACTGAGCTAAGTGATCCTCCTGCCTCAGCTTCCCAAGTAGCTGGGACCACAGGCATGCACCACCATGCTCAGCTAATTTTCTTTTTTTCTTCGAGATGGAGTTTAGCTCTTCTGCCCAGGCTGGAGTGCAGTGGTGTGATCTCGGCTCACATCAACTTCTGCCTGCCGTGTTCAAGTGATTCTCTTGCCTAAGCCTCCCGAGTAGCTGGAATTATAGGTGTCCACCACCATGCCTGGCTAATTTTTGTATTTTTAGTAGATATGGGGTTTCACCATGTTGCCCAGGCTGGTCTCAAACTCCTGACCTCAGGTGATCCACCCACCTTGGTCTCCCAAAGTGTTGGGATTACAAGCTTGAGCCACTGCACCCAGCCTCATGTTTAGCTAACTTTATTATAGAGACGGAGTCTCCTTGTATTGTCCAGGCTGGTCTCAAACTCCTGGCCTCAAGCAATCCTCCCACTTCAGTCTCCCAAAGTGCTGAGGTTACAGGTGTGTGGGGAAGAGATGGGGGATTCACCATGTTGGTAGAGATGGGGATTCACCATGTTGCCCAGGCTGATCTTGAGCTCCTGAGCTCAGGCAATCCACCTTCCTCAGCCTTCCAAATTGCTGGGATTACAGTTATGAGTCACCACACCTGGCAGAATTCTTAATGTATTGCTAATTTTGGTCCACATTCTTATTTGCTGCAATTAGTTTTTGGAGGAAAAAAAATCGTGTGTCAGGCCCATTGCTTTATATGAATACTTAACTATCCCATGGTACACTCCTACAGGCTGTGGGCCCTGTATAGTGAACCACCCAAGAAATCAGCTCCTTTTTTGCAGAAAGGGCCACATGGAATATATCTTTCCTATCCTGTTAAAGAGGCACTTCGAGGCGTTAGGGCTTATAGAGAAGAACCTTTGTACTTCGACGAAGATGAACGTGAATGAGTATGGCAGATTCAAGGCATAAGACAGGTCTTAAGATGTAATTGTCCTTACTTCATCAGTTACCCTAGTATGTTTGCAGATTTGTCTTTTTTTACTCATAAATTCTATTTTTATATTAAAAGAATCTATAATCTGAGACTGAACTCACTTTTTTAGTTATCTATATTTTGATCTTTTTAATTATACATATATATTTGCAAAAGTAGAGTTGTCAAATGTATCCTTTTTTTATTTTATGTCTTTGGAATTCAGGTGACATTTAAAAAGGTCTTTCCATCTCTCGGATTATAAATGCAAAGCATTATATAGTATCACTATGTAACCAAATCCTCAGTAGACTACATCTTATATTACTCATTCACACAAAGGCTTAAAAGGGCACTGATTGTCAACAAGGGATGATTTTGCCACCCAGGAGACATTTGGTTATGTCTGGAGACAATTTTGGTCAACACCACTGGGGATGTGCTGACATCTAGTGGGTAGAGGCCGGTAATACTGCTAAACCTCCTACAATGCACGGTAGCCCCTTCCCCCCACCCCAACAGAGAGTTATCCAGCCAAAAATGTCATATATGGATGAGGTTGAGAAGATCTACCATGAACCATTTCTCCTCTGTGACTGTTCAGATCCCCACTGTTTCAGGATGTGTATATCATAGAACATTGAAAAGATTGAGGGAGGTGGAAAAGAAAGAAAAAAGCAGGAACTGGATAAAGAAATTTTGGTAAACGGGAGAAAACCCTTTTACTTCATTTGTACTGTCCTTAATTCAGTACCTCTAATTCAGCTCCCAAAACTCAAATTTAACAAACACCATTTTATAGAATACATCAGAAAAACAAAAAGAAAAAAAATCCTGACGAACATTGGCATACTTCCTAAGAGACAAAAGCATGAAGAAGAGACTAATTATTATGTAAATGCCTTTATTTGAACTACTACATTGCTACCAGATTACATCACTTTTCAGAGTTAGAGTAACATAATACCTTGGAAACTATAGCAAACAGCTTGACAAAGCAAGAGTACATTAATTCCTACATATATACTTTTATTTTTAGTGACCACATTTCTTTGTTTTAGGTGTAAAATTAAAAAATATATTGTACACTTAGCATACTTGGCCTACCAAATCCCGTCTAAGTTCTGAGCACACTCTCTCCTCAAAAGTATCATATTCAACAGCATTTTAAATTTAGAGAGAGAGTTTGATGATACAGGTTTCAAAACAAATAAGCACGTATTGAACCAAGTGATTTAAGACAAAATATTTCAATTGTTTACAGCTTGGGTATGAGAGGGAAGATGTAAATTTAAGGTACATTTTTCTTCTAGCTACGATGTATGTTTTACTTACTTGAAGACCCCTTAAAAAAAGTAGCAAAATCAGCAGTCTTGTTTAATGTAATCAAAATATTCTTAAATGTACAAAAAAGGATCATGTAGAAAGAATACTGTAAAAAGATACTGATCTTAAGAATAAAAGAATAAGAAAAGCTTCTATTACATTCTGCACAGCCAGTTACTTCGGCAAATTTTCAGTACTACAAAGATAAGCAAAGGATACTCATATCCAAATACCCTCTGACCATAGTTCTCAAATAAGAACTAGCATACTGGATGGAAAGCAAAATTACTGTCTAATAATATTCATATCCCATCATCTAAGCGAGTCCCAAGAGAGGGACATTCTAAGAAGGCAAAAGATAACAGAGCGAGAAATAACATACAGCAATGGGAAATGTCAAGGGCAGCATTCTAGGAGGAGAGAGTAAAATGTTTTGGCTATGAGCACATTTCAGGCGTGCCTGACAAATCCAACTCTGACTATGGGAAAGAGGAGTTGTTTTTCTTAAACCCTTTCCCCTGAGGGCTGTCATGATGAGCTAGTCCTGTTAATCAAAATGAAAAGTCCTTTGAATGGCCAAGAGTTCCTTAAGCCATAAGCACTTCACCTGGAAATAGCTGACCTGCGAATCATGCACCTGGGAGCAAGGCTGTTTTATTCAGATTGGTTATTTTACACTCTCTTCATTCCCCTGCCCATCAAACATGCAAACACAGTCATGACCATCTTGGGCTTTACTTCCACAAGGTCTTCAGGGAGAGCGTACACTCTGGCTCCGATTCTTCTAGCCATTGACACTGCATACCTATTTTAGGGGGAAACAAAATCAGGATGAAATTCTTGTCAGTTAAGGACACCACATAAGACATCTATTTCCTCATATATAATTATTATGCTGGGATGCAAAAATTCCATATTGATAGTTCCAATTAGAACAGTTTTGCTTTTTGTTTTCTTTTGATTTGGGTTTTGATTTCACTTTGAAGTTACAGTAGGTTTTTAAGCTCTATTATTTGGGGCCAATAATATTTATTCACTCTTTTTCTCCAATGTGAGGTGAGAATTAAGCTTGAAGTACCAACTTTATATATATAATTACCTAGGCTGTCTATACAATCCTTGTTAATATTCTCATTGCTCATATAATAACACACACTCAAGTGATCTTAGAGATATGAGGTGGAAAATCATGCTAGATGTAAAACCCAAGTTGTTAGGCAGATGCAATGAATACTTCCAAATATTCATGAGAGGGGAGACAGTCTACATGGTACATGGACAGAGTGGCTGGACCAAAACCTAGAAAAGGTAGACAAAGGAAGGGACAGAAGAACGGAGATGTCCAGGTAGGGAAATTTTCAGGAACACATCTCAACTAATCCATGAAGCATTTCTAGGGTGTGTTGGAACCAGAATCTTTAAAGATAATTAAATCATCGAGTTTCTAGAAAAAGAGATTTCAAGAGTTCTTGATATACTGTGGATAGTAGACCTTTGTCATATCTGCTAGAAATATTTTTCAAGGAAAAAAGAAATAATGTGCCTGACTCCAAAGTTTCGCAAGAATGCTTCTTAGCTGTTCTGTAATGCAGGACTGTGGATGGATTTTCAATGTCTAACTAGTAAAGTTTTCATGGGTCACCCATGAAGCCAGATCACACTCTAGGTCTTTGGTGAAGAAGAAAATAGGCTGGTGGAAAAGACCTTCTGAATATTGTTGAAATGCAAGAAACTTTCAAGGCATAGTCTTCTGTGGAGGGCTAGCAAGCATTCTGTTGATATGGGAACTGACGAAAATAAATTCAACAAATGTAGTAAGAATGATCTATGTATAGTAAAAGAGACATAAGTGGATAATGTGTTTTTTAAAAAAAGAATGAGACAGACAGATGAACACCCTAAGCTCTTATTTTCCTTGTTGTAAAGTTTTACCTGATTTGCATTAAAATACATGCTACGTTATTTCTGTAATCCACTGAAGCAACAACTGACTAAGCACCTAGTAGGCCAAGCACAAGGCTAGGCTCTTATAATTTTAAAAAATTTAATCTTTATAAAATCTAAGGTAAGCATTATTGCCTCCAGTTTACTGATGAGGAATCTGAGGCTCCAAGAGGTTTCTCCCAAGGTGACACCACTCTTAAATGGCAGAACCTGAATTAGAATTCAGATCTGTCCAGCTGCAAAGCTGCATTCTTTTCATACTATTAGCAGTCTCCCTTACTTGGCATTATTGTGTTTGTCATCTTCTGTTAGATTGCCACTCTTCACAAGGTCATAGTTTATACAGCCTGGCTGGATGGCATCAATTAAATCCACAACTGCCAAACTGGAGCTGATCGTCTTGTCCTAGTGTGAAAGGAGAACAAATCTGAGAATTTTGATACATACAAATTAACATGTGCTTACTTATATCAAGTGCCAAAAACAAAGCCCAGTGAATTCGTAAAGAATTGTGCCATTAGCCCAACACTAATTCTCATTCACAAAGAAGCCAAAGGTTACCTTCCCAAATGATAGATGTTATCTAGCAAACATAATATTTAATAGTCAAATATGGATTCTGACCTTAAAACTCTGAATGGAAGTTGATTTTCCAGCTTCACTCAACGTTCTGTTCACCCAGTTCACAATGATGTCGTCATTGGCTTTCTGACCATCTCCAAGATCTTCCAGGACATTGAGGGTATATCTAAGAGAAGCAGCAGAAGAAAACGTCACAATCTACTTCATGAGGAAAAATGCAAACATCAGAAAGATGCTTTATCTTCCACTTTTTATATTTCTTAAATTTTTCTTTTTTTTTTTTGTGACGGAGTCTCGCTCTGTCGCCCAGGCTGGAGTGCAGTGGCGCAATCTCGGCTCACTGCAAGCTCCGCCTCCCGGGTTCACGCCATTCTCCTGCCTCAGCTTCCTGAGTAGCTGGGACTACAGGCGCCCGCCACCACGCCCGGCTAATTTTTTATATTTTTAGTAGAGATGGGGTTTCACCGTGTAGCCAGGATGGTCTCGATCTCCTGACCTCGTGATCCACCCTTCTCCGCCTCCCAAAGTGCTGGGATTACAGGCGTGAGCCACCGCTCCCGGCCCCTATATTCCTTAAATTTCAAGGACTAAAGATTTCATGGAAAGAGATTCACACTATGTGAAAAAAATATTTCAAGCAGTAGTGGCTTGCTACTGCTCTACCCTTTGTAGTGGTGAGAGAGGAGCAGATTGACAGTGCTTTAATGAGCAGGTCCAACAGCCTACTGCAGGCACATTTTGTACTATTCCAATAGTGGTAATGGCATTAAATAAGCTGTGCTTTGGCTGCTGCCCAGTCATAATGAATGCTTTTCAGCATTATGGTGATCTTCAGCAGCATTACAGAGAGAGATCTTTATTTTCAAATGAGCATGAGGATGTTCATAATTTTGTTCTGACAATTTTTTAATTCACTGACACTGAACGAGGCCGAAATCTATGTGTCAGGCTTCCTATTTTTTAAAAAAGGGACTAGCCATAGTTCTGCTGCCTAACTTGCAAGGAAGCATCTCCCACTTAACATCCAACATATATTCATTAATTAAACTCATTTCAGAGTGTAAATACAACATATTTCAAAAGTGTAGTTACTGACATGTCCACTTATTAAACACAGTAAGGACTAAATCACAGACCTGTATGATAGTAAAGACTAAACAGCTACAGTTGTGTACTGTACCTTCTCATCAGCTGCCAGACTAAAGCTAAAGTCAGGGTTTGGTTCCCATCATTCAGGTCTTGCCCTCCAATGCCAACCAGGGAGAATTTAGCAGGATGCTTCCCTAATTCAACAGCATAGTTGCAGTTTTCTAGCTGCAAAGGCACAAGAGTAAATGGTTAAAGACTTCCATTTGTTTAATCTGCATACGTGTGTGTCTTGTATAATGCTAGGTATCAGCACACGAAAACAAATAAGACACAGTTTTTGTCCTCAAGAAGCTCAGCGTCAAGAGTTTTAGAAACAAAAGAAATGAATCGAGAATAAAAATACTCTAACAAAGATATACAGCAACTTAATTACCTACCTTTTTCATGTTGGCTCCAAGTTTCGGGTATGGAGGTTTATTAACCTTACTCCAGTCAACAGGAACTTTAATTCGTTCATATAACTGTAAGATTACCAGGGCATCTTGCAGGTCACTAATGATTTAAAAATAATGTAATCAGTGTTTTCAGGAAGCTGGGACTTACTTGACTTTCCTTAAAAACAGTAACACTACATTGTCAAACAAGATATATAAAACCATAAATAATACCCAAGACTCATATTTTCTATCAATCTGTGCTGAAAACAGAGCTAAGACCATCCCATTCATTTATTAAGTATTTATTGAGAGCTTACTGTAAGCAAGGCACTGTTCTAGAGGCTGGGCCCACAGGACAAAAAACCCTGTCCTTGCATTAGAGTCAGAGAGAGACAATAAACAATTATATGGATAAACAAACAATACCGGGGTGTTGTTTGTTTTGTTGACAATAAACAAACAATATGGGGATGTTGTTTGTTTTGTTGACAATAAACAAACAATACGGGGGTGTTGTTTGTTTTGTTGACAATAAACAAACAATTTTGGGGTGTACGTAAGTGCTATGAAGAAAAAAAGGAACTAGGGTTAGGGGTTAGAAAGTAGCAGGTGGTAGTCAGGAAATCTTTGAATCAGTGACTGGAATACAGTAAGGGTACGAGCCATTATATGCGAGCAAAGAACGTTCCGGGCTGAGAGAACAGTGAGCCAAAGTCGCTGAGTTGTTGTGGATGGTCTACTTAAAGGATTCCCTGGTCTCTGTTTCTTTCTTTTTTACCTTTCTTTTTTTTTCCCTCTTAGAGATAGGATCTCACTTTGTTGCCCAGGCTGGAGTACAGTGGCACAACCATAGCTCACTGAAGCCTCAAACTCCTGGGCTCAAGCAAACCCCCGCCTCAGCCTCCCAAACGGCTGTTTCAAAATATAAAGTATTTGCTCCCTAGGGTACTATAAAGACATTTATATATTCTATCACTTACAGTTAATGATCATGTAAAGAAATAATTAAAGCTTTTGTGTATTTGGAAAATGATGATGGAAATCACCACTCGACATTTTCCAATATAAATAATAGCTACAAATTAATATCTAGAAAATCTTTAGAGCTGTCATTATTTAACATCCATTCATGACATTCATAACTGTTTACAATAGCAGTAGGAAGGCTTACGCATAGAGATGGTTTACGTGGGGATTGACACCAAGAGAGTTCATCCAGTTACGGAAGGTTCTTTCTTCACGAGTTTCTCCTGTTAAGAATATTCACAAAATTTACCGATTCATTAAACACTTTATGTATGTGCATATAGTGCCAATCCACATATTAGATTATTTTATCTCTCTATTCAGATCTAGAAGTTTTCGATAATACGAGTTTCCAAGCATTCTTCTAAGTACATACATTCTCTCTAGATACAGGCTTATTTTTAAAATTTGAATTTATTTTAAAATTAAAGAATACAACCTTATTCTAACCAGTTAAGCAATTTAGAGGTTTATAAACTTTTTATAGTCTCCTTCTCAAATCTTTCTCCAATATTTCCTCGAATCTGCATCCCTCAAAGTAACTGATGTTATCAGTTAAGTTACTGGTTTTATAGAAATATCAGTGGACACTCAATGAATTACTATTTGCATTATTTATTTATTTATTTATTTTTGAGATGGAGGTTTGCTCTTGTTGCCTAAGCTGGAGTGCAATGGCGTGATCTCAGCTCACTACAACCTCTGCCTCCCAGGTTCAAGGGATTCTCCTGCTTCAGCCTCCCGAGTATCTGGGATTATAGGCGCGCACCACAATGCCTGGCTAATTTTTTATATTTTTAGTAGAAACGGGGTTTCACCATGTTAGCCAGGCTGGTCTCGAACTCCTGACCTTAGATGGTCTGGCCGCCTTGGCCTCCCAAAGTGCTGGGATTACAGGCTTGAGCCACCGCGCCCGGCCACATTTCTTAATTTTTATAGACTATATTTCATGCATATATAATCTGGAAATGGTAAACTCTGCCTTTCCAAAACTTAAAAAAATAATTAGTATATATTATCATTTGTTTTTTGAGGAGGTAAAGGTGAAAGGAGTTGGGGTTAGTTCCAGTTACATTGACTGTGGATGAATGAAACATAAATATATACTAAATTTACAGGTCAAACTGAATGCATATGTGCACTTTTTCCTGATGAGAGGATTAAAAAGTGGTCTAACCCTAAATATTAAAACTAAATACTGATTTATTAAGTGGCTTTACATTAAGTGACTCGACTACTTTTTATTTTTTTCTTTTTTTTTTGAGATGGAGTCTTACTCTGTTGTCCAGGCTGGAGTGCAATAGCACAATCTTGGCTCACTGTAACCTCCATCTCCCAGGTTCAAGTGATTCTCCTGCCTCAGCCTCCCGAGTAGCTGGGATTACAGGCACGTGCCACCACGCCCAGCTAATTTTTTAATTTTTAGTAGAGATGGGGTTTCACCATGTTGGTCAGGCTGGTCTCAAAACTACTGACCTCAGGTGATCCGCCCATGTCGGCCTCCGAAAGTGCTGGGATTACAGGTGTGAGCCACCGTGCCCGGCCTCGACTACTTTACTTTAAAAGTTCACTTGTATCGTACTTTTCTGCCAGTTTTTACTCAGCATCTGCCATCTACTTCTTGTAGATATAAAAAAACTTGCTAAGTCTAGATTGTAAAATCATTGTGGCCGATGTATTTCTATAGTCCCACACATTCGAGTTTGAGAAGTTTTTAGTTACCTTCTAACAGAGTCCAGTCAATATCCTGGTTCTCTGGCTTAGTTAGTGCTGGGTATTTATTAAACAGGTTAGCCACGAAAGCTAAGTTGAGTTTGGGGTTTCCACTGACAACATCAGCAGGGGTAACAAACTGTCTGCAACCTAATTTATCTGCTTGTTGAAGCATACTCTCAGCTCTCTTCAAATCATCTGTTTCCTGTTGAAACAAAATCGGAAGACTTTGTCAAAGGCCACACTAAAAATATAGAAAATTTCCCCACAGTCATAGTCTGGGTATACAGTTCTACTTTCTTTTAGCCAACATATGGTACTTATTATAAAATTGTTTTGAATGCAAAAAAAAAAAAAAAAGTTGGCCCTCTTGGAGATGCAGTACCTGTAATATACACTAGATGGCGCCAGATCATATAGCAAACTACTGAGTACATTTAAATTGCATTAAGAAAGAAGTTATGTAAAAGGTTGGGGGAAACTCCCAGATTTTGTTTGAAAATCTGTAAAGAAAAATATACATTCACCATCTTCATTTTCTCCGGTTCCACTTTTCCTTTTTTCCTTCTCAATAGGAAAACAGCTTCAATTCTCCTTTTAAGCCACCTCAAGTTAAATATTCAGATATTTTCAGTAGAATTATGTTAAAATTTTTTTTCAAATGTACTTATCTACAATGAATCTCTACTAATTATCAAATGTGAAAGGGTATTAACTGTAGTCCTACTTAAGTCTCCTTTAGAAAACGGTGTTCATTTTCTGTAAGTTGTGGGTTTATTCTCTTCAACCTGGCTTATTTTATTTTATTTTGCTGATTCACTACTTTCTGCTTTGGAGTTTCTCCTTTTCTCTATTGGCTCTCAGCTGAACTTCACTGAGGCTTCTGGGTACTGTGCATTAAGTCAATGAGCTTCATGACAGAGTGGACTCCTTGGAACCCTGGAACCTCTGGGGCTGTGTTATGCAGCAGAAGGAACTAGAAAGGAGGGCACTGCTGGAGAGCGAACTAGAGAGACAGGAAGTTGTGCTGAGCTGTGGAAGTCGGCTCCCCTGGCTGAGGGAGAAGACAGATACCTTCATTCATTTCATGCTCAAATCCCAAGGGAAATGCTTGTGAACTGTTGCTTGAATTGAAGAGAAGCAGAGAATCCATTTCCACTGATTTCTTTTGAGCATAGGGAGAATGGTGGAAGGCAAGACCAAGGATTAATCTCAGGGAACTGAAGGATTAAAAAAGGACGAAAGGAAGGGATTTTTTCCATTACAAAGACCAAGAGAAAAAAGTTAAATTGAAATAAAAAACAGGTAAAACTGTTCAGAGTTAAAATTAGGCCTTGGTTGGACGTGGTGGCTCACGCCTGTAATCCCAGCACTTTGGGAGGCCGAGGCAGAAGGATTGCTTGAGCCCAGGAGTTCGAAACCAGCCTGGCCAACATGGCGAAGCCTCGTCTCTTAAAAAAAAAGAAAAGGCCCTAAAGAAGGTGTAAAGCTGAAAAAGATGAAAGACGCTGAAAACCGCGAGAATAGCATGAGCAAATGCACCTGGGTGGTGGTGGAAGGAAGGTTGGGGTGGGGAATACAGACTTTTGGGGAAATAACACTGGCTAGATTTTAGAGCAAGATTTGTAGGGTGAGTGCCAAGCAGAACATTTCAGACTGAATTCTAGAGTCAACAGAAGAATCCTTGTCGGATTCTGAAGAGGGAAGAGACAAAAAAGTGTTTTAAGATCAATTGGAAAGGGTTGACTAGAGAACTGGTGTATCACAATCAGTTAATATACTGATGCCATTTACCCTGGTATCAGATCACATGGCTAGCCATCCCAGACAGCTCCCTTCTTGGACAAGATGGCCCCTCATCCCTACCAAGAGTGACCTGAGCTGAAGAGTTTTGCATTTAACATACAGACAGAAATATAAGCACACAAGTCAGTTACAAATTCAGTTCTGGTAAGGGCAGCATAAAAATGGTTTAGCCACGCAGGGCACGGTGGCTCACACCTGTAATCCCAGCACTTTGGGAGGCCGAGGCAAGTGGATCACCTGAGGTCAGGAGTTCGAGACCAGCCTGGCCAACATGGTGAAACCCCGTCTCTACTAAAAATATAAAAACTAGCCGGGCGTGGTGGCGGGCGCATGTAATCGCAGCTACTCGGGAGGCTGAGGCAGGAGAATTGCTTGAACCCAGGAGATGGAGGTTGCAGTGAGCCGACACGGTGCCACTGCACTCCAGCCTCGGCAACAGAGTGAGACTCTGTCTCAAAAAAGAAAAAAATGGTTTAGCCAATGTAATCCACTCCATCCTATGGCATAATAGGCTAGATATGTGGATTTTGTTAATTAGTAGCATGCATTCCATATCTAATGGGTACAAAAACCACAGATTCCTAGAAACTTGGGACTAAATAGTTCAGTCTAACTCTTTACTTTATGGATAAACAAAGTGAAATCCAATTTTGAGAAGGAAGTTATCCAAGGTCACTAAATAAATTAGTGACATAACCAGGGAACATGGTCTCTGAGAGTAATTCCCTAAATTAGATTTCATAGATTGGGAGTTTGTAAAACATAATCACATTACTCTCAACACAGGCATATGAATATATAGTCACTTAATCTATTACTGTGGTTATAATCCAAATACTTGGAAAAGGTCTTCATATAGTCACTAAATCTATTACTGTGGTTGTAATCCAAATACTTGGAAAAGGTTAGCTTCTAGTTACTTATTTCCCCATACTTGTTTTGAATATTTTATGCCATCCATATAAATCAATACCACAACAATGATGGAATTCACTAACAATCAAAATAAATCAAAGCTAGTTTTCTGGCCTCTGAATTACATGTACAGTAATACATTTTAAAATAATGCTTAAAATTGCCAACTCTACTTCATACGATTATAAAAATTATTGTACTTTTAAGAAATTGACAATAATTTTGCAAGATTGTAGAATTCAAAAGAGCACTTATACTTACATTGAAACCTGACATGTTAATATCTATCCGTGGTTCACCTTCCTTTTGTCCTTTTGGTGCGATTTGATTGAGAAGATGGAAATAGGCTTTGGAATCCTACAAAGAATTGAAAATGTCAGTGAGATCACAGTTACAAGGAATGAATGTATCCTATTGTCCCATGTTTGGAAGGCTATTTGCATTGGATTTTTTGAGAATATATGGCACAAATCTCTGCCTTCTAATTTAACGGGTGTCTTCCCCAGAAAAGTTCATCTATCTGGCCTTATATCTGTCTTGCATATGGAGGAACTGGATTTTGACATGACTTCACAATTATTAAAGTCATCAATACAATAATGCTAATAAACATATAACCAGTTCTGTACCTTCACTGAATTACTGAAGTCAATAAGCTTGACAGACAAAACAAGCATTTAAAAAAGTAGGAGAGCAGAAATCCAGGAAGCATAGAAGAAAGAGAAAATAAACAGGTTATATCATTACAAAGAACAATGCATATACCACAACCTATGAAGAAGAGATTAGCTGTGTTAAAGATGTATTTAATTGTAAATTTAAATGACAAAAGCATTAAATGATAAACATTTTAGTTGCTAAAATAACACTGAACCCTCTATGATCTGAATGTACTTAACAAAACAAATGTCTCTTTTCGTTTTAAACCCCTGGACTAAATCACTTGAATGTTGTTTTCTTAGAATCCCAATACATAAAACAATGGGGTTGGCTCACAGTCAACATGAATTCAGGTTGTGTGGACAACTCCACAAAACACAGCCTGAAAACCATTGTACTCGTACAAACGCTTATTAAGAGCCTTCACACACGTGTCAAGTAAATTCCTGCATCTTTGGAATGCTAGAGGACCGGAATTTGAGTCAAGATTCCTTAATCCTGCCATATGTGAAGACCACCTTCCAGCTATGATATTAATAGTTTCCTGTTACTGGGCTTTGAAGGTCCAGACAGGCTATGAAGGAGTGTTTCTTATGGTCTATGTGCATACTAACCCCTGAGGAAGTTGCTCAATATGTGAATTACTGAATCCAATTCCTGAGCTACCAAATATAAATGTCTGGGAGCTGCCCAGAAAGGTGCCTTTTAAACCAGCTACCCAAGTGAGTTTAAAACCTTGTGCCATAAATGATTCTAAGAATGGGGAAAATCAGGTAATTGAAAGCTATTTCAGAGCAATTCATAAAATGCCAACTCCGATCCTATCATTCGGGGGCATAGCATTTACCTCTTAAGGAATAGTGTACTACAGTTGTGAAAGTGCTTTCACTTCCAATTACTTGCTGAAGCTATATAAACAATTTATAATCTAAACCTATGCTCTTGAGAAGAACAAGTAAAGAGCAGACCCAGCAAAATCTGTATTTACTACCCTGAAAAGGGCTTTACAGGTGAAAATTTGACCATGAATACAGATAAACTGGAAGTTAGTTTTCGCATTACCAAACAATTCTTTCCTTTTTAAAAATATTGATGGCTGGGCGCGGTGGCTCACGCCTGTAATCCCAGCACTTTGGAAGGCCGAGGCGGGCAGATCACGAGGTCAGGAGATCGAGACCATCCTGGTTAACACAGTGAAACCCCGTCTCTACTAAAAATACAAAAAAAATTAGCCAGGCATGGTGGCAGGTGCCTGTAGTCCCAGCTACTCAGGAGGCTGAGGCAGGAGAATGGTGTGAACCCAGGAGGCGGAGCCTGCAGTGAGCCGAGATGGCGCCACTGCACTCCAGCCTGGGCGACAGAGCGAGACTCTGTCTCAAAAAAAAAAAAAAATAAACAAAAAATAATTTAAAAAAATAAAATAAAATAAATTCAAAGCAGGCTTCACTTAAAAAAATAAGATTTTCTCTTTACATTTAAAATATATCCCAGTACATAAAATCCATTTATGGTTGCCTTGCTGATTTTCAGGAACGCATCTAGTGCATGAAACAAAATATACCTGGTTGTCCAGGTACCATGGCTCACGCCTGTAATCCCAGCATTTTAGGAGGCTGAGGTGGGAGGATCGCTTGAGCCCAGGAGTTTGAGTCCAGCCTGGGCAACACAGTGAGACCCCACCTCTACAAATAATAAAAAAATCAGGCTGGGCACAGTGGCTCACACCTGTAATCCCAGCACTTTGGGAAGCCAAGGTGGGCAGATCACGAGGTCAGGAGTTTGAGACCAGCCTGACCAACATGGCGAAACTCTGTCTCTACTAAAAATACAAAAAGTAGCCGGGCGTGGTGGCGGATGCCTGTAATTCCAGCTACTCAGGAGGCTGAGGCAGAAGAATCACTTGAACCTGGGAGGTGGAGGTTGCAGTGAGCCGAGATAGTGCCACTGCACTCCAGCCTGAGTGACAGAGCGAGAAAGAAAAAAAATAAATCAATCGGGCTTGGTGGTGTGCACCTGTAGTCCCAGCTGCTTGGGAGGCCGAAGTGGGAAGATCGCTTGAGCCTGGGAGGTAAAGGCTGCAGTGAGCCATGTTAGCACCACTGCACTCCAGCCTGGGTGACAAAGTGAGACCCTGTCACAACAACAACAACAACAACAACAAACCTGGCCAAACATATTGTATAATTAAAAGAGAGGGCAGGGTCAGTTGGTCTTATAATTTTGGGGCTACTCTTAATTTTCATGGATGAAATCAGTAGTACAGGCAACTCACTGCTTCCTCTCATCACTGAACAAAATCATATGATCGCATAGTATTGTTTTCACAGCCTTGCTGGTCAGTGACATCTGATGAAGATCCTTAAGTTTATTCCCTGTGTACCAACATCTGGATGTCAGACAGAATTGAGGCAGTTAAGGAGAACTCCACGCAATGTTTGCTATGGTAATGTTGGCCCTCTGAATGAGAAGCCAAAGGCAACATGTAATAAATGTCTTCCTCCATTGTTAGTTTTCCCCCACTGCTCATGATAAACAGTGAGTGAAAAAAAAAATCAATTCAATGCAAGAAATATGAGGGTCTTGTATGTGCCACATACTATGTGATAGGTTGGCTTTAGTAGGAGGGCCCTGGAGCAGGGGCTGAGGTAGGATACACAGACATAAATAAGAGCTCATCACTATCCTCGAGGAACTCACAACTAAAGGTAGGATAAAATGACAGGAGAGAAGAAGCCAAATGAAAAAGGTGAAGAGGAAATCGTGAGACCCTTCCTCTCTCTTCTAGGTGTGTTTACTAACAGGTACACTGAGGCCTGGGAAAGGCAGTTAAGAATAGAATAATCATGTCCTATTCTTTAATACTCCATGTTTAACAATCGGCAGAATATAACAAATTAGCATTATAATATGATAAATTAGCATAATATTTTTACCTTTTTCCACAAAATAAAACATAGGTGCTAACGCTTCTTATCTGGCTCTATTACTCTTCTAAAATCTACCTTCAGGGCCAAAAGGCAACAAGGCTTGGTGATACAGCATTAGGATTTTCTCTCTGTTAAGCTGGGACGAAATCTTCCAGCTATTATATCCCCCCAAAATGTTGTGATTCTTTGAACAGTTACCTTGATGTCAGCACTAAAGTTGTTAATTTTTTGCCAGCCCGAGTTTTCCAAATGAAAGTTTGCCCATCTAAGCAGAAGCTCTTCTGGAGACAATTTCATAAGTTCCTCCAAAGTCTCACCATCTCGGAGTAAAGCAGCCAAGGCTAGAAGAAAAAAAAAAATCCCACAGTCATCATATGACATAATAATGGTCATACCAAGTTCATTCAGTCTGTTGACACTGTTAAGTAACAGAGGTGCAAAAACTACTATGACATAGCTCCTAGTTTCAAGATACTCATAATCTACTAAAAAAGATAAATATATAATAGATATAATAACATAATACTACAATTTATTCTTTTCTCTGTTATTCTTCACATTCCAAATACCAAATGAGGTTATGGCCTTTAAGCTTAATGCAAGCTTCACATTATGTCATATGTTTGCATAAATTGTTCTTATTTAACACTTCTAAAGTCAAGGATTTGGGGCCAGGCGCGGTGGCTCACGCCTGTAATCCCAGCACTTTGGGAGGCCGAGGTGGGCGGATCACGAGGTCAGGAGATCAAGATCATCCTGGCTAACACGCTGAAACCCCGTCTCTACTAAAAATACAAAAAATTAGCCGGGCGTGGTGGCAGGCGCCTGTAGTCCCAGCTACTTGGGAGGCTGAGGCAGGAGAATGGCGTGAACCCGGGAGGCGGAGCTTGCAGTGAGCCGCTATCATGCCACTGCACTCCAGCCTGGGCGACAGAGTGAGACTCCGTCTCAAAAAAAAAAAAAAACAAAAAAAAACAACAACAAAAAAAGTCAAGCATTTGGGGGAAAGATGTTTAAAATTTGGGAATCTTTTACTTAACCTTTTGATTAAAGTAGTCTAGAAACACGGTGGTATTTGTATTTAAGTACAATTAATCAATTAACTCTTGAAGGCTCAAGCCTATTTTAACAGGAATATAATTCATCCTTATATTTTCTTTTTCTTTTCTTTCTTTTGAGAGAGTCTCACACTATTGACCAGGCTGGAGTGCAGTGGCGTGACCTCGGCTCACTGCAACCTCTGCCTCCCAGGTTCAAGCGATTCTCCTGCCTCAGCCTCCCGACTAGCTGGGACTACAGGTGCATGCCACCACGCCCAGCTAACTTTTCTATTTTTTTGCAGAGACGGGGTTCCGCCACGTTAGCCAGGGTGGTCTCCAACTCCTGGCCTCAAGTGATCCACCTGTCTCAGCCTCCCAAAGTGCTGGGATTACAGGTATGGTCCAACACACCCAGTTGCAATCTTACATTTTCTCTCTTTTTTTCTTTCTTTCTTTTTTTTTTTTTTTTTGAGACAAGAGTCTCGCTCTTTTGCCCAGGCTGGAGTGCAATGGCACAATCTCAGCTCACTGCAACCTCCGCCTTCCAGGTTCAAGCAATTCTCCTGCCTCAGCCTCCGGAGTAGCTGGGACTACAGGCATGTGCCACCATGCCCGGCTAATTTTTTGTATTTTTAGTAGAAACAGGGTTTCACCATGTTAGCCAGGCTGTGATTGTGCCACTGCACTCCAGCTTGGGTGACAGAGTGAGACCCTGTCTCCAAAAAAGATGGTGCAAAATGGTGGAGCTGAGGGTGGTAATGGGGTAGAAGTTGTGTAGGCAGAACAGAAAAAAATAGACAATCAAGTTTGAGGACTTCAGGAATGCTCCTTAATCTCTCTGTGCTTTTGTGTCATTATTGCAAAGTGAATTGTAAAGTGCCAGACAAATGTGAATTACTAGTAAAGAAGAGAGTCATGTAATTAGACTATTTTCCTGAATAACTCTATAGCATTACCTTATGTTCATTCCAGTTACCACCATTTAATCACCTCCATTAAGTGAGAGCATGAAAGTCTGCATGACTAGAAAAAAATAACCAATAAACAACTTCCAGAATGACTGTGTTCCATTACCTTCGTTCCTGCTTAATTCAATGTCAGCAAACAAACCGATCTTAATGATCTGCCAAAGCAGTCCCAAAACCAGATGAGGTTTCCCAGCCCTCAAATCTTCTGCACCAATGTTCACAACATGACACCCAATGGCAGAAGCAGAGTTCAGTGCCAAGTTCAAGTTTTCCTGCAAGACAGCCAAATTACACACTTGCTTCTTGACCTTTCCATTTTGTAGCAGTCTACTTTCTCCCTTCACTGAAAATAACATTCAATGATGAAATTAATACCCTGTATTAATTTCATCCATATATGTGTCACAAAAAACAAATTCCAGATTTTTGTGTTAGAAAGCCTAGCTAAGACAAATTTCAGCCTTATTGCTATTGCCTTTTGCAGAATCTTATGAGAAGTTAACTTTGTATTTTTCTTTGGTACCTTTTGAAGTATGCTGGCACTAAAGGAAAAGGCTGAGTACCACAGTAAATATATCCATGTGAGTAAAGTGTTATAATTCCAAAAATGCCTAAATGGGTGAGAGACCAACAGTACTGCATATGCCCAAAAGAGTTTTAGAAGTTATCAATGTCCACATCCCAAGAGGTGCTCTTCCCTGAGGGAATTTTGCTAATAATCTAATATTCACTTGATAGAAAAAAAAATGGTCCATTTCTTAAGCATGCCAGTTAATTAAGAGCTTATATACTTCTGCTTATCTCTGTAGTGCTTGAACACATTATCAAATGAAAAGAACATGGGACTTTGAAATTAGAATGGGATTTGAACCTCAGTTCCAACATTAATCTCAGGCAAGCTCAGAAACCTTTCTGAGTTCCAGTTCTGTCTGTATAATCTGGATAACAATCCCACAAAACAGTTTTTACAAGGATTGATTGGGAGCCTACAGAGTGCAGAGGCCGAAGTCTGTAGAACAGGTCCTCAAACAGTAATTTCATGTTAAAGGGAGGGGAGAACAATGCATACCTGAATGATGAAGGGTGTAAGTTTCTTCTTGTTGATTGCTCTTTCATCAATGGTATCAGGAACTGAAAGATTAATCATTTTACTGAAACAAAAATAAAAAAAAGGTTGATGTAAAAAAAAAGAGCTGATTTACTTTTATAAAGTGGCTGTAAATATTTGCAAATATTTTAAAGTTTACTATAACATCTCTTTCGTGTACTCTAAAAAATGTAGCTAGATGACTTTTATCATGTTGATCATAATAAACTACACATACGGAAAATAAAAACTAAAAATAAAAAAGGCCAAGGCCTGATGTGGTGGCTGATGTCTATAATCCCAGCACTTTGGGAGACTGAGGCAGGAGGACTGCTTAAGGCCAGGAGTTCCAGACCAGCCTGGGCAATATAGTGAGACCCTATCTCTACAAAAACGATAAAAAAATTAGCCAGGCATGGTGGCATGTGCCTGTAGTACTAGTTACCCAGGAGGCTGAGGAAAGATGATAGCTTGAGCCCAGGAGTTCAAAGTTACAGTGAGCTATGATCACACCATTCCACTCCAGCCTGGGCAACAGAGCAAGACCCCATCTCAAAAGAAAAAATAAATAAATAAATAAATAAATAAATAAATAAAATAAAACCCTGGCCAGGCATGGTGGCTCACGCCTGTAATCCCAGCACTTTGGGAGGCCAAGGCAGGTGGATCATCTGAGGTCAGGAGTTGGAAACCAGCCTGGCCAACCTGAGAAAACCCTGTCTCTACTAAAAATACAAAAATTAGCACAGCGTGGTGGCGGACACCTGTAGTCCCAGCTAGTCGGGAGGCTGAGGCAGAAGAATTGCTTGAACCTGGGAGGCAGAGGTTGAAGTGAGCGGAGATCATGCCACTGCACTTCATCCTGGGCAATACAGCAAGATGCTGTTAAAAAAAAACAACAACCCAAAAAGACCAAAATATGTGTATAGTAGTTGGGTATCTCTGAGCAGAGGATTGTAACATGCTTTCTCTTTTAATTTTTTTTTATTTTTTCCTCATTCTTTTATGAAAGAAAATAACTTGGATATTGACAACAAAACTTGGGCCAGGTACGGTGTGGCTCACGCCTGTAACCCTAGCAATTTGGGAGGCCAAGGCAGGCAGATTGCTTGAGCTCAAGAGTTCAAGTCTAGCCTAAGCAAGATGGTGAAACCCCATCTCTGCAAAAAATTTAAAAAAAAAAATTAGCTAGGCATAGTGGCGTATGCTTGTAGTCCTAGCTACTTTGGAGACTGAAGTTGGAGGACTGATTGAGCCCAAGAGGTCATGGCGGTAGTGAGCCATGATTGAATCACTGCACAGCAAGACCCTGTCTGAAAGAAAAAAAAAAAGTGGGGGGTGGAACTCTATTGAATATATTTTAAAGACAGATAAAATCCTGCATTGGAAATGAGTCTTTTCCACAAAACAGTAAAATTAGTTGAGCATGAGATTCTTTCATTCACCAAATGTTTACCGAGTGCCTCAACAATGAGCCAGACACTATATTTGGTGCTGGCAGTATAGTGGTGAGAGAAAGATTAGGTAGGCTATAGTCTATGACTCATTAGGAAAAATCTCATTTGGTAAAATCTAGATTTAGACTTTAACATTTTATTTTTTATTTTGTTATTTTTTAGAGACAGGGTCTAACTCTCGCCTGGGCTGCAGTACAGAGGCCCAAATCATAGCTCGAATCACTGCAGCCTCGAACTCCTGGGCTCAAGGGATCCTCCAACCTCAGCCTCCAAGTACCTGGGATAACAGGTGCGAGCCACTATGCCTGGCTCTGACATATTAGATGTTCATAATACTGCCCTAATAAATTTTATTCTATAGAAAGAAAGCCATGCTTCTTTCCATGCAAAATTTAAATCTTAGTTCAATATAATTATCTCTTATTATTTTTATAATTTATATATTTTTTGAGTTCTGCAGGGTGAGTCCCCAAAGAGGGAAACCTGCAGTCTTCTCTCTATATTAAAATGCAAGGGAGGCCAGGCACGGTAGCTCATGCCTGTAATCCCAGCGCTTTGGTAGGCTGAGGCGGGAGGATCACTTGAGGTCAGGAGTTCGAGATCAGCCTAGCCAACATAGTGAAACCCTGTCTCTACTAAAAATACAAAAATTAGCTGGGTGCGGTGGTGAGCACCTGTAGTCCCAGCTACTCGGGAGGCTGAGGCACAAGAATTGCTTGAACCTGGGAGGCGGAGGATGCAGTGAGCCGAGGTCATGCCACTGCACTCCAGCCTGGGCGACAGAGCAAGGCTCCATCTCAAAAACAAAAACAAAACACACACATGGGAAATTATTTCTTCACTGCCTATAAACAGACCACAAAGGAAATGTATATATATATATTCTTATTTCTTAGACAGACAGGGTCACCCAGGCTGGAGTTCAGTGGTGCAAATCCTGGCTCACTGCCGCCTTGTACTCCTGGACTCAAGTGATCCTCCTGCCTCAGCCTCTCAAGTAGCTGGGACTAAAGGGGTGCAACCCCATGTTGGGTTAATTTTTAAATTTTTTTGTAGAGACAGGGGTCTTGTTTTGTTGCCCAGACTGGAACTAACTCCTGGCCTTCAGCGATCTTGCTGCCTCAGCCTCCCAAAGGGCTGGGCATGAGCCACCATGCCCAGCCTATCTTACATTTTTAAAATCAGCTTTTCAAACAACCAAAATGACCCTACTGCAAAAAGAAGAATTGTGTATACTATAATATACACTGTCAGCTGGGCGCAGTGGCTCACGTCTGTAATCCCAGCACTTTGGGAGGCCGAGGCGGGCAGATCACCTGAGGTCTGGAGTTCGAGACCAGCCTGATCAACATGGAGAAACCCCATCTCTACTAAAAATAAAGAAATAATAATAAAAAAAATTAGCCAGGTGTGGTGGTGCATGCCTGTAGTCCCAGTTACTCAGGAGGCTGAGGCAGGAGAATGGCTTGAACCCAGAGGTGGAGGTTGCGGTGAGCCGAAATTGCACCATTGCACTCCAGCCTGGGCAACAAGAGCGAAACTCCGTCTCACACACACAATATATATATATATAAAATATACAATATAATACTATATATTTTATATATATATATATATATAGTCATCTGAAATATGTCAATTGCACTACCCTAAGCACTCTGTATGTAGTAATTTACTTAATGCTCACAAAAGCCCTGTGAGATAAGTATAATAATGTGGAGATCATAATAGATGGAAACTGAAATGCAAAGGGGTTGAGTATTATGATCACAGTTGTACCGCTTCAGAGTGGCAGGACTGAATAGCAAGAACTCAGGCAGACTGATTATGGAGCATGCTATTAACCACTGTGTGACACTGCCTCTATAAATTGGAACATCGACTGGCAGTGTTGATAATCTTGTATTATGTCTGCCAAGATGCTGTTGGCTGTGGGGCAGCAGCAGTGACAAAAGCATTTTTTAGAAATAGGTCATTGGAGAGTGAGAACTGAAGAGTAGCCTCTTTTTTTCTTTTGGAAGCTGTGGTACTTTAGAATAAACAGATACTGACATACTTAAGTTCAACAAAGTTGTAATGTTCTGCTGGCCTGGTGTTGAGAAGAAAATGGAGGCTGAGAGCTTCCCTATAAAGAGGTTGTCGATTTATGGCTGAATTTTAGATTCATGGACAGACCTAGAGATTAAATGAAAAAGGCAGAACCTGGATAATTTTCCATTCTAATTATTTCTTGAGGTGAATCTGTCAAGCATGCAGAAACAAATATATCAATTATATGGAAAGCTATTTTTGGATATCTGGATATAAAACAAGCTAACATCTTACCAAAGCACAATTCCATCACCAACAGCTTTGAACAGGTCATCGGTGTTAGGGTTCATTGGTATAACATGTCTACAATCAGGATCATTTTCCAAAGCTTTGTTTATCCAGTTAACGAAAGCATATTTTTCTTCCTCTAAAATTATGTTAAATAACAAGACATTAGTTCATACTCTAAGTTATTAAATATTTGACTCTAAAGTCTAAAATAGTTGTGCAGGAGTGCTGAAAGTTAATGTGTCAGAAACATGTGGTTATTCTGTGTGGAAACCCAGACACTTGGATGCAATTACAAAATTAAGAAAAAGAATAGAACACGTTAACCGGTCCTCAGAAAAGTTACAAAATTCCTTAAAAATTATACTTACATTACTGTATAATGCACTGTAATAAAGCCTGTCATTACATGGATTGTATCCTGTCTCTTGCAAGCTAACAAAGCCATACAATAAACACTTATAATGCCTTTATGACAAGTATTAGTCTCAAGCCTAAATACATGTCACAAAGGACTTCTACTGTATTCTTAATTAAAAGGTAATGTTTTTCTAGAGCCCTTCCTTGCCATTACAGCAACCATCCCACTTAGCACATTGTGTTAACCTATTGCATATGAAATGATTACCTGAGTAAGAATGCTGTGTTCCTTCGCTGGACAACTCTGAAGTTCCGCCCAGAGCACAAATACCTTCTTTCCTGTTGATTGCTTTGCGGAAGGTCTTGGCAATATCACTACTTTTTACCTCTTGAAAAATCTATTAATTAAAGTAATTTTGTTGATTCACAATTAATTTCAAACTATGCACAATAAGCATATTTATATTCTTTTATATCTTGATCACTTACATTTTTTCCATAGCTGATGTTAAAAGATATAAAAAATTGGGCTTGAGTTTTTGAAATGCTAAACAAATACTACAATACTCCTTCTGAAAATGAAGCACCAGAATGTCAATTGCACACACTTGTCAGAAACATTAAGCGCTACATGCATTGAATTCACTTTAAGCCAAAAACTAATGTGGTTCAAAGGCACAGGTAAATCTGTTAATTTTCTACAAACAAGGAAGGCTTTATTCTTTTCCTGGAGAGAAAACATTGAAGAATCCCCCTACTTTAATAAAAATTCTTAATGCAAAGAAAGATAAAATTCCATGATTTAACCAAAAAACTATTTTACAGTATAATGGGGTAGCTCATTAAGAATTCATTAAATCAAAAGTTACAGAATAATGCAGTTAAAAAATGTGTTAAGCTGGTAGTAATAGATGACTATCAAGAATAAACACCAAAAAGAGGCTTTCCAGTGATTGTCTTATTGGGGCATTTATGAAGTCCAGGTTCTCTTCACAGTAAGGAACATTCTAATTATACAAAAGCAAGTTATAACAAAGTAAGTTTCACATCCTAGTACTGTGTAACCATCTGATTGGACATTCTATCTGTCTATATTTTTCTGAGATATTGGAATGTACCTAATTCCAAATGTGTTCCTGATCCACCAATGTGCATGGCTAAATTAGTCAAAGCCAGTAAAACAGGAGCAAGATGTGGAAACCATATACAACTTTTCTTTAAATGGTGTTTAGAACTCCATTTAAGTGGATTCATTGAAAGAAAACTTAAGACTTAATGGAAAAGTTGCTGAACAAATGCAATTCAAAGACCTTTAACATTCGTGACAGATATGTATTCACATACACATCTCAGGAAGATGCAGCCTATGTCTGCGGTTCATAGAACAGGGTTACAATATACATAACAGTTCAGGTTGTATGTGTCAGAGCAGGCACGAGCAGAAGCAGAAATCCAGCCCAAGCTATACTAACCAAGCCTTGTGTCTTGCACAGGACTGTGTCAGGCCGAAAGAAGGAGTGCCTTGTTGTGTTTCGTCTTTCCAGGAGGGTACCTTTTTGTAATTAATCCATCTAGAGAAAGTGACTTTCAGTAACTGGTAGAAAAGTTGCTGTATGTGTTGTCAGTGGCCTTATTACTTAGCCATCTTTTCCTGTTACCTTTCTTAAATCCTAACTTTCTTTGGACTTACAAATAAAATTTTGTTTGAGAGAACAGTTAGTAAGCACTTAAATTTTACAAAATCAAGCTTACTCAGCATTTCCATAGCTGCGATTCTGTGCTAGCTTTACCAGTAATTTTGGAGGTGGAATTTTAGAATAAATGTCTGTGTGTGTCTATGTTTGTATATGTATGCAGACACACACATACACACTACTCTAAATACTACACACAACCAATGAAATCACCCTTCCTGCTCTATGGCCATTATACTGGCTTTCACTAAGTATCAACAGTATGGAGCTTATGCACACACTTCAGGCAGTTTTCAAATTATTAAAGTATTTTTATTTACAATCTGATTTTTTAGTCTAACTGTGCCTTAACTGTGATGCATTTTGATCCTATAGCTCTCCTTTTGATAACAATGCACCTGCTCTGTGAAAAGACAATAGTCACTAGTCTACTTCTTTCTGAACTTTACTTCATTGTCTAATAAGTTAAAATCTGAAAGTTGTGCATTTCTTCATGCCTAACATACCACAAGTCCCTGCAATGACAAAAATGTTACAGCTTCAGAATGAGATATGTAAAGTTATTTTTCTTATTACAAGTGCTTCTGCTTCAAGGATCATTTACTCCTAAAACTTAGGTTGTTTCAATGATCATGATTTCAGCTAAAAAATAAATCCAAGTTTGTTTATGTCACAGAAAAAAGGATTAATTCATATTTAAAAAAGAGAACGTCTGGGAATTCGAACTAATAACTAGAACTAGAAAAGTAGGCTGGGCACGGTGGCTCACATCTGTAATCCCAGCACTTTGGGAGGCCAAAGTGGGCGGATCACTTGAGGTCAGGAGTTCAAGACCAGCCTGGCCAACTTGATGAAACCCCATCTCTACTAAAAATACAAAAATTAGGTAGGTGTGGTGGTGCATGCCTGTAACCCCAGCTACTCGGGAGGCTGAGGCATGAGAATCACTTGAACGCAGGAGGTGGAGGTTGTAGTGAGCCAAGATGGTGCCACTGCACTTCAGCCTGGGCAACAGAGCAAGATCCTGTCTCAAAAAAAAAAAAAGGAAAATAAATTAAAAATATATATACATATATATATAGAATGTCTCTGCTATATATCCTAATGCAATTACTTACATAGCTTTAGTAAAACTCCTTCTTATGCTTGGCAATGAAATGCAAAGTTGTAATTAAGTTTGTTAATTTTCAAAGGTCTTGCAAAAGTTACATGACCTTCATTTTCTAAATTGTTTCAAATAAATTATTCCAGCTAAGCTTAAACTTTTAGTTTCGTAGTATTTTCCTCTATTGCTTGGATTTTAAAAAAGTAAAAATGGGCCAGGTATGGTGGCTCACGCCTGTAATCCCAGCACTTTGGGAGGCCGAGGTGGGCGGATGGCTTGAAGTCGGGAGTTCGAGACCAGCCTGACCAACATGGAGAAACTCTGTCTCTACTAAAAACACAAAATTAGCCGGTCGTGGTGGCGCATGCCTGTAATCCCAGCTACTCTGGAGGCTGAGGCAGGAGAATCCCTTGAACCCAGGAGGCAGAGGTTGCAGTGAACCGAGATCGCACCACTGCACTCTAGCTTAGGCAACAAGAGTGAAACTCTGTCTCAAAAAAAAAAGTAAAAATGATAAGAAAGAACTGAAGATTTGTATGTCTATGATATTGATTCACTACACAAGAATTTGCATTTTACTTTCTACTTTAGTAAAGATATCACTTAAGTGGATGATAAAACTATTTGAGTACAAGCTTTGGCTTAACAAGAAATCTCTGAAATCAGAGATAGCACAAGGCTGACTACTGTGCTGGAGTCTTCTCAATGAATCTTTTCAAAGCTGCCCGTTGTGATACTAATGAGCTCACTGTTTTGTGCTGTTTTCTCTCCACCAGGAAAGACTTGCTTTATCATCTGTGAGCTAACTCCTGCTGTACTTTTTTCAGGAAGCCATAACCACTCTTGATCTGTACATCTTTTTCAGTCTCCTTTATGGACTATATATGTTTTTTATTCCTTTTATTAAGTTTCACCTCCTTTCTCTCAAAGACGCTCAGCAACCGGCTAACTTCTTTTGACCCCAGAGTTAGCTCAACACAGGACGAGTGGCCAAACCACAACAATCCAGAGGCATATGACTTAAGAAAGAAAGATTTCAGAAAGAATTGCAAAAAAAAGAATTGACTGGCTTCCAGTGTTTGGGGCTTATTTCCAAAATGTTTCCAAAGAGGCAGGATTGAATTTTTCCATTATTTTGGAATGTCTTGTAGGCCTAAATTTAGTAATATTTGAAAAACATAACTTCTTTTTTTTTTTTTTAAAGAAAGAACTACCCCAACAACTAACACCTATATAGTATTTACTATATGTCCAAGGCTGTTCTGGGCAGCTTACTTCTCTGCTGAAAGTGCCATACTAGTTTAACAATCAAAGAAAAAAAGTCCTATTATCTTGTAAGCATAAAAATCCAGTATTTTTAGTTTTGAAGTGTTTAGAATTTTAAAAAGCAGGGTATTAAATTTAATTTTCACCTTTAAAGTTTACAAACATATAATTTGGGGACTGTTTTTTGCCATACACACACGCGCGCGTGCACACACACACAAACATTTCTCTGAAATTAACATAAACTGTTTTTGTTTGTAGTTTGGTTTGCAATTAACACCCCTTAAGCAACAATTCAAAGAAAAAGCAGAAACCTAACAAGCAAGAACATGTTTATTTCTACTTCCTTATGCTAATATCTAACAGGAATAACATGATTTCTATTTCTTGGATAACTAAGCTCTACCCACATTTTGTTTGACAATTGGTAAGATGTTTCATTGATGACAAGGCAGATGGGTGTGGACAGACATTTGGTTAATACAGTCATAGTAGTAGCATCTGAAACTTCAGGCAGGTTACTTTACTGTCCTTGATATTTCAAATTTCTTGAATAGCAGGGAGGTACTGGAAAAAGCCACTAGTCCTCTGTGTAATGTTAGGCAAAAAGGAAAAGTCATTTCCTTTTTCAGAAATCCAAGTTTGTTTGTTTCTTTTCATTTGAAAAGTGTAGGAGTGTAAACACAATGATTCCTTCCAATTCTAAAATGTATATTCTAACCTAAAATGTCCTCACGAATGTTGTTTTCTTAAAGCCCTGGTGTTGCCAAAATTATTGTGCATGTTCTTTACTTTTAAAGAATATACTAAGGTAATCACACCTCCTCCCTTAAAAGCCACAAATAGCTGTGTAGAAACTACATTTCAAAATCTACAAAATTAACAATTTCCCCCAAGATCATTTTCAAAGACACTTTCACAATTTTGTCCTTAATATAATGACACACTGCAAATCCTATTGATTTTGGTCTGTTCTTTCTAATAGATTAAAAAATTCTGAGCAATACATTTTATCAAAAACAGCCAATCATAGTTAACTGCTGCTCTGCGCTACTTTAAATTCACAATTAACCATGCAGTTAAAAGGGGAGCAAGTGATACATCAGAAAACATGCAAGTGCTCAAATTGCAAATAAACTGCAACTTACTATTGAACATAGAATTCAAAACAAAAGGCTTTGGCCATAACTGGAGACAAAAAAATGGTGGGAGGAAATCAGTATTTCAAAAGAAAATGGCAGGAACTATATCATTATAATTATGACACAAGTCTGCTTTTTTTTTTTTTTTTTTTCGAGATGGAGTCTCGCTCTGTCACCAGGCTGGAGTGCAGTGGCGCAATCTTGGCTCACTGCAACCTCTGACTTCCTGGTTCAAGCAATTCTCTTGCCCCAGCCTCCCGAGTAGCTGGGATTACAGGCACGCACCACCACGCCCAGGTAATTTTTGTATTTTTAGTAGAGAACGGGTTTCACCATGTTGGCCAGTATGGTCCTTGATCTTCTGAGCTCGTGATCCGCCCGCCTTGGCCTCCCAAAGTTCTGGGATTACAGGCGTGAGCCACCATGCCCGGCCGACAAGTGTGCATTTTAAAAACAATCACAAAACGCTGTCAGCTGAGTAGGCATCATTACTTAGTCAATTTGCTTCTTGAACTACTGCAGTGTTCTAAAGGTGTTAATTCTAATTGGAAAGAACATTTCAAAATTTAACTTGCTGTGGTGAACCACAGTTACTGATGGAAGTACATGCTATCATTTCAGTTGTCTTGGGGAAAAATACACCATGACAAAGGAGGATAGGAGTGCTAGGACATTTGTGATAAATATTAGGCACTGATAACTAGTTTGTGATATACTGAAAGGAATCCCTAGTAAGATCTAGTCAAACTCAGCCTTAAATTAATAATAAATACACCAATAAAATCTTAAGGGTATCCTTAATTGAGGGAAGAAGTAACAACTATTCTTTTATTTTTAAAATTAATTTATTAATTTAGAGACAGGGTCTTGCTCTGTCACCCAGACTGGAGGGCAGTGGTGCTATCACAGCTCACTGCAGCCTCAAACTACTGGGCTCGAGCAATCCTCCTGCCTCAGCCTCCTGAGTAGCTAGGACTATAGGCTCGAGCTACCATGCTGGGCTAATTAAAAATTTTCTTTTGTACAGATGGGGGTCTCCCTAAGTTGCCCAAGCTGACAAGTTCTCCCTAACTTGCCCAAGTTGGTCTTGAATGCCTGGCCTCAAGAGACCCTCCTGCCTCAGCCTACCAAAGTGCTGGAGTTACAGGTGTGAGCCACCACACCCAGCCAGCTATTTTTAACATGTATCTCAAATACATTGTCAATAAATACAGACTGAAAGCGGCATAAGTCTAAAAAATCTAGACCTCACTTGCTAGCAGCCAATAGTGGTAGGCATTGAAGAACCACGTGCCATGTATACATTTTCCAGGCACTGAGTAGAGAACACCAAACTGAGTTCTGGGAGTGGGGTGGGGGGTGAAAGAATTAAAAACTCAGCCGCTAACCTTGAAGAATATTTGATGAAACTAGAGAAGAAAACAAAAATGTTAAATGCCTCTTCCAATGGACTAAAAAGATATGCTTCAAACTTTTAATTATCAAAATTATCATCCTAGAGAGAATGGTTCAGTTAAATACCCCTACCACAAGAGTGGAAAACAACTTTTTAATGAGAAAGTTCAGCTCAGGAAGCTTCCGAGACTGTGAGTCAGGGTGTATTATTAAAATTTTGGAGCACACTGTTCACCACGGGAGAGAGAACACTTCAAAGATGTCACTTAGCACCTTGATAACTGCCCTTTAATGATGACATGAAAGGAGACTGTTCACCTTATACAACTTATCACCGTAACATCTTATCATGTTATATCTTTGTTTCTGCAGTGCTCTTTTTCTCAATTCATTTGTTAAGATATTCTAGCAGCTAAAAGAAGTAAATTTAGTGGGCAGGATGACAGAAATGCTATTAATTATAACAGTACTAATATGATATATTTAAGAACTTAACATAATAGTACTTAATATTATAACATCCCACTAGACGAAGGAACATCTATTACTTCTAATAATTGTGAATTTTCACATACTTACATAAACAAATTCGTCAAAACTTATTTTCCCATCTTTATTCCTGTCACCATCCAGCATGAGTTTCTGAATAATTTCTCTCACTTTATATCCTGGTAATGGCATATTAGCTTCCTTGAAGAGCTCATGAAGTTCATAGTCACAAATGAATCCGTTGCTGTTGAGATCTTTGTGAAAAAGGAGAGCAAGCAAAAAAGGAAAAAAAATTGAAAGACATAAGTTAATTTATTAAGAGTATTTCCCTTCATTTGAGGCTCAGTTCATAAGCTCACTTAAATAAAATATTTTCTTATTGTGGGGAACATAAGATTGTTTGAAAGGGAAATGGACATTTAAATGGAAAAAGCAAGGTTTTACATCACGTATCCTGTAATTTAAGCAATGTGTAAGTAGATTTATTTACTTAAAAAGAGCGTCCCTAAGTTCAAGAAAGCATAGTTGGCTAATACAATTATTATTAACTTGAAGCTAATAGGATTTTAAAAAAAGAATAGATTGTAAACCTACAAAACACTTCCATGGTATAGAGCAATTTCTACTGTAACTATAGGAATTTTGTGTTTCTTATTCTTCCATTGCTCCAAAAAGAACTTTTATGAACTTAATGCTGATTCTGTTTCAAAGTACACCTGAAATTAAGCAATCATGTTCAGTGCCAATTATTTTAAGAGTTAATGTAAACAAACATTAATTCAAGACAAATATAGAGTTTATAAAACTAAATGCACTACTGAGGAAAGCAGATGTTTAATATGACTCTATAAATAACCTTTTAATTTTTGTACTACTGAGGTTTCTCAGAGTATGTCTTGAAGTGCTGATTAAATGAGTGATGTTTATTCTGAAGCTTTTAAAAAGAGAAAAAAAACCTGATCAATGACCAAAAGTTAATTTATTGAGAAAAAGGCTAATGTCCTGAGGGTTGTAACCACTTGAGTATATATTTTTCTGTGAATAAAGTTTGATGTTCACAAGTAATTTCAAATATCTTCTGTTCAATAATGACTTTTATTCTTTAGGTCCCACTGATTTTCATATGTAAACTTAATTATAATAGAAGGAAACAACCCGAACAGAGAAATGACTCAAGATGACCTTAGCGCATTTAAGAAAATGTATTGTGGCCAGGCGCGGTGGCTCACGCTTGTAATCCCAGCACTTTGGGAGGCTGAGGCAGGTGGATCACCTGAGGCCAGGAGTTCGAGACCAGCCTGGCCAACATGGTGAAACCCCGTCTCTACTAAAAATACAAAAAATTAGCTGGGCGTGGTGGCGGGCACCTGTAATCTCAGCTACTTGGGAGGCTGAGGCAGAAGAATCACTTGAACTTGGGAGGCAGAGGTTGCAGTGAGCCAAGATGGCGCCAGTGCACTCCAGCCTGGGCAACAGAGTGAGACTCCGTCTCAAAAAAATACATAAAATAAAAAATAAAAAAATAAAGCAGGCTGGGCACGGTGACTCACACCTGTAATCCTAGCACTTTGGGAGGCCGAGGAAGGTGGATCACTTGAGGTCAGGAGTTCAAGACCAGCCTGGCCCATATGGCAAAACCCCGTCTTTACTAAAAATACAAAAATTAGCTGGATATGGTGGTGGGCGCCTATAGTCCCACCTACTCGGGAGGCTGAGGCAGGAGAATCGCTTGAACCTGGGCCAAGATTGCACCAATGCACTGCAGCCTGGGTGACAGAGCAAGACTCCGTCTCAAAAAAAAAAAAAAAAGAAAAAAGCATAAGGGGTTAGTCTGGGGCTATCTTGCCCCCAGGGGACATTTTTGATTGCCATAACTGGAGAAGGGAGTTGGGCTGGGAGAGGAAGCACCTGGCATACAGTGCGTAGAGGCTGGGGATGCTTCTAAATATCTTACAGTGGATATGACCCCTTCCTTGTACGTACAACACAAGAGTTATGCAGCTTAAAATGTCAATTGTGCTGAAGTTGAGTAACCCTGGGTTATAGAGATATTGGGGGACAGGGATGGTGGTGGTGCTACTACTTAGACAGAATGGGTAAGGAAGGCCACTTTGATGAGGTTATATTTGAATGAAGATTTCCATGAGGTAAGGGAAGCAAATCATGTGGCTATCTGGGGCAAGAGATTTCGGGTAGAGAAAATAGCAAACGCAAAGTCAGTGATGCTGCAGTGTGTCTGGTGTGTTTCGGGAAAAGTAAAGATCCAAAAGTAAAGATCCAATATGACTTGGGTAGAGTGAACAAGGGGGAAAATGAGAGATAAGGTCAGGGAGCTAGCTGATCATATAAGCTCTGCTAGGCCAATGTATTCCATGGAATACACTGACATTTCTTTATAAGTGTGATCTACGTGTAATTCACATTGTCCAATTTTTGGTCAATTACTAAAATTGCAATTTGCAAGAATGCTCTGGGGAATTAAAAATTAAATTAAAATATTAAGTATACTGTATGGAACCATCTTGCAAATATTTTGAATGCTGACGAAACTGTTTAGTTTTAATGCAGTCTATTTTAAGTATTAAATTTTCTGAAACATTGATTACTACATTTTAAATCTATGAATTAAAAACATCTGTACCTTTATTTTTACTTTTATATTTCTTTGAGACAGGGTCTCTCTTGCCCAAGCTGGAGTGGCACGAGCATGGCTCACTGCAGCATCAACCTCCTGGGCTCAAGCAATCCTCCTGCCTCAGCTCCCTGGCATGGCTGGGGCCAAAGGTGGGCACCATCATGCCTGGCTAATTAAAATATCTGTACTTTTAAAACATCAATAACAAACTATTCAATACTTAGTGTGAAAATCACTTAGATTTCCTTTGAGGTAAAGCACTTAATTTCCCTAGGACGTATAGTCACTTTCTTTGCTTTGGATTTATAAAAGGTCATACATCAAACTCTTTATTTCTACATGTAAAGTATTTCTATGTAGAAATCAATCCATCAATAATGTCTGCAGTTGCTAAAAAGAACAAAGTAATCCCCATGGCACTGTGGCAAAATTTTAGTGGCTCTTGTTTTATGAATGTCTTGGGTTTAAATACACCTGCTCCCATGCATATACCAACTTGTTTTTCCTACGTCCTTTCTAAAATTACAGTGGAGCTCAGTACTACAGAGTAAGTGTGGCATAGTGAAAGAAACACAGCATACATGCTTGAAGAGACACACAGTGGGAATAATGTGACACAATGTCTTATTTCAGCTTGGCTATTAATTTGCACAAGTTACCTCTTCAGGCCCTAGTTTTCTCATCTGTAAAAGGAGTGCTTTGGACCACATAATCTCTAAAGTTCCTTTTTGGTTCTATCACACTGATTCTAAATCAGAATACACAAGACTTCACAACCCTCCCCTCACACAAACACTTTTAAAACCTGGAGATAGAATAGTAATGCATACTAAATACAGATAGAGAATGATAACATTCTGATCACTACTACACCTTATTACCTAAGTATAATATTCTTTCATTTTTATGATATCTTTGGAGGAAGAGATAGCTTATTCTTTTAACTATCAAAATGTTGTCCACTTTAGTGGGTTCCTTTTTTCTTTTAAGCTATTTTATTTCTTTATTTTGAGACTAAGTCTCACTCTGCCACCCAGGCTGGAGTGCAGTGGCATGATCTTGGCTCACTACAACCTCTGCCTCCTGGGTTCAAGCAATTCTCCTGCCTCAGCCTCCTGAGTAGCTGGGATTACAGGCGTGCACCACCATGCCTGGCCAACTTCTGTATTTTTAGTAGAGGTGGGGTTTCGTCATGCTGGCCAGGCTGGTCTTGAACTCCTGGCCTCAAGTGATCCTCCCACCTTGGCCTCCCAAAGTGGTAGGATTATAGGCATGAGTCACCCAGCCCAGCCAATTTTTTAATGTAAAAAAGTATCGTTAGAGACGGGGTCTCATTTTGTTGCCCAGGCTGGAGTACAGTGGCACAATCATAGATCACTGCAGCCTTGAAATCCTGGGCTTAAGCAATCCTCCCACCTTAGCCTCCTGAGTAGCTGAGACTACAGGCTCTCACCACTATGACCAGCTAACTTTTTGTTTCTTGTATTTTTTGTAGAGACAGGGTCTCACTATATTGACCAGGCTAATCTCAAACTCCTGGCCTCAAATGATCCTCCCACCTTGGCCTCCCAAAGTGTTGGGATTACAGATATGAGCCACTGTGCTTTGACTCTAGTTTAGACTGGAGTATATAACAGGTATGTAACAGGATTTGTTCTTCTTGTATTCTCAGTGTTATAATGGAAGTGGAAGGTAGAGATTTTTAAATTAGATGTGGGAGAGCTACAGTGGATTCAAAGCTATATGAAACTGACTAAGGCCCAGAAAGTTTATCTGGCTGCCTATTTGTAGGTCAGACTACAGGTCTGGTGGCTGGGACTGGTGGCTCATGCCTGTAATCCCAGCGCTTTGGGAGGCCGAGGCAGGAGGATCAGTTGAGCCCAGGATTTCGAGGCTGCAGTGAGCTATGACAGCATCATGGCACTCTAGCCTGGGCACCAGAGTGAGACACTGTCTCAAAAGCAAAAACAAAAAACTCCAGAAGTCTGGGTCACAGGGAGAATTACTATTTGCCTGTATCCTCCCTGAAATAACCTCTCTTGAACATTAATTAGAAGACAGTTCACTGATGTGATTAAAAGATGCCAGGAAGTAGCCACCCTAAAACATAATTAACATAAAATAACCACATTTGGAAATTTCATCTTGAAGTAAGGGTAGTAGTAACAGATGCTTTTAGAAAGGGACAGGAAAATTTTAAAGGAAATTGGAGGAATAAGAATTTGTCATTACATGACAAACTTCCTTATTAGGCTGCAAATCTCCCGATAAAGATTCTTTTAAATCTTTGTATCTCCCACCCCAATACGTAGCACAATCTTTTGTATATAATGAGCAATGGAAAAAAATTATTTTTGTAGAATCACTGATTCTCAGGAATTGACCAAAGAAAGAATGCTCTAATCCTAGATGAGCATTTTAAAAACAAAACTAAACAACAATGACAGAAATACAGAAATAGCACTCAAAGACTGAATGGCAATTCATCGAGAAACCAAAACTTGACAGAAATATCCCTTAAATAACATTCAATCTCATTCCCTTTGTTCTAATCCTGTCCCTACCCAGCAGCCTTCAGCTCTGTAATTTGGTTTTCTAAGTGAACACACCCATCAAGGAGGGCCCAAGTGGACAACCAGTGATAGCTCTCTGGTCAGGATCTCTTTGGTTCCAAATGTAGAAACCTGCTTTGGCTTTATTGAGAAAGGAGATGCGCACTTGTTTAAGTATGAGTCACCCTCCAGAGCAAACTGAGTACCTACCCTGTGGGTAGACACCCACTGGGCTACATACCAAAGATACAGAAATGAATCAAACGGAACCCCTGGGTCTTACTTGAAACTGTGGCTACAAAATCCTTGTAAAAATTTTGAGTCACTTCAAATACATATCCTTAGGCTTTCCTGGATAACAAGAATGTGCGTCCTCTTCTAAAAGTTTTACCTATTCTGCCATTTTCCCATATTTTAGCCCTCATTGTTAGTCCAACTTACACTACCTCCCATGATCAAAGGCATTTTATCAAGTACGAGTCAGTTTTATCAAGCCTTTCTTAGAGCTCTTAAATCATATATTTTGAAGAAAATAATTTCAATTTAAACAAGAAGGCAGAGGGAGCCTAAAAAGGCAGCTAGCAATTAATTTTACAAAACCTCCCAGCTGGTAAAGTACTTGAGAGACAAAATAGCATGCAATTATTTTTAAAGAGTTTTATGCTAATTTTACTTCGAACCCTCAGTCAAAAAACCAAAAACACATCCTTAAACAATATCAAAGATCTAATGTGGTTTGGAAGGCCAGTAAAAAGGTAGCATAACGGGATTTTAGAAAGCTTCCGTCTCATCAGGTGCTCACAACTTTTAGTCTACTTCTAAGACTAACTTGTAATTTTAAAAAATAAACATAAATGCTGATGACTATTCAATCTGATTTTCTACATCGGAGAAAAGTAGTTTCGTTTTACAAAGTGGCTAAATGATAGTCTTTGAGTCATGTTTTCCTTATGTGTAAAATAAAATAGCTGAGGTACCTGAATGATTTCCAAATAACCCAAAATGAATTTTGGATAATTTTTTGTTATTCAAAAGCAAAATGAGAATAAGAATAATGTGGTAAGGTTTTTCAAAAAGACAATTTAATTTTTTGAAATCATAAGACTATGTCCTTATTTGTGGTTACAATGTCCACTTTAAAAACAGAGCATTGGAATTAGAATGTTGCTGTTCAGTATGTTTGATGGTGAACTTCTATTCTGAGTTTTGACATAAACATGAGAATTTGATAATAAACTGACCCAAAATAACATACCTAGATTGGAAGTCGTTTTAACAACTGGAAACTAAAATCACAACCACCAGGCATGATGGCAGTCCTTTATTTTCTCATTCATGCTGCCAATATTCTGCAACTCCTTTTTGGCTCACTTGCCATTTTCTCGTTAACTATACATTGGTATGGAGTGGGAAAAGCTCTGTGTTTTGAAGACTCTTCTGTTCCAGCATCATAGTTTCCAACCAGCTGATAAAGCAGACATAAATTACCATACTGCCTATATTGTGCAGAGCAGTTTCAATGCCAGCACTTCTCAACCTTTTGGTTTAGAAAATATGGTCAGTATGGCTGGACATTAAGGAGAAGCTGGATAAAGGAAACTCTGCCTTATCACTGAACATAATTCTGGCAGAAAGTAAAGGGCTAAATTTGAGTAAATTGACAAAGTGTTATTTTTTTAAAAGAAGAAAATTCTGATACTTAAAAAAAAATCACTACGCAGCTCCCAATGCTGCACCAGACAGGCCCATTTTTCATATTGGCCACTGAATTCATCAGAAAAGAACCAACTGTTACAAGGACTATTTCCTTTTTCTCTCTCTCTCTCTTTCTGATGACACATGTAGGTTCACATCTGCATTTTGTTTTAAAGGGAATCTCATTATTCTCTTTTACCAAGTATTATTTTGAATGCTATTTAACTCCCCCACCGCCCTCCCCTAAGTAAACCTTAAAGTAAATAAACATTACACAGCCATGTTCCTGCAGAAGTTTGAATCACACCAAGAATGCATATCCTTAAAAGGAAATGTTTTCCCTCCCCTTGCATCCTGTTATTTAAGCTATTTTAAGTACTTGTCTGGAGAAAGCTAAGCCAGAATCCAAGTGGTTTTGATTTTAGCTGCTGTTTTACACTGCCCATGTCCAGGTGGTACGTGCTGCAATCTATCACTTCAAAAGCGTCTTTTGGGGTGCTACTTTGTCTTATAAATTTGACAGTAAGAAAGACTAGGATTTTCTTTGACGCTCGGGTTGTGTGTGTGTGCGTGTGTGTGTGTGTGTGTGTGTTGCTTTAAACATCCTTGAATCTGTCTAAATCTGGTGTCTTTCTTTATGAAGAGGTCACATATTGTGTGCCCTCATCTGCAATACACATGCGACCTCTCTATTAGCCCACTCAGGACAGTGCTCATTAGGACTTAAAGAAGAAAGCCTATCAAGTGCAGATGCATATCCTTTTGGAAAAGCTGGATTTAAAAGTTCAATTTGGTTTGACCAACATATTCTACAAATTTTCTGCACTAAAGAAATGACAAAAGGAATCTATTTATCTAACAATAATGGGTTTACACACATACACACAGAATCCTGAATGCCCATGAAAGCTCACAAAATACTGATTTAAAAGACTCGGTCAAAAGACTTGGGCAGAAGAATTTAAACTATATTCCATCCTAGGATCTAAGCAGTAAAATCAAGCTTTCATTAGGCATTAAAACCTTAGAAAAGGCAGCTGCTAAACATCTCCAGATGCTTAGCTAAACATGGGGTTTACCTCTCACAGCTTATACCTTTTGAGGTAGCTCACTGCAGCAAATATAAGAGGCAGTTTAATGAGTTCCAGCTAAGGGTAGACTGGAGGTTGCTGCTTTAGAGTTCACTGTACTAGTGGATTTCCAAAGATGGAGGTCAAGTACAGCAGAAGACTGGACAAGTTTAGAGGGTGAGACCAGGCAATCAAAAATGTTTATCAGTCCTTTTCTGACTCAAAATTTCCAGCAGTTTGGCCATCATTTTTCCCCTGCTGCAACTCTCGTTTTAAAAATACATGTGAGTAGGCCGGGCGCGGTGGCTCACGTCTGTAATCTCAGCACTTTGGGAGGCCGAGACGGGCGGATCACGAGGTCAGGAGATCGAGACCATCCTGGCTAACACGGTGAAACTCCGTCTCCACTAAAAATACAAAAAAAAAAAAATTAGCCGGGCGTGGCGGCAGGCGCCTGTAGTCTGCCACCTGGCTGAGGCAGGAGAATGGCGTGAACCCGGGAGGCGGAGCTTGCCCTGAGCCGAGATCGCGCCACTGCACTGCATCCTGGGCTACAGAGCGAGACTCCGTCTCAAAAAAAATAAATAAACAAAAAATAATTAAAAAAATAAAAAAATTCAAAGCAGGCTTCACTTAAAAAAATAAGATTTTCTCTTTACATTTAAAATATATCCCAGTACATAAAATCCATTTACGGTTGGCTTGCTGATTCTCAGGAACGCATCTAGTGCATGAAGCAAAATATACCTGGCTGGCCAGGTACCATGGCTCACGCCTATAATCCCAGCATTTTAGGAGGTCGAGGTGGGAGGATCGCTTGAGCCCAGGAGTCTCAAAATGAAAATAAAAATTGCTTCTACCCATGCACCCACACATGTGTACTCCTAACTAGCTTCCACACCTTTGAAACATGGTTTTCCGACTATCCTGAGACCTCCATTTCTAATAATCCATATATAATTAACCAGATGGCACAATGAAAGAGCACTGATTAGTTTCATTTTTTTAGATGGGCTATAGTTTTGTTTTTGTTTTAAGGCATAATTAAACAAATATGCAGTGGTGTACTTTTATTGAATACTAAAAGTAAATTAAACTAAAGCACTGTTTTTTTTTTTTTTTTGGCATCATCCTGATGTGGTTTTTATATACTAGCGAATATCAGGTAATTTGAAACAACTCAACTTCCTAGGATGAGAGAAGTCTGGTATAGCTACAATCACCACAACCAATTTTTTTTTGCTTAGTTTGATGGGAAACCTCAAAGGAATACACCCATACTATTCCTAGTCATTTAAGAAACCCATTATTCTTTTATTTAAAAAGTGCTGAATTCATGTTTAAAAAACCTCAGCAGCGAGTGCTCAGGAGGGAAAAAAGGCAAGGCAAGGTAAGTGTTTGCAGTACTAAAGCAACTCAGCAAAGATTTACATTACATGAATTTTTCTTTATGACAAGTAATCATCCAAATGACCACTAGCTTCCATAGCAAGATTAAAGGCTTAGAATGTAAAAGACAGTTTTTAGATGGTAAAATATTAATACCTAAGTGTCTTGAAAGGTTTTATTTATTCTTCTTTAGAAATAGTTACGTATTACAGCATTTAAATTAAATTTGAAACATCATGAAGTACAAAAAATGATAACTAACATTTCTGCTACTGGGAAGCACTGGAAACAATTGTTGAGAAAATTAAAATAATTACATGAGCTTGGAGCTTAAAACTAAGCAGGTGCAGAAAGTGAGTGAAAAGAGAACTTTAAATTCTAATACTCAATTTATTGCTAGTAAAGAGAGTTTCAAAGCACTATTAATTGATTGAACAAAACCTATGATTAGCAGTAATTACAGAGATTTTCTCCACACGCTATGATTTTGCTGAATTTCTAAGGAGATAATCAAGGCTATTATTGTTAATAGATGGGGAAAATCATCTAATGATTTCCATATTTTGTCGCAATTGAACTGAGACAAAGTAGTCTTTCCTATTCTCTGCCAACCCACCCCCAACAAAAAGGAAAAACTGTCCTTCACAGGATAATAAGTTATAGAGCTTGTTTTTAAAATAAAGTGTCCCTGAATTAGAAAAAAAATTTCTATAACACCTTTGACAGTTGCCTGAGGGCTCTGTAACTAACAACAACTTAAAACTACAAAGATTTTTTTAAAGAAAATCGAAAGACTCGGCTGGGTCCTTAAATGAGTTTCTAAAAGATGGAGTACACACAAGCTTTTATTATGCTGAAAAATATATATAAATTTTATATGCTACAATTTAATGGCAAAAACCTTTAATAATAAATTCCACTGTAATGAAAATCTTCACAACAAAGGCCCTCCGAATGTATGGTTGATAATGACAAAAATCCCAGTACATCAAAAGGCTACGTATATAGTTCCTTGGGTTTCAATCAATGAAATATTTACTGAGAACCTAACATGTGTGCAACACTATGCTAGATACTGAGTGGAGACTACAAAAGAATAATATTCACAACAGGCAGAAATTCTGGATTCCAGAATTCTTTACAGCATATATAGTAATAAGAGCCTGAGTATGTTAGGAACATATGCCTGGCAGGGGCTTTGGCAAACTGTACGCCTATGTTAAACTCTACTTAAACAATAGCTCCACAATGACCTTTTCTTGCAGTCAAACTTCTCATTGATCCCTTACTTAATACAATTTAACTGCTTCCTCTATGAAGATAATTGGTCAATCCTCTTTATGTCATTAAGCTTTTAAGGGACAATGAAGTTCTTTTACTTGTAAAATGTATTCCAAGTCTCATCAGGTAAACAATATCTGAATTAACTTTAATTTTTAAGGAATATTGCACATAATTATTTCCAAGATGCTGCACATGAGGACAAGACCTGTATTCAGCATTTACTTGAGGAGATGAGTACTTAATAAGGCATGGTGCCTACTCTGAAATTCTATTCATAAATAACAAATTAAGCTGCTGCTAATGCTGAAAGATGAATATAAATTTTAAAAAAGGTTCAAAAATGCACTCCTAAAACAATTATAAGACTATTTTGACAGAATGAGAGTCATTTAAAAAAAAAACTCTTGCAGCCAAGAATTCACTTGCTGTTATATATTAAACTATGTAGCATTTTTCTTACAGTAAGTGGTATCCATGGCAAGTTAATTAACTGCTATTTTTATACACACACACACACGCGCGCGCGCACGCGCGATCATGTTAGATTCAGGACTATTCAGTTTTTTCTAGTTAAAATTTTGATGGGATTATGAATGGTCACTCTGGCTGGGGTCATTATTCTTCCCAAGGTACACTGCTACTACTGAATCCCTTCATAGAAAATGTTGATCATAAATATATGGGAACAGAAATGTATATTTCCTCATTTTTCACTAATGGGATTTTCAACACAGGTCTAATGGCAAATTCTGATTTACATAACAAATCATCATATGAGCTAATGCTGTACCCTTCAGTCAAGGAGATACCAAATAATAATAATCGACCTCTCTAAGCACATGTTGATTTATGTATTTACATAAGTAGTCTGCTCTCACCCTGTTATCTCATTATTGTCTACAGACTTGACCCGAGCACTAAAATTTGGAATGTAAATACTCCATATTTACATTCCATAGCTGCTCAATTGTAAGGCATGTTATATGATGATAAAGGATAAATCAAATAGCATGCTATGCCTTCTCATCTTATATTGAAGCTATAATTTAACGTGGTGAAGTAGAACGATCTGCATTATCCAAAGGCACAGAAAACCCATAAAAAAGTCAATAACGCCAAACTAATTAAGGAAGGGTAAAACATCATCTAATGTTTTTGAGGGTCACATATCCCTTTGAGAATATGGTGAAAGTTTCAAACCTCTTCAGAAAGATATGAGATACAAAATATAATAATAACTAAAATTTGGCATGAAAATTTCAGGAACCATACATAACAGTCACCAGTTAAGGACTGGAACTGTGGTCTAAAAAATTTGACCATATTAAATACTACATAAAATTGGAAATAGTATCAGCTACCACTCTTGATCCAAAAAAAAAAAAAAAAGAAATAAAACAATTTTAAGTATAGCTTCCAAAACTTTATCCCATCTATTTTAACTATCTTGCCCTAATGTTTTCGATTAACCATTCATGTGATATTTATAGAGAAATAACTTTGAGACCAAATAAATATTGCTTCCCTATAGTTTTACTACAAAAAATACTCACCAACTTTTGCAAAGGCCTCTTTGAGTTCATCAAGCTCATCTTTGGAAATCTGAGTGGTAGCCATCTCATCCATTTAAAGATCTAAAGAAAAACCAAAAAGGTTTCAGACTTTAAAAAATCGTGATAAATATAAGAAGTCTTGCTAAGTTCTCATCTTAGGGATAATTTAAACAGAATTTCAAACTATCAAAACAATCTGAATAAGTTACCATATCTCTACATACAGCTTTAATAAAGAAAACAAACAAACGAGAAGTCATCACTTACCAAAATTTATTGAGAAAAAATATTTCTGAATTTTCCTTTTAAGGACAAAATCTTAAATTACATTCAAAAAGTTTAAGGAAGGGCCAAAGTACCCAGCAGTGACAGGAAAAAGCTACATAATAGAAATTCTTGGTTATATGAGCCAAAGCTAAAGGTCAATATTATGTGACCAATGATTCACGGAAAATATCATTTTCCCATTAAGCCACTTTATAGAATCATTCATTGTGAAAACATTGATTTTCAAATAGCATACTGACATCTATCAACCACTCTCATTAAAGGAAGAGGAGGAAAAAAACAAATTATAGCTGGTTTTGATATAAAAATGCACATGTGTGCTAATATACACATTCTTATGCATGTAAATTATTGTACTATCTGAGTATACACCCTTTTCAATTTGGCCTTATTGATCTATTTAACTAATAGAACAAAGGTTGGCAAACTACATATGGCCTGTGGGCCAAAACTGGATCACCAGTTGTTTTTGTATGACCTCAAGCTGGATATGGTTATTAAAGGAAAATTTTTGCAGTCCATTTCGATGATGGGGCACATTAACTTTGAACCTAATTAAGTGAAAAGTTATCCCAGAAAGAAAGAATTCTATTCTTCTCATCAGAATTGTATTACCAAAAAATTGTACTCAATTATTATATTTTGAATTTTGTCAATAAAAACCTATAGAAATAATATATTATATCCTTGATATTAATATCATAATATTCTTGATTTTACCTCTTGGCACACAATATTTATGATCTGAACCTATATGGAAAAACCTTGCTGATCCTGGCAATAAAGAGAGGAGGTCTGTATCACAGTAGATAATTTCCAAATGCAAACCTATTGTAACAATAATTTTGGACGAAGAAAAATGAAAATGGGCCGGGCGCGGTGGCTCACGCTTGTAATCCCAGCACTTTGGGAGGCCGAGGCGGGCGGATCACGAGGTCATGAGATCGAGACCACGGTGAAACCCCGTCTCTACTAAAAATACAAAAAATTAGCCGGGCGTGGTGGCGGGCGCCTGTAGTCCCAGCTACTCGGAGAGGCTGAGGCAGGAGAATGGCGTGAACCCGGGAGGCGGAGCTTGCAGTGAGCCGAGATTGCGCCACTGCTCCAGCCTGGGCGACAGAGCAAGACTCCGTCTCAAAAAAAAAAAAAAAAAGAAAAATGAAAATGATTACATGTTGTTTTCTCCTTTTTTGCTTTGGGTTTTTTCTCTCTTCTGATTTATTTTTTTGGTAGACTTTATTTTTCTTTATTTCTTTTTCTTTTTTGTAAAGACAGGGTCTTGCCACCTTGCCCAAGCTGGTGTCTCTAACTCCTGGGCTCAAGGGATCCTCCTGTCTGGGTCTCCCAAAATGCTGGGATTACAGGTGTGAGCCACCGTACCCGGCCAATAGACGTTATTATTAGAGTAGTTTTAGGTTCACAGCAAAATCAAGCAGAAGTTACAGAGAGTTCCCATATACAGCTATGTGTTGCTTAAAGACAGAGATGTGTTCTGAGAAATGCATTGTTAAGTGATTTTGCCATTGTGCAAGCATCACAGAGTGCACGTACACAAACCTAGATGGTATAGCTTACTACACACCTAGACTATACAGTATGGCCTATTCCTCTTAGGCTACAAATGGCACAGCAGGTTACTGTAGTAAACACTGTAGGCAATTGTAACACAATGGTATCTGTATATCTAAACATAGAAAAGGTACAGTAAGAATATAGTATTATAATCTTATGCGACTACTATCATACATTCGATCAGTCATTGACCAAAACATCCTGTACCTGAGTGGTACATTTGTTACAATTGATGAACTTACATCATTACCACCCTAAGACTCTGGTGAACATTAGGGTTCACTCTTAGTGTTGTACAATCTGTGGGTTTGGACAAATGTATAATGACATGTATCCACCATTAAAGTATTACAGAGAGTAGCTCCACTGCCCTAAAGATGTTGCCTTTCCAAAAAAGTATACTACGGGTTAAATTTCACAAACTATACAACATACATTTTGAGAGCTTACATTTATCCCTTTTAGACATTTTATTAAAAGGCAACAAATTACTCACCAACTTATGTTTTGGCCAAGAAGTGTAACACTCAGTATAGAGAGGTAGGGGCTGGAAGTGTTAGGGAGGGATTCATAAGAGAGCTGGGCCACATCTATCTTTTTCACAGAATTGTTGCTATTTCTAGAATTTATCACAGCCCCTGGCACATCGTAAGGCACTCAATAGAACAGAACTTTCATAAAATTAATCCCTTCCACAACTATGCACCAAGTATTATTAATACATTATACAAATTCATTTGCATATTAATTTCCTGAACCCTCACAATAGTCCTATGAGCTAAATATTCTAATCTCCTTTTTTTTCCTATTAGAAGACCTGGGCTCTCAGGACTGGAATTCACACTCAGGTTTCTCAAATCCTGGAGAAGTTTTAAAATGACCATATGATGCTATTAGCTAAGTTTTTACCATAATGTAACAGACACATATAGTGACCGGTGTTTTAAAAATTAAATAAAACCATCAGCCGGGCGCAGTGGCTCACGCCTGTAATCCCAGCACTTTGGGAGGTGGAGGCGGGTGGATTGCTTGAGGTCAGGAGTTCGAGACCAGTCTGACCAACGTGGTGAAACCCCATCTCTACTAAAAATACAAAAAGTAGCCAGGTGTGATGGCGGGTGCCTGTAATCCCAGCTACTCGCGAGGTTGAGTGAGGCAGGAGAATCGCTTGAACCTGGGAGGTGGAGGTTGCAGTGAGCCGAGATCGTACCACTGCATTCTGTGAGTGAGTGAGTGAGACTCTGTCTCAAAAAAAAAAAAAAAAGTTAAATAACACTAGACTCTTAAAAAAAGATCTAAAACAAAGCTGGCCTATTCATAAACTTTTCTTACTTATGATATCAAGATGCCACTAAAGATGGATAACTTCTCAGTAGACAGGTTGGATGAAAATACCTTTCAGAGTAATCTCAGGATCTATGAGGGAAAGAAAGTTCTTCAGTTAGTAATGAAGTTAGGCTTTGTGTTTTTTTGTTGTTGCTGTTGTTGTTTGTTTGTTTGTTTGTTGAGACAAGGTCTTACTCTGTCGCCCAGACTGGAGTGCAGTGGTGAGATCACGGCTTACTGCGACCTTGACTTCCCAGGCTCCTCCCTCCCAGGTGATTCTCTCTCCTCAGCTTCCCAAGTAGCTGAGACTATAGGCACGGGCCACCATGCCTGGCTAATTTTTGTTTTTTTTGTAGAGATGGGGTTTCGCCATTTTGCCCAGGCTGATCTTGAATTCCTGGGTTCAAGCAATCCACTCACCTCAGCCTCCCAAAGTGCTGGTATTACAGATATGAGCCACCACGCCCAGGCCTGAAGTTAGGCATTTTAAAGATTAAGAATAAAAAGAACTGCAATCCCAGCACTGCAGGAGGATTGCTTGAGGCCAAGAGTTTGAGACAAGCCTGGGAAACATAGTGAGACCTCGCCTCCACAAAATTTTTTTTTAAAAATTCCTAAGTTAAATGCAAACGAATAGTAGTAATTCTAAAAATATTCTGTTTCACTAATATGTTCAACACTCCCCATTACAAAAATATGACATGGGATTTATTCCAATTTTCTTCACACCTTTTAAGCAATCATGTTTTTAATAAAACATTATTACACATCTCCATGAATTATACCAAGAAGAATAATGGCACAGAAAATTTAAAAGTAAGACCATCTCAGAAATCTAAAACATGTGGCCTCTCTCTTTTATCTCTAAAGGTCCTTTCCAGTTTGGGCAGATAGTGAGTCAGTAATAATTTAAAGTATGTGGGTAAAGAACAACTAAAACAAACCTATACAACTGAGCTTACTCTCACACTACCATATCACTTCTATGCAAAAGAAAATTAGGTCTCGGTGCAGTGGCTCATGGCTGCAATCCCAGCACTTGGGAGGCCAAGGCGGGCAGATCACTTGAGCCCAGGAGTTCCAGACCAGCCTGGCCAACATGGTGAAACCCCATCTCTACCAAAAATGCAAAACTTATCCAGGAGTGGTGGTGCGTGCCTGTAATCCCAGCTACTCTGGAGGTTGAGGTGGGAGAATCACTTGAGCCTGAGAGGTTGAGTCTGCAGTGAGCCATCAGTGCAAAACTGCAAAAAAAATTAAAAAATAAAAAAATTAAGAAATAAAAAAAGAAATTAGATAAGATGGATCTGGACATAAACCACTCCTGCACCCCACCCGCCTTATCCCTGCTGACCAGTTGGGTTCTGATTAAATCCTGTAGAAATTTTCTCCCCAACCTGCCCTCCCTGTTACTTCTCAAACAAGTTTACCAATATTTTAGGCATCTGCTATACACCTAGTTCTTGCCCTCAAGGAATTTACAATCTGCTGAAGCAAACATGAATAATTACAATATGACACAAAGTGAATTAGTGACTGCAATAAAAGGTACAAATATCCATTTTTTTAGAAGAAAAAAGTCTCTACAGACTTTAAGGATTATTAATTTCTTCTCAGAGTGGCCAGAAACGCAGCTCTTTTTTTCTTCCTATAAAATTAGCAAGTGCTGGCTCATGCCTGTAATCCCAGCAATTTGGGAGGTGGAGGCGGGCAGATCGCTTGAGCTCAGGGGTTCGAGACCAGCCTGGGCAACATGGTGAAACTTCGTCTCTACCAAAAATACAAAAAATTAACTGGGCATCGTGGGTGGTGGCGCATGCCTGTAGTCCCAGATACTTGGGACACTGAGGTAGGAGGACCGATTGAGCCCGGGAGGTAGAGGATGCAGTGAGCCATGAGCACGTCACTGCACTCCAGGATGGGTGACAGAGCAAGACCCTGTCTCAATAAAACAAAGTAAAAAATAAAAATGAATTAAGAAATGCTTAGATCTCATAGAAATAATTTTAGGGCACCAGTTTAGTCCAAAAATTAATCCAGTGCATTAAATATATATACATTTTAAAATTTTCAAGTTTCTTATTTCTAATTGCCTTTAAAAAAGCCTAAAGTGACTTTGCATATGTAACTCAGATTTTCCATCTATTAGAGACATTAAAGAGACACACTTCAATGAAAACAAAAAGAAGGAATTGGAACATGCACATATCCTTAAAACCGTATTTCCAGACAAGGTTGTTTCAGGATAACAGAATAGTTTAATGCAGGACTGTCCAATTTAAATAAACCCATATTCATTTATTGACAGTTATTTGAAAGGAAATAAAGAAATGCTACTCTGAAGTACCTGGGCCAAGACTAAAAAATATAAAGCCAAATTTAAAAAGCTCACAATATATGCTCTAGTTGATACAATTGTAAAATTTGCCATTTGAAGCTTAAAATAAAGTTGTTTAATGTAGATTTCTTTATGCCACCATGAATTAAAAAATGGTCTGTCCTTAAGACTATTCATAGGTACTTGATGGTGTCTTTAAGGAAGTCAAGCAGTAAAGTACTATCTTGAGAGAAAACATCACATTAAGTAACTTGGAAATGAGTGAAGGTATTAAAAAATTAAAATCTTACCAATTAAAATAACAGAAGCTCTATTCCTCTTCATGGGGCATTCATTGTACTATAGGACTTTTTTCTCTTAAAGCTACTAAAACATCCCGGATGGGTTCACAAAGCAAAACACAAGATTTGACATCAATACTGCCCTGTAGACACTTCATTTAATCTCAAGTACCAGTACACCAAGCTGTTGTACCACGCCCAAGGTGGTAGTATGTTTTAACAGAAAGATGTTGGACGTGAAATTAGAAGGCATCAATTATTGCTCTGGTTCTGCTATTCCCTAGTAATGTGTCCATGAGCAAGTTTAATTAATCTGTCTCAGCCTAAGTTTCCTCATTTGAAAACAGTGATAATAATACCTACTTCCCCCAGGTCCTAATGAAGATTACAGATGGTATGTATGACAGCATATTGTGAACTATGAAGTATTACATAGCAACTTCAAATCCTTCATGAAAGAAAATAGGGAATAAATGAAGGCCTGGGTTAATTGTGAAGAGCTGTATAAATAAATATAAGGTATTAGTTCTACTAATAGCCTTTTACATGGGATAAATGAAAAGTTATCTCTTCTCCCTATAATTACTGACTACAGAGTATAATAGGTCTCCCTCATATATAAAAATTACAAGCCTTTAGTCAAAGTAATTTAAGAAGGATGGGCCTAAAGGAAAACCTGTCAGTCACTTTTTATCCATGACTCAATTTGGCTCCTCCATAAGGCCAGTTTCTAAACACAATTTAAAGAGCAGACAGGAGATATACAAACAAATAAACAACAATTTTTCTTTAAATATTTTAGGATCACTTTTCAAAATAGCTAACAGTTTGTCAATATTGTCACATTCCTCCTAATTTGCAAATTTTTTCATGAGTACTGGAAAAAGGTGAGAAAGTATTACTTGCTGAATAAAAGTTTAACCCCAATTTCACAATATGTGATTGACAGGCAAAGGAAAAAAACCCTGATTTTCAAATATGTCCTCTTTCCCAGTCTATCTTCCCACAAAAGTGGACTTTATGTGTTTATTTTTTTTTTGAGACAGGGTTTCACTCTGTCACCCAGGCAGTGGTGCAATCTCAGCTCAGTGCAGCCTCAATCTTCTGGGCTCAAGCAATCCTCCTGCCTCAGCCTCCTGAGTAGCTGAGACTACAGATGTGTGCCACCACGCGAAAGTGGACTTTATTTACATGATGAGAAAGAGGGAGAGAGAAAGAGAACTGACATTCAAAGAAAAGAGATATATTTTTCCTCCATTTAAACTCAGCAATTTTAATACTTATCAGAAATAAAACCTCCTGGAGTCTCTACGTTTTTCTGAATTTGCTCATCTGCAAAGCACTTTGATCTGTCCCAAATTCTGTTTCCTCCTTAGCTCCTATGCCTGCCATTTCTGTAAAGGAAAAGGGAAAGCTGTAGAAGAAAGCCAGCCCTCCTTCACTAAACATATAAGACACAGGAAAACAGATTTTCAAATAAGGGAATAAAACAAAAGCAAACAAAACCTTGCTTGTTTGTTTTTTCATAAAAGGATATAGTGTACAACTGGGTATGAATTCAGGGCGTCACCCATAGAAGAATCTTATGCCTATGAAGTCATCCCTAATTACAGAGTTCGACTAACAATACTGCAATTATGAAACCACTCCACCGGCTCATTTAACTATACATAAACCCTAAACACAGATCTTTGCTGAGAAAGATATACCTACAACTACCTGAAACTATTACTCAAATTCTGAAAGGTATTTGAAGGGGGACAGGGGTGCCTATTTTATCTCCTAAAGCACTCGCTCACTTTAGGAATGCAGCTGACTGAATAATCTACTTATTCATCTGTGTCATTCAGTACCATGAGGTCCAGGAGAAAGAGAATGCACATGGGAAACTCATCTGGGAGTAACCAACTTTGATCATAAACTTGATTTTTTTTCTTGAAATTGAAAGGCAGCCAAAAGATAAAAACAGGACATTCACCAGAGACTTCATCCCAGCCACTAGTATGGTAAATAGAATTGGAAAAGAGAAGCTCATTACTTAAATCAGAGATTGGGCAACACATACTTGAGCTCCTAAAATGAACAAGAAAGCAACAAAGAGGGGACAAAACATGGAAGAAATACATTATTTCACTATAAATGAAAATAAACAAGTTAGCCACCATTACGTGTGAACAATTCAAGAATGATCAGAAAAGGGGTGTTGTCACCTTCCTCCACCCAAAACAGGCAGTGCTTTTGAACACCCACACTTTGCATACCTACCTTTACCAATAGAAACTGTCATCCTGCCACCTCCCTAGTTAGGTAAGTGAACAGCTCAGCACTAGTCTCTAGCTTAGATGGGTGTGCAACACTGTGGGCTAAAACTCACCTATTCATACTATGATTACTAAAGCTCCAGTCTCATGTTTCCTAATGACTTTAGAAGATTCCCAACTTGAATGTCTACCACACTCACCCACTTATTTATTTATATTCATCAAGCGTTAACTTAAGGATTAGTATGTACCAGGCACTGTGTTGGGTGCTCCAGATAAGAGACAATTAGGATCCAAATCTCCTTCTTTCTGGAAGAGCTTACTGTCTAGTGGGGGAAACAGATGGAAAAACAAAGATACAACATTACTGCTATCATGCCATCATAGTTATATATACTAAATGGTAGGCGTCAGAAAAGTTTTTTCTGAGGTGACATTTGAACTCTGTCTTTGAGCGCAAGTAGGATTTTCTGATAGACATCCCCGGTAAGGGCATTCTCAGAGAGACATCACTGGGGCAAGGGTATTGTGCCTAGGGTTAGTGACAGACACACTCACAGCAGCAGATCAGGGTCCAATTTAGAAGTGGCCAAGGGAGAAGGAAAGTCAGTGAGGAAGATTCAAGTTAGGAAAGTCTAAGTGTCTCCAATCTAACTTACTGCCACATTGCTTTCCCTGTTTTTTTCTAACTCTTTCTCCTGCCAAATCAGGTCTCGTTTTCAACTTTCCCACTTTCCTCTGTCTCCAGACTGCAGTCTGACCATAAAAAACAAAGGGAGGATCAGTCAACCACCAGTCCCTCTGGATTCTTGCCTTGCAATCTCTGAGATTCTTCCATCGTATCTGTTTATCACCTCATGTCTGGCCTACTCCACAAGTTTTATTTTAAATTTTTTATATGTATGTTTTTATTATACTTTAAGTTCTAGGGTACATGTGCACAACGTGCAGGGTTGTTACATATGTATACATGTGCCATGTTGGTGTGCTGCACCCATTAACTCGTCATTTACATTAGGTATATCTCCTAATGCTATCCCTCCCCCCTCCCCCCACCCCACAAAAGTTTTTTTTAATCAGGTCTGCCTGCTGTTCCGTCTTCCTCCAGTGCAATCTTTACACTGCTAATCTCCTGAAGAGTAGATCTTATAAACATTCCAGACAAAAGAAAGTCCCACCTTTTTAGTACAGCATTCAAGGCCCTACAGTTTTCTGACTTGACTTCTAGCTTTATGTCTGCCCATCTTTCCAATGCTACTTCCCGTTATATGTACTACACCCTTGAACCCAACACTCTCAAGAGACCTTATTCCCCAAACAGGCCATGTATTTTCCCGCTTCTTCCACTCCCTGGAGAGACCACTGGGTCTCTCCAGTGGAATGCTCTTCACCCATCTATCTAGACACTTCAAAAGCATATTTCAGGAAGTATCTTCAGATTGTCCGCACCCAAGATAAAATCTATCTTCCCAGTACTCTCACAGAACTGTGTTTCTTCTATTACAGCTGGTTCTGGATTCTCCTCTATCAGTACCTTTTGTTTTATCCTGGTCTCTTCTGCTTTTCCTGTCTCCCATTAAGAACTTCCTCTCTCTCTATCTGCGTCTCATGCTTAGAATACCCTCCTCTATTTTTCCTCTCTCTCTATCCAAATTCTACTCACCCTTCAAGCAAGGTTCAGAAGCCTCATCCTCTCCCAAAGCATGTTTCCCAATGACTCCACCTCTCACTGATCTTTCTCTTCAACTCCCACAGAATTTAGAATCTTGCCACAGAATTTAGAATCTTGCCACAAAATTTTGAAATTTAATTATAGACTTCTCCCTATAGTTACATAAGTGGATATGAGGACAGTCTAGCTGGGACTTCCATTGTCCTACTTGGTTCAGTTTATCTACCTTCTTTACATAGATTCTTAAACTTGGTCAAAGAGAACAATCTTCCTCAATAAAAGAAAATCCTTCTTTCACGAATAGCACACAAAAACTTGTGTAATTCTTTGCTCTGCAAGTCTCATTTCAAGATTGTTTGTTTCTGGAGAACAGTCTAAACTTCACCTTTTACTCTCATTGCTGGATGTTGGTTACATAGGCATGGCTTACAAAATATACCAACTGAGGCTGAGGGTGGTGGCTCATCCCTATAATCCCAGTGCTTTGGGAGGCAGAAGTGGGAGAATTGCTTGAGGCCAGGAGTTCGGGACCAACCTGTACAACATAGCGAGACTCCTTCTCTAAAAAAAAAAAAAAAAAAAAAATTAAATCAGCCAGCATGGTGGCCTGAGCCTGTAGTCCTAGCTACTAGGAAGGATGGGGCAGAAGGATCACTGAAGCCCAGGAGTTTGAGGCTGCAGGGAGCTATGGTTGCCTGCCTCTAAAAAAATAAACATAAAAAATGAATAAAATACTCCAACCAATTGCAATGTTTAGAGGGAGTGAAAATTCCCAGTATTCCCAATATCCAGTGATCACAGCAATGAGAATTTGAAAGCTAAGAAGTCTGTAGAGTTCCATAACTTCATTCCCTAAATTGTATTAGGGAATAAACAAGTGCCTGGGATAGTCGTTGACTTTGCCCAGGACACAAAGCTGTGAAGCACAATTAAAAAGATGTACTTCTCGGCCAGGCGCAGTGGCTCAAGCCTGTAATCTCAGCACTTTGCGAGGCCGAGGCGGGCAGATCACGAGGTCAGAGATCAAGACCATCCTGGCCAACATGGTGAAGCCCCGTCTCTACTAAAAATACAAAAATTAACAGGGCCTGGCTGCACGTACGTGTAGTCCCAGCTACTCAGGGGACTGAGGCAGGAGAATTGCTTAAACCCAGGAGGCGGAGGCTGCAGTTAGCTGAGATTGGATCACTGCACTCCAACCTGGGTGACACAGCAAGACTCCACCTCAAAATAATATTAATAATAATAATAATAATAATGTGTTTCTCCAAGCATAGCTGAAAAAAAAAAAAGCAACAGCATGCGTTGAAGGAAAGGTAATTAACTGTTTTTTCCCTCTTTCCTTTTTTTTTTTTTTGAGATAGAGTCTTGCTGAGATGTCCAGGCTGCAGTGCAATGGCATGATCACTGCAGCCTCCAATTCCTGGCCTCAACTCAAGTGATCCTCCTGCTTCAGCACCTCCCACCCCCAGTAGCTAGGACTACAAGCATGCACCACCATACTCGGCTAATTTTTAAATTTTATTTATTTCTTTTCTTTTTTTTTTTGTAGAGACAGGATCTCACTATGTTGCCAAGCTGGTCTAAAATTCCAGGGCTCAAGTGATCCTCCCGCCTCAGCCTCCCAAAGTGCTGGGATTACAGGCTTGAGCTGCAGTGCCCAGCCAATTAACTACTCTTCCCAGAAAAACAAAAACAAAGAGACTACACGTTGCTTTGCAGAGAGAAGGTCCATGCCTAGTATAGCCTTTGGAAAATAACTTAAAAAGCTCCTAACAAATATGACCATGATATCGAGAAATAAGAACAGTTGCCAGAAAATGCAGATAGTAACCCCCTCCAGCTAATACTAACTTGTTTTCATTACTTAAAAGGATAAAGGATTCACTTAAGCCTTGAACTAAAATAACCAAAACTTTAATTGTATAAAACACACAGAATATAGACAATGAGTTCAGTAAAGACTATACAGAGTTCTAAAAGTTATTTATTTAAAACATTGGTGTTAAATTGGCACTGATCATAAAACGCAATATTCTGAAAAAAAAAGCACACAAATGCTTACTTTCTCCTATGACACATTCATTCCTATATATGACAGGCTTCTGCTTCTCTGTATTAATACTGCTTAATTTCAGCCTCTTGAATGCTAAGTATTGTGAACAACCGTTCCCATTGTATCAGTGCTAATAACTTAGTCTTAATATAAAACAAACACTCAAGTATCTATGTGATTTACTTTTCATTTTAATATTTTTTTCTTTCAAGATTTTTCTCAAGAACAAGTGGCTTGGAATTTTGCTTGACTCATTTTAGAAAACTTTCACGGAATCTTGGTAAAGGAGTAATTGTAAAGGCTTAAGAGGCTATACGCATAATTTTTATTTAATGATTTATTGCTCTGAAAGTCAAAATAAGGGAGTCAAAATCTAAATGCCCTCACGTGTGTCATAGGTTCCTAGTCCTAAAAGTCTAGGAAAGGTTGAAGCAGAAGGAAAAGTGGTGAAGTGTTTTACTGTGCATTAATTCTAGCACATCAGCATTATCAAAAATTGCTGCTTCTCCTTCTTCTTTTTTTTTTTTTTTTGAGATAGAATCTCACTGTGTTGCCCAGGCTGGAGGGCAGTGTCATGATAACTGAAGCCTCCAACTCCTGGGCTCAAGAAATCTTCCCACCTTAGCCCCCTGAGTAACTGGGATTACAGGCACGCACTACCACCCCAGCTAATTTTTTTATTTTTTGGAGAGATGGGGTTTTGCCATGCTGTCCAGGTTGGTCTTGAACTCCTGGGCTCAAGTGATTTGTCTGCTTTGGCCTCCAAAAGTGCTGAGGTTACAGGTATGGGCCACCACGCCCAGCCAAAAATTGCTTCTTACAGTCAATGTGGCGAGCAAACATCTATGAAAGAAATAATCACCACGTATAGCAGACTTTACTTCGGAAAGTTATTTTTCAGATTTAGCTCTTCTGTTCATTCTACTTAATATTTCAGCTGCAAATTGTACAACTAAACAGAGGACATCATTAGGTACCCCAAATAAAATTGACCGTATTTTCTCATGAGGCATTATTATATACACTGATTAGATTGTATAGTATCAGGAACTAGAGAATAAAGTAACTGGCTGATGGAGCATAAATCTGGATACATTTAGCAACTGTGCTTCTACAATTCACATAGAATACAATGAAAATAAAATAAGATATCATAGAACAAAATCATATCATGCCAGATAACATAATATAAAATTTCAGGGATACTTGTAAAGTAACCTGAAAAACCTTACTACTATTTCCATGACAAAATATATTTCAAATTCCAAATCAATTGAGAAATGAACTTTAGAAGGCTCTATCTGTGACTGAAGGCTAACTCTACCTTTTATCCAACTCCAAGTAGCTGCCTACCTAATAACTATAATTCGGCCTTGGATATATCTAAAACCTTTAAGGAAACTTAAACATCAGTCTACTCTTTAATGTGAAGAAAAGATTGCTCTGTTCTGCACGTACACTGCCCCAATAACCCCTGTGGATGCATAAGAAACATATAATGGTTTATTAAGAAGGTCAGGGAAGAGAGATGAGAGCAGAAGAGTTATTTGCAAAGTTGAGCATGGGGTTAGACTAAGCCATTTTAGCCCTCTTCTACCACTGTAATACCCACAACGAATTAAACCATCTCCAATTTTCTGTTTGTATTATATTATATTACATTATATTATTATTATTAGTTTTGAGACAGAGTCTTGCTCTGTCGCCCAGGCTGGAGTGCAATGGCATGATCTTGGCTCACCGCAACCTCCATCTCCCGGGTTCAAGTGATTTTCCTGCCTCAGCCTCCTGGGTAGCTGGGATTACAGGCGCCCACCACCATGCCTGGCTAGTTTTTGTATTTTTACTAGAGACGGGGTTTCACCATGTTGATCAGGCTGGTCTCTAACTCCTGACCTCAGGTGATCCACCCGCCTCGGCCTCCCAAAGTGCTGGGATTACAGGCGTGAGCCACCGCACCCAGCCTTATTTTATATTATTATTATTTTCTTGAGACAGAGTCTTGCTCTGTCACCCAGGCTGGAGTGCAGTGGCTCTATCTCAGCTCACTGCAACCTCCGACTCCTGGGTTCAAGCGATTCTCCAGCCTCAGCTTTTGCAGTTGCTAGCATTACAAGCATGCGCCACCATATCTGGCTAATTTTTCTTCTTTTAGGAGAGACAGGGTTTCACCATGTGGGCCAGGCTTGTCTCGAACTACTGACCTCAAGTGATCTGCCCTCCTAGGCCTCCCAAAATGCTGGGATTACAGGCGTGATCCACTCTGCCCAGCCTTGTATTATTTTAAAGAAGATGTGTCATAGGGTCATAGTTGCTAACCAGTTCCTCCCCTTCCCCATGTTCCTATAGCCCTTTTCAGCTTTCAGGGTGATGACATCTATTTCTTTCTCTATCTCCTCCACGAGCCTGTGAGCTCCTTGAAAGCACGGTTGGTATCTTATTTGACTTTGTATCTTGGCTCACCACAAGCACCTACTGAAAGTTTGTTCAATAAATAAACTTCGATGGAGGTGAGTAGGGAAAGTGCACAGACCTACACATCATGCAGGCTATATAGTCCTCTCACGTGGTTTTAAAAACACATACTCTATTGGAGAAAGCTGTGAACAAAATAGTCAAGTTCAATAACATCTTCACATTCTTCACATACAATTGGCCTGTTATCATGCTTTAACTACCCTTGTTTAATACTTCAAGATACTAAAAAACTCTTCAAGATGTTTGTGACCTGTCCTTTGAATTTAGCTGAAAATCAAACAGAAATAAACCTTTTCAGAAGCAGTTTTTACTTTCAACCATTTTGGCATTCAAGCAGCATATTTCACCTCTACAGTCATACACATCATGCATACATCATGTTTTGACAGGCCTGCAATTTATAGATAAAAGTTGACATTTAGAAGTAAATATAAGGAGTTCAAGACCAGCCTGGCCAATATGGTGAAACCCTGTCTCTACTAAAAACACAAAAATTAGCCGGGCGTGGTGCTGGGTGCCTGTAATCCCAGCTACTCGGGAGGCTGAGGCAGGAGAGCTGCTTGAACCCGGGAGGTGGAGGTTGCAGTGAGCCAAGATCGTGCCACTGCACTCCAGCCTGGGCAACAGAGTGAGACTCTGCCTCAAAAAAAAAAAAAAAAAAAAAAAAAAGAAAGAAAGTAAATATAAATTGCCCCAAACTAAAGGTCTACTAACATTTTTCATTGTCACTATTTTCAATATATACAAGAGAAAATAGCACAAAAAAACACCCATAAACCCATCACAGGTTCTGCATTTATCCAGATTTCCCCACATTTGCTTGGTTCATCTATTCTCTCTTCCTGTCCTTTCTTCTCCCTCCCTCCTTCCCTGTCTCTCTTCCATGAATTATTTTAAAGCAAATCTCAGAAATCCTGTGATTTCACCCCTACATAGCTATTAAGAAATGAGTTCATTTTTCTGGAAATACCTCTATTCTGTGCTATAATTGATCATTAGCTAGATTCTAACTGATCTTTTGTTTTGTTTTGTTTTCAGTACCAATATCTATGAGTCACTTAAACCCCAAAGGGTGCCCAATCCTGTGTCATTTCCTGGAGGAATATCAAATACCTCCATTTTAGGTAAAAGTTTCCTTTCCTCTTTTTATACTTAATAAACAAAGATAAGATCTGAAAGCAATGGCTACTTAAAAATAAATTAATACATAGCTTTTTCCAATAATAGAAATATTCGATTCAATTTGGTCAGATTAAAGACATCATTTAAATGTTTTTCAGGCAAGAATTCTGCAGCTATTTAATGCAAGTCTCAATTATGGTCTAAAAGCCCCTTTTCCTGGGATGAAGAATACTATTTCAAACCCAAAGACACAATAAAAAGACACCTCTCCTTCCCCTAGCTTCAGAAAGCTAAGGTACATTAACTAACTTCTTAGATTGAAATAGCCCACTTTCCTTTTAAAAGGTCTAATGTCTTCCATGCCTAAGTCAACTTTTAAATCTATCCCCAAAATCTGAGTAATTTATGGGAAAATAAATCTACTGCTAATGAAATTAATTAATTCTCATACCTAAGAAGTATTTCCAGTTTCCTTTCTTATGAAAATTAACATATGTTTGAGTGAAGCCAAGGGCAACTTTCAGGGATATGTGTGTGTGGGGTGTGTCTGTGTCTGTGTGTGTGTGCGTGAGAGAGAGAGAGAGAGAGAGAGGGAGGGAGAGAGAGAGAGATGCTAGGCAAGATCAGACTAGTTACCATGCTTCATTTCAATTCAAAATAAAAATGCCATAAAATATTGTGACCTACAACTCAAATCACTATATACACTAAGCAGAAAGCTATCGGCAAGTCACTGAAAATGCCTCTTGCAGTGTTATATACCTTGCTTATATGTTAGCAAATACAGCACTTGTTAATTGAAAAAACTGGTGTTTTGTTTCATGCTTCACTTTTTACTTCATATGCGCATACTAAGTACAACCAGTCCGAGAGGTGACTCAACTCAGAGTGAGGATTGACTGTATAACTAGCTATATTTCCCTTTGCCAGAAATATGGGGAAATTAAACTTATATGACAACCATGTGATGGAAAATCCTGATGTATCTGAGCACTAGAAATCACTATTGCTGCCAAGTACCAATAACACCATCAAAATTTAATCACAAGGGATGTTTATTATTTTGTAAATTATAAACACTAAGACAACTGCTTGATTTAACTCATATAGAAAGAGTAGAATATCAATCTAATCATGACATGTTCTGTCATGACAGCCACCTCAATCTCCATTTTACAGAATTTTGAAAAACCATGTAACTGGGATCAAAGGCATTTGAAATCCCACCCCCAGCACAAATATAGACAATAATTTCTATTATTTAGTGTTTTAGATACTTAACTTGATAAATACGGCTGTATAATTAGGATTTCAAAACCTATTTTTAAAAAGTATAAACTCCCTAAACATTCTCTAAATAAAGAAAAATACAGAATACACACAGAACAGGTTAGAATCTAAACTTCAAAATTTTCTCTTCACAAAAATTTTATTCTACTTGAATAAATAATATTTTTAAAGGGACTCCAAATGTTTACCCAAATAAATAACAGGAATTTCAAGCTTTTTAAAGTAAATTTCTGCTTAATCATTTAGTATTTAAATTTAGATTTAGTAATCTGAAAGTTAGAGCCTGTCAAAATAATATTAAAATAGTTACCCGCTGAGAGCAAACTTGTTTCTTTCCTTTCTCGCAGCACTGATAGACAGAACCTTCTCCCACGCCCAGAAGAGCAATCTGGAAACCCAACATTCTTCTTACAATTGCAACTTTAGAGAGCAAGTCACAACACTTCCTGCTAGAAAAAGAGAACACCCTGACAAAAGAATGATACAATACTTACGAATCCCCTTCCTGTCAGCCTGGCAGGATTTTGCCGAGAATTTAATAAATTCTAATTTAAACGCAGCATTTAGAGAGAAAAGTTTTCTTTTTTCTTCTTCCTTTTTTTTCCCCCCCAAAATCATACAAGGACTCAGGGGAATTTAAAGTTAGTTCAGGTCAAATAGCTATAACCCATATACCTATTTAGAGTTTGAACAGTAGCCAAGTAACCTGCTTATTTTAGAACACATGGAACAGCTTCTCCCCAGTGCCCAAGTCACTCGTCTATAGTCAAGAACATCACTTGCGAAGGCAAATTAACTCTCAGGCCACTCACTTACAGTTTCTATTATTCATTCTGATCCATACACAACATTTACACCCCATATGCTAAGGTGTTGTAGCATTTATTTCAAATATATACATTTTGATTTATGTCAAAAATGTAAGCTCCTACAAAATGTGTAGGAACTATATTTTCTGCTGGCATAGCACACAGGAACTAAGCCAACACTTGCTGAACCGAATAATTTTCTAACTGAGAGCCATAGTAAAGAGGTCTGGAGCCAGATTGGGTTCGAATTCTGGCTCCACTCTTTATTAACTGTGCAAATTGCTTAAAACTCTTCTGCCTCTATTTTCTCATCCCGGGATGAAGATAAGAGCAACTCCATCATATCACAGTTCACTATTTTATACATGGTTGTAAGGCTTAAATGATTTAATATGTGTCATAAATTTAGATCATAGCCTGGCGCATGGTAAGTACTAGATACGTGATAACTGATCTCATTATTGAAATTTGCCTTTAACTGGTCTAGCAATCTAATCAGTGAATTGCTAAATTAAGCAAGTAGTTGTGAGTGCCTTTTATGAGAAAGAACAATCAGTTGGAGCACTGGGCTAGGCTGAAGAGGCCGTTTCTGTACTGACATAGGGCAAGTTAATAATTTGAAAGGAAATGCAGCACAATGAAAGCATCAGGGTCTTAGGAGTCTGACAGACCTGTAAGTCTGTGTGACCCTGAATAAATTACTTAGCTTCTCTGAGCCCCGGGTTCATATCTATAACAATGGAGCTATTCCACATATTTCACAAGGTCCACACGATGACCCAATGGGAAGATATAAATATGTAAGAGTGTCTGGGTCCAGCAAGGTACTCAGTAAGTAGCAGATATTATTATCATCTGTCTGGGATAAAGCATGCATAATGCCATCTGCTGCTGTAATCTACCTCATGAGAATGAAAGAAAGTGAGACAATAGATAATCTAGTCCTTCATAAATAATATACAACAAAGTATTTTATGATAGCATACTGAACTCTCAGCATAAGGAGGTGACTCACAGTGTAGACACCTGTGAAAAGGAGTCCTCACCGGATCGTCCCCATTATGAGGCAGACAGTGTTCTCCTGTCCTCATCACTAACCACCATCAGCAGACACTGGGTTACATTTTGTCTCCTTCATGGAAGTGCTTTAATTTATTTCACCAATCACAAAACCTTGGTGAAATATCAAAAGGCAACACAATGCAGAAGAGAAGGAATATAATGGCAGGAGTCAGAGGACATGTTTTTCCTTCTGTCCTTGTTGCTGACTCACTATGTGAATGAAGCTTCTTCAACTTTTCTGAGTACCAAATTCTCCATTTCTAAAACCAGCATAGAACCATCTGCCTGTGGCCTGTCAGGGAATAGTAGGTAACTACCAAGCATTCTGAGCTAATTTGAAGAGTATGTGTTATCATGCATTTTTCAGACAGAGAAAACCAGGGCACAGGCAACTGCCTCAGGTAAGAAGACAGTATCAGTTTAGACCAGAAATGTTGGCTTTTCCCCAGCCTTACCTTTTCTTCAGCCACACCTGTTGCCTCAAACCACTGAGATGGGTCTGTCCCAAATGCTACGTAACCACCCTTTTCAGATATGTAGTAGTATCATTGAGGAAATTAATGTTTTAAATATGTAATTCTTCATTTTAGAAGACAGCTTTCTCTCGTTTCAAGTTTTACAGGTCGTTGTAACAGTACTACTTAAAAACTGTTTTTCTGAGTTTTCCTTTCCTGGTCGTCTGGAATATATATGCTCTCCAGCTTTCCAAACTCCAAGGCTAATCTTCGATCAGCGTGATCTGTCAACACCGAGTTACTAATTCTAAAGTCACTTCACCTTAATATAATAGCATATATTTCTACTGCAAAGCATTGTAGTTAAAGTTCTAGGAATAGATATGCCCTTCAAAAGGGCACATCTTCTACTTAGTAAATGCTAGGTAGGACATAAAGACAGTTTTGGGTTTTTTGTTTTTTGTTTTTGAGACAGAGTCTCGCTCTGTCACCCAGGCTGGAGTGTAGTGGCGGGATCGCGGCTCACTGCAAGCTCCACCTCCCGGGTTCATGCCATTCTCCTGCCTCAGCCTCCCGAGTAGTACCTGGGACTACAGGTGCCCGCCACCACACCCGGCTAATTTTTTTTGTATTTTTAGTAGAGGCGGGGTTTCACCGTGTCAACCAGGATGGTCTCGATCTCCTGACCTCATGACCTGCCCGCCTCAGCCTCCCAAAGTGCTGAGATTACAAGGCGTGAGCCACCACGCCTGGCCAGTTTTTTGTTTCTTTTCTTTCTTTCTTTATTTTTTTGAGACGGAGTCTCGCTCTGTCACCCAGGTTGGAGTGCAGTGGTTCGATCTCAGCTCACTGCAGCCTCTGCCTCCCGGGTTCCAGCTATTCTCCTGTCTCAGCCTCCCGAATAGCTGGGATTACAGGCACCTGCCACCATGTCAGGCTAATTTTTGTATTTTTAGTAGAGACGGGTTTTTGCCATGTTGGCCAGGCTGGTCTAGAACTCCTGACCTCAGGTGATCCACCCACGTTGGCTTCCCAAAGTGCTGGGATTACAGGTGTGAGCAGTCGTGCCTGGGCTAAAAGACAGTTCTACCACATCAGTAATTTAACCAGTTTTAGCATGTGGCCCATTTTGTAAACTTCTATCTCATTCACCAACCGAGTTGTGTGTGGGTATGTGCGTGAAGGGGGCGGTGGCAAGCGTGTCTGTGTATGTGCATGTGTGTGAACAGGAGCTCGGTTTTTACTATGGGTGATGAACACTGGTTTGGGAATGCAAGACGGTGGCAAGGGTTCTGTAATAAATTCTACATTTTAATCAGCAGGCCACAGAATGAAAACAGCTTTTAAATTGCATCCCAAATTCATCAAAATGAATGCTAAGGAAAGCCGATGGAGACAAAATTCTCACTGTCACTCTCTCTAGATGTTACAAACAGAAACCATAAAGTTAAGAGTTCAGGCCAGGCATTAAGAGTTCAGGCCGGGCTGGGTGCAGTGGCTCAGGCCTGTAATCCCAGCACTTTGGGAGGCTGAGGTGGGTGGATCACCTGAGGTCAGGAGTTCGAGACCAGCCTGGCCAACGTGGTGAAACCCCGTCTCTACCAAAAATACAAAAAAGCCAGATTGGTGTCGTGTGCTTGTAGTCCTAGCTACTTGGGAGGCTGAGGCAGGAGAACAGCTTGAACCCCAGAGGTGGAGGTTGCAGTGAGCAGAAATTGCACCACTGCACTCGAGCCTGGGCCACAGAATCAGACTCCATCTCAAAATACAAACATAAAGTTAAGAGTTCACACACATGCACTTGTGGACACACTCCCACCCCAGGGTGGAAAAAAGAGGCACACCCCAAAAAGTTATGGGAGTTTCACATAAGTATCAGTGGAATATGTAGTTGTAACACAAGAGCTAGGCATAGTATTTTTAAAGTCTCTTACAACTTTCATCCAGACGTCATGCTCTCCACCACACCCAGTACTAGGTATACTTTCCGTGTGTGACACGTACATTGGAGGCCTCTCCCACTGTGCTTAATGACACACCTCAGCAACACTCATCTATTTTCCTTTCATGAAACGGTTTTTTTTTCCATCTTCATGACTTATAAAAACAAAGCAAACAAACAAACATAGTGAGTGAAGCATAGAAGCAAAGGGATCTAACATATAAAACAGGCAACAAGTTTACATTCAAGAAACTACTACTGTAATTTTGGGACTATATTGGAAAGTTTAGGAAATTCATACCAGGCACAGTATTAGGTATATAAATTTGTTGCATGGATGTGTCAATTTTAATAATCAAGTCATGTATGTAATCTTTTTTTTCATATTTGGGGAAAAATAAGTCAGAATATATCTTTTTTTTTTTTTGACAGAATATATCTTAATTTCAATATTCTCGCCAGGCATGGTGGCTGGTGCTTATAATCCCAGCAACTTGGGAGGCAGAGGTGGGTGGATCACTTTAGCCCGGGAGTTCGAGAGCAGCGTGGACAACATGGCAAAACTCTGTCTTTACAAAAAAAATACAAAAAAATTAGCTGGGCATGGTGGCTGTCGCCTGTAGTCCCAGCTACTTGGGAGGCTGAGGTAGGAGGATAGCTTGAGCCCAGGAGGTGAGCTGTGATCTTGCCACTGCACTCCAGCCTGGGCGACAGAGCAAGACTGTCGCAAAAGAAAATATAAAATTCAATATTCCAGGCCGGGCACGGTGGCTCACACCTGTAATCCCAGCACTTTGGGAGGCCAAGGCAGGCGGATCACGAGGTCACGAGATCGAGACCATCCTGGCTAACACAGTGAAACCCCGTCTCCACTAAAAATACAAAAAATTAGCCGGGTGTGGTGGCGGGAGGCTGAGGCAGGAGAATGGCATGAACCCAGGAGGCGGAGGTTGCAGTGAGCCGAGACTGCGCCACTGCACTCCAGCCTGGGCAACACAGCGAGACTCCGTCTCAAAAAAAAAAAATCAATATTCCAAGGGCTGTCGCCCTGATAGTATTTACTAGCTCTTTATTTGTGTAACTAAGTAGTCAAAATTTTAAAATAAATAAAGGTCAAAATACATCGAACTACACATGGGGCAAGGAATTAATTTAAAAGACATACATGTTCAGTTCATAGCTAATAAAAACATACAAAGGAATAACTCACATGCTCTACAATTTTCTATCCTGAGGGTCTCTCTCTCACTCAAAAAAAGAAAAGAAAAGAGAGGGGAATAGGAGAAAAGTGGAGGGGTGGGGCAAAGGGATAAGGAGGGCAACAACAACAACAAAAAACCCAACTCAGCAGTTCCTAAACTTTTTGGCCTCAGGATTCGAGGATCCCAAAGAGCTTGGTGACACATGGGTTAGATCTATCAGTGTATTTGTCACATCAAAAATTGCAACTACGAAATTTTTAAGATATTTATTTGTTTAAAAATAAGAATAAACCCATTACATGTTAACATAAGCTTTTTAATGAAAAATAACTATATTTTCAAAAAAAGTGTAGTGAGAAGAGTGGCATTGTTTACATTGTTGCAAATCGCTTTAATGTTTAACCTAGTACAAGAAAGCTGGGTTTTCATATCTGCTTCTGCATTCAATCTTTTGCAATACCAGTTTTGGTTCCAGTGTATGAAGAACATCTGGCCTCCTACAGATAAACTGTTGTAAAAAGAAATAAATATTTTAAGAGGCTTTCCAGATACTTACAGATATTCTTCAATACTACACCAAAACTCGAGAAGTGGTAGTTTCTCAAAGGTTGGTTGCAATGTAGAGTCTGATACAATATCAATGATTTTTTCAAAATCTATTGGTCTATCTTGCACTTAGAATGGGCCTTTTACCCATGCTTGATTTTGTAACATCATATATTAGTCATTTGGAAAAATATTGTTTCATTAAGTTATGTGGGTCTTCCAAATGCTGACACATTTCATTGTACAAAATCTAACAAATCATTTTCATTAATTATACTGTCGATTTCATTAGAAAAGCCTAAGTATTGATCGGATAAAATGGTGACCAACGCAAGTTCTCAAAATTTTGAATTTTGCTTGAAAGCTCTAATTTTACCATTGGAAACAAATACTCTCAGTTGTTTCCCTTGCAGTGAGAGGCACACTTGGTTCATTTTTTAAAAATAAGTATCTGTTAGATACTCGGGTCTGAATAATCAGTTAATTCAATCTTTCAAAGTAAAAATGGTTGTCTTTTTTTTTTTTTTTTTTTTTGAGATGGAGTCTCGCTCTGTCGCCCAGGCTGGAGTGCAGGGGCGCGATCTCGGCTCACTGCAAGCTCTGCCTCGCCGGTTCATGCCATTCTCCTGCCTCAGCCTCCCGAGTAGCTGGGACTACAGGCACCCGCCACCACGCCCGGCTAACTTTTTGTATTTTTAGTGGAGACAGGGTTTCACCGTGTTAGCCAGGATGGTCTCGATCTCCTGACCTCGTGATCTGCCTGCCTCGGCCTCCCAAAGTGCTGGGATTACAGGTGTGAGCCACTGCGCCCGCCCTGGTTTTCTATTTTTAAAAAGCCAGCTAGTTTAGCTCACAACTCAAACAGCTGTGCAAGTACTTTCCCTCAAGACAATCGTCATATATCCATATGCAGCAGAAATACTTTATGGGTATGTCTCATCTCATCACACACAATATTAAAAAAGATGCATACCTAAGAATTGAGATTTAATAAAATTATTTTTTCCTGCTTCATCAAGTACATTTGTAAACGAAATGCATGTTGTAAGTTTTTTTCTAAAGGTGATGGTATGGTGCTGAGGAATACAATGGCTATTACTACAGTGTGCGGCCACTATCTTGATTCAGCAGCTTTACCCACTACTGCTTTTGCGTCATCAGTGCAAATGTTAACACAGTGAAAAAGCAAATAACAATTTAGTTTTATCATGAAAGTAATTTTAACCCCCATGAGCCCATGCACCACACTTTTTGAAAACCGGTGCTTTATTCAGTAATATTTATGAAGGAGCCATCTAATTTTAGAGACAGCAAACCTATAAAGTATGCAGGTTTTAACAACAATTTTCAAACTGAAAATTAACAAAATTACATATCTAGGTTTTAACCTGAGTTCTGTACTTTTGAACTGTGAAAAGAAAAAACATCTCTTTAATATCAATTCAGGTGAGACAAAAATCTACAGCTTATCTACTTCAAAGCACATTTTGCTGAATCAGGTTCATGTCTAAAAGGCAAGACTTTATCATGACAGTCATGACATAACAGGTGCAGTGTTGTTTAGAAATTTTTTTTTTTTTCGAGACGGAGTCTCACTTTGTCCCCCCAGGCTGGAGTGCGTGGCACAATCTTGGCTCACTGCAACCTCCCCCTCCCAGGTTCAAGCGATTCTCCTGCCTCAGCCTCCCAAGTAGCTGGGACTGCAGGCGCCTGCCACCACACACGGCTGATTTTTTTTTTTTTTTTTGTATTTTTAGTAGAGACGGGGTTTCACTATGTTGGCCAGGCTAGTCTCGAACTCCTGGCCTTATGACCCTCCCGCCTCAGCCTCCCAAAGTGCTGGCATTACAGGCGTGAGCCACAGCACCCGGCCTGTTTAGAAACTTTTAATAAAATTTTTTAAAAGATTAAGAAAGGAAATATATGTTACAAAATGAGTTAACATCCTACTCATACACAGTAAATTAGATTTTTCTTGGCCGGGCGCAGTGGCTCACGCCTGTAATCCCAGCACCTTGGGAGGCCGAGGCAGGTGGATCACCTGAGGTCCGGAGTTCGAGACTATACTGACCAACATGGAGAAACCCCATCTCTACTAAAAATACAAAATTAGCCAAGTGTGGTGGCACATGCCTATAATCCCAGCTACTCGGAGGATGAAGCAGGAGAATGGCTTGAACCTGGGAGGTGGAGGTTGCTGTGAGCCGAGATCGCGCCATTGCACTCTAGCCTGGGCAACAACAGCAAAACTCCGTCAAAAAAAAAAAAAAAATTAGATTTTTCTTCTGATAAGCGGTTAAGAATTTCTTTCTCTTGTATAAAGTAGCACAGAAAGGGTTTAAAAGTAAAACTCCATATGAAATGCAAACACTACTATCTTAAAATATTAAAAACTAAGTGTACTATAGTATTTATGGGTAAAACAATATGCGGATTATTTTAAAGCAAATCTCAAAAAAGAAGGGAGAGCAAAGATGAAATAAGAACATGAAATACTGGTAATTGTTAAAGCTGGGGGTTTTTAATGCTATTTTACATTATGTGTTTGAATAATTCCATAAAAATAAGGTTTTAGACCGGGTGCAGTGGCTCACACCTGTAATCCCAGCGCTTTGGAGGCTGAGGAGGGCAAATCACGAGGTCACCAGTTCGAGACTAGCCTGGCCAGCATGGTGAAACCCCCGTCTCTACTAAAATTACAGAAAATGAGCTGGGCTTGGTGGCGGGTGCCTGTAATCCCAGCTACTTGGGAGGTTGAGGCAGGAGAAAATCTTGAACCCAGGAGGCGGAGCTTGCAGTGAGCCAAGATTGTACCACTGCACTCCAGCCCGGGCCACAGTGCAAGACTCCATCTCAAAAAACAAACAAAACAAACAAACAAACTTTTTAAAATTTCTGCCTACTTATATAAAGGACTTGGGATTTTGGAGAGCAAAATTAAATTTCCTGGCTCATATTTATTCAATAGATAAAAACTGATTAAGCATCTATTCTGTAAAAGGCGCTATACTAGTTGGCATCAGGAAATAAGAGGATTTCTGCAACATGCTTTTCATATCCTCAAGGGGCTCGGAGTGGCTGTGTCTATATATATAATCAATTCCCTAAAATGGGTATAATGCTTCCACTATGACCTTTCTAAGGGGTATTTATTTATGTCATTACAAAGTACAACTTGAGCCAATTGAATTGGAAGTCACTATAACGCAATTTTAAGAAAAAAAGAAAGGGAAATGGTGTATGAAAGAAAATACAAAAAGGAAACAAAAAATAAGAAATGAGACTTTCCCTGGTTTCCCTCTATAAAAGGAAACGAACAAGAGATGTGAGCAAATATGGGCATGACCACATCATTGTTCCACCACAACCCATCATCTTATTTCACTTCAGGACAGGAACCATCATGTCATCTCCTTTGAGTCAGCTCCTGTACTACTCACATAGGCAAAAATAACTGAGCCATACATTCATTTTCCACAGGGAGCATTAAATACATTTAAGTATTCTATAATTTTTCAAGTGACAGAAGATAGTTTTACAAATGCCACAACTTTACATTAATTTCCAGGGCTACTAGGTCCTTTCACCACCTCCCCCAATACAAATTAAGCCCATCCTCAGGAAGAAATCCACAAGTTAAACTAGTAACATTCCTCAAGAGGCCTAAGTGTAACACTGATAAATGAAAACTGAAAATGATCATCACAGAATAAAATATTTACTTTACTTATCAGCTTCTAGCTTCTTGACCTAGATTTCAAACAAAATGTCATTTTTTCCCTATTCAAGCTGTAGATAATATGTGCAAAAGTTCTCAAAACTCATTCAGTGAAGATCTTTAAAAGCTGAGTGATAGCATTAAATAATTTTAAATTGCTCTACTGTTTTAATATTTAATAAGCTCTATGAGGGCAGTGATTTTTTTGTCTGTTTTGTCCAGCAATCTATTTTCAGCTTATACAACAGTGCCTGGCATACAGTAGGCACTCAACAAATATTTATTAAATGGATGTATGTGGAAGACATAGCATCCTAAAGGAATTAACTCAGTGTCATATATTATAGTGGTTTATTTCATAGTCAAGAATAAACTTTTAGCATTTGTCTTTTTAATGCAAAGCAAATAAATAAGGATAAAAGGCATCTACTCTTGTTCCATTGGCTAACTCCGTAAGATACGATCATTCCTGAAAGCTAATCTGGCCAAACACATGGTGGTTACATCTTTTAACAGCACCAAATCCATGCTCAGATTTGGCAATTGAAACGAATTCCTAAATTCTGCACCTTTAGAAAATAAATTCATTTGAGAGAAAAGAAGTGGAGTGGAAAGTATAAAGAACTCTCCATGCATCAAGTTTTTCCTCAGACTTGCCACACACACCCTCCCCCAAAAAGAAAGAAAAACATCTCACTGTCAAGAGTCAAAACATCACTGCTTTAGCTTTCCAAACTTAAAAACAACTACTTTTTGACCTCACAAGGAATAACAAAACCTTCAAAAGAAAGAGCCGCTTCAGCATTTCCTGCCAGCCTGCCCTAGTCTAAGATTAACCTCGTCAGTTTTTAGGAAGACATATAAAATCCCCTTTAAATGACTAATTCAGATGAAGTAGTAACATGAAGCCATAGCTTTTAAGACGCTGGCTTCTATTTGTTACCAGATGGTGCCATCACTTCAAAGTGTTAAATACATCCATGAAGAATTTCAGATATATTTGCGTGTGAAATATTTTGTGATTTCCACTATCATTGTGGAGTCACATTCACGGAGAAAAATTGTTGACTCGCTGTTTAATAAAACATCCTTAAGATTCCATTGTTCACTTTGAGAGCCACTCTATGTCAGTATAATTCTTCCATGTAATTCCTGCAAGCACATATATACACTTTCAAAACACAATACAAATTAATTCCATTTCATTGGGAGTTTGCCATGAATGGCCTGCTTTATACTTCTTTTGAATTTGGGGTGGGAGGGAACCTTTCACAAAAAGTCCAGCTGAAAAATCCAAATTTTTGCATGTGTATACTTTTGGTATTTCTTTTTCAGACAAGTAGACTGTCCTGAGCTTTACATAATATAGTTTAGAGTTCCTTTGCCAGGTGTAATTCATCTATTCCACTATGCTTTCTGTTTCTAACCACCACTCTTCCCTGATTAATTTCTTTGGCTATGTTGTCATCAAAGTTTTATTAGCTTCTTTTCTTTTTTCCCTTTCTTTTTTTTTTTAAAGAGAGTCTCCCTCTGTCACCCAGGCTGAATGCCGTGGTGCAATCACAGCTTACTGCAGCCTCAACCTCCCCCAGGCTCAGGTGATCCTATCACCTCAGCCTCCCGAGTACCTGGGACCACAGGTGCATACCACCATGCCCGTCTAATCTTTTTGTGTTTTTAGTAGAGACGGGCTTTCGCCACATTGGCCAGGCTGATCTCAAACTCCTGTCCTCAAGTGATCCGCCCGCATCGGCCTCCTAAAGTGTTGGGATTCAGGCGTGAGCCACCGCGCTTGGCCTATTAGCTTAATTTTTAAAAAAATGTTTAAATCTCCAGAGAGAGTTTAATTCAGCAACAATGGTTGCTATTTTCTACACATAATGGTCATTGTTAAGTCTGGCCCAACACAGAATCCTGAACACAATGTAGATTTATCCTTAAGATTGGCTGCAAAAATACCACGGTCTCATAAAGTATTAATAGTTATATGCCCTTACCATTCAAATGTACGGGAGCGTCCCTACAAAATGTGTTTATTTTATTTTATTTCTACTGAGATGCCTCAATTGTATGACTTTGAGGAGGAAATTGAATCCATAAACATAACACTATGTTGGATCAGATTACTACAGACTGGATTGTAACTGACCAATCTTGCTTGTTTGGTGTTTTATTTGGCAATCTGTTACCTGGTACAGCTAAAGTCTCATCATAATGAATTCTGCCACGAGTCAAAAAGCTTTTGTGGTCTTCACTTCCTAAAAATCACACTGTTAGCAAAAAGTCACCTATGCATGAGTAACCAACCTCGTCCCTCTCCCAGCTTATTACCTCAAAAATTGGCTAAAGCAATTAGCAGATTTCTTTTGATGAGGCAGACTGTCCTGGCTCACTAGCTGAGAATTCACTGCTCGAGAGAATGAGCTTTTAAAAGTCTTTCATTAGACAAAATAAATTTAAAAATACAGATAAATTATATATGAAGAAAGAAATCTGGATATATGTTTACAATGAGTACCATTATATTGCATCTTCTTTAAATCACACTTTCTAAATTATAGTTTTGCATTACCTAAGCAGGGTTAGGAGTAAGTGGGAAGTAACACATCACTAATATGAGTGATGGTAAACTTCACTGTAATGACAATGCTATAAGCCAGATGCTATAACTTAGGGAAGTTTTCATTATAGAAGTAATTCTGTGACTGTACTTAGGGTAGTACATTTGGACCCTGATTTTCAAATTCCTGCTAAGTCTAACCACTTAATCCCACATTCATAATGTTATAAGACCAACAGTTATACACTTTATTAAAGAATAAAGAGCCAATTTAAATATAAACAGGATGGAAAATATAACCGAAACGTTTTGTTTTGCGCCTGCCACCCTGAATCAGTAAGCAGACAGAAGAGTGGAAAAGCTTTATCTTGAGAAAGCAAGCAAGAAAGAAAGCATGATCTCATTCAATTTTCCCTCACCCAAAACCAACAAGGTGACATTTTCTCTTTAGTTCTTCTTCAGTCCTAATCAGTTTGATAGCCTCCCTCTTTTTTTAAATACCTGCAAGTAAATTTCTGAGTGTTCTTTTAAATTAAGAAGTTTATCAGATGCTTTTTGTAATTTTTAAGATTTTATTTTGCAGAATCAACGATCAAAGCATGAGAATACACAAATGTTTTCATTTAAAAACTTTTGACTTACTATTCGTGAATAATAAACATATCCCAAACTCCATTACCCTACATTTCAACTATTTAGTAGCATATTCCATTTTGCTATATGGGGAGATGAATTTGTTTGGGATAACAGAAAAGGTAAACCATAGTTTCCTTAAGGCAAAACAATAGGTTTAGGAATCTTATTAACAGCCTTATAAATCTAATGGCTGGTCTTAAAAATTCCAGAAGTAAACCTTCAAAAATTTTTAAATTCAAAAACATATTAGCGATTTAGAACTTGACAAACTTCAATTTTGGCCGTTAAAAAAGGTCATTCATGTTATGGCTGAAAGGAAACTGCTGGCCGGGCATGGTGGTTCACACCATGAAGGTGTGAACTCCCAAAGGACTTTGGGAGGCTGAGGTGGGAGGGTTGCTTGAGACCAGGAGTTTGAGACCAGCTTGGGCAACATAATGGGACCCCATGTCCACACAAAAAATTTAAAAAATAAAAAAAGAAACTGCTAATTAATATTCATTCAATAATTTCAGAATCATAAAAATACACATTTCTTCAGAAAATAAGAACTAGCATTAGACTTTGGAAGGAACTAAATTGCTTTCCTTAACAGAATTACCATTTTTAACTTTATTAACATGACATATGCAATTTCAAAAGTCTAATTCATTAAATCAATTCGTCTCAAAATCCTAGACCGGTTTTTGTAGTTATAGACAAGCTTCTTCTAAAAATTAACATGGAAAGGAACAAGCCTTAGAAAATCTAAAACTGCTGAAAAATAAGGTGAGTAGAATCTACCTGGCATTAAGTCAGACTATGTAGCTACAGTAATCAAGACAGTGTGATACTGACAGAGCAACAGATACTCAAAACAATGGAACAGAACAGAGAACCCAGAAATAGATTTACACAAATGTATTCAACTGATTCTTCACAAGGGTGCAAAAAAGCATGTCAGTAGAGGAGGACAAACATAGGCCAAAACAAAAAATAAGGAACTTCAACCCAAACTTCACACCTTACACAAAAGTTAGCACCAAACAGATCACAGACCTAAATGTAAAACATAAAACTATAAAACTTTAGGGGGGAAAAAAAGAGAAATTCTTCAGGAACCTGATTTGATGAAGAGTTCTCAGATATGACACCAAAAATCAATCCATAAAAGGAAATATTGATAAAGTGGGCCTCACCAAATAAATCCTTTTGTTCTATGAAAGATTCTGTTCAGAAGATGAAAAGATAAGCTACAGGCGAGAAGAAAATATTTGTATGCCACATATCTGATAAAGAATCAGACTCTAGAATACATAAAGACCTCTTAAAATTCCACAACAGTAAAAATACAAATAATCCAATTAGAAAACAGACAAAAGGGCCGGGCATGGTGGCTCATGTCTGTAATCCCAGCACAGTGGGAGGCCAAGGGCAGAGTACTGCTTGAGGCCAGACGTTTCAGATCACCCTGGGCAACATAACAAGACCCCAACTCTACAAAAAATAAAATGGTGGTGTGCACCTGTAGTTCCAGCTACTTGGGAGGCTTAGGCAGGAGAATCACTTGAGCCCAGGATGTTGACGCTGCAGTGAGCCGTGATTGCGCCACTGCACTCCAGCCTGGGCAACAGAGTAAGACCTTCTCTCAAAAATGAAAGAAAATAGGTAAAAGACATGAACAGACATTTCACTGAAGAGGGCAAACATGGGAAATAAGTGCATAAAAAATGTTAAACATCATTAGTTATTATGAAACTGAAAATGAAACTAGAATGAGCTATCACTACACACCTATCAGAATGGCTAAAATGAAAAACAGTGACATCACCAAAGGCTGGCAAGGATGTGGAAAAACTGGATCACTCATACATTGCTGGTGGAAGCACACAATGGTACAGTCACTCTGGGCAAACACTTTGGCAATTTCTTATAAAATTAAACATGCAACTCTCATACAACTCAGCAATTGCACTCTTCTGGCATTAATCCCAGAGAAACAAAAACCGAAGTTCACACTAACACCTGTATACAAATACTTGTGATAACTAAAAAACTGGAAATGGCCCAGATATCCTTTAATGGGTGAATGGTTAAATAAACTTTGGTACATACACACCATGGAATACTATTCAACAATGAAAAAGAACGAGGTATTGACATACACAACAAGTTAGGTTGAATCTCTAGAGAATTATGCTCAGAGAAAAAAAGGTAATCCCCAAAGGCTACATACTATAAATCATTCCATTTATATAATATTTTTAAATGACAAAATTATAGACATGGAGAACAGATTAGTGGTTTCCTGGGGTCAAAAATGGAGGTCGGGAGGAAGGAGGTGTGTGTTGTTATCAAAGGGCAATAAAAGGGATTCTACTGTAATGAAACTCATTTGCCTCTTGTCTGTATCAGTGTCAACATTGCGGTCTTGCTATTGTACTATGGTTTTTTAAGAGTTTACCATTGGAAGAAGCTGGATGAAGGTACACAGGATCTCTTTGTGCCATTTCTTACAAGTAGGTGTGAATCTACAATTATCTCAAGATAAAAAGTTTATTTAAAAAATCTAATTCAGAATTAAACACAGAATATAGTATAATTAACAGGGAAAATGAAGAACATTTACTTGTATTAATTCTATATCCTGCTTTAAACATTATTCCCATTTTATCTTTTTTTTTTTTTTTTTTTTTTTTTTTTTTGTGTGCAGTGGCATGATCTCCGCTCACTGCAAGCTCCATCTGCCGGGTTCACGCCATTCTCCTGCCTCAGCCTCCTGAGTAGCTGGGACTATAGGCGCCCGCCACCACGCCAGGCTAATTTTTTGTATTTTTAGTAGAGACGGGGTTTCACTGTGCTAGCCAGGATGGTCTCGATCTCCTGACCTCGTGATCTGCCCGCCTCAGCCTCCCAAAGTGCTGGGATTACAGGCGTGAGCCACCGCGCCTAGCCTTATCTTTTCAAAACTTTTTTGACATAACTTCTGACACAACATTCTTAGCATATATAGTCAGTTCATGACTCCACTAGAGTGTTTGATCTGGGTGAAAGTTATTTTTTTCTGTTCAATATCAAAATAAAAAGGAGCTGCCATAAAGGAAAATATCAGGGCTGAAACACATCAATGTATGATGATTTAGGTATCTGTTATTAGAAATATTTTTTACTTGTTCAAGTGACACTTCTCCCCAAATATTCACATGGATACTCCTTGATTTCCTTCATATCTTGCCTGAAATATCTCCCTCTCGGTAATGCCTTCTGTGACCACATATTTTGAAATGGCAATACCCTTCTTCCCAATTCCTATACCATTAATCTTACTTTTTCTCCATAACACATTAGCATCTAATATATAAAATCATTGTTTATTTTCTATCTCTCCCCTAGTAGGATGTAAGCTTCATAAGGATGGTGATTTCTGTCTGTTTCATTGACAGCTGTTATCCCCAGTGCTTAGAATAGTATCTGACATATATAAGGTGCTCGGTAAGTACTTGAGTAAGTCAATGAATAGATGAATGAAATGGACATTTTTTTTCTAGGCAAGGAGTAATACATAGAGGAAAGACTGACCCTGAGAATGATAAAATCCAGTTTAGAAGAAATCAGGAGTGGGTCAGACATGGTGGTTTACTCCTGTAATCCCAGCACTTTTAGAGGCTGAAGCAGGAGGATCACTTTAGGTCAGGAGTTCAAGACCAGCCTGGCCAACATGGCGAAACCCCATCTCTACAAAAAATACAGAAATTATCCAGACGTGGTGGCGCACGCCTGTAATGCCAGCTACTCGGGGGGCTGAGGCACGAGAACTGCTTGAACCTGGGAGGCAGAGGCTGCAGTGAGCCGAGATCACGAGACTATCTCCAGCCTGGGCAACAGAGCAAGATTCCGTCTCAATTAAAAAAAAAATCAGGAGTGATAAACCCTATAATGTATATTCAATATACTGGAATTAGAGTTTTCAAAAACTTTTGGATATATTACATACAATATAGGAAACTCTTTATGATCAGTGTTTAGGATTGAAGTTTTGTCAGCATGTGACTACTCTGGGTTGAATATGACCTAGAAAAATAGCTTACCACTGTAAAGCTATTGCTAATGCATTTCCATTAGCTAGGGAAGAGCTTGTCAGACTCAAAGCAAGTTGCTTTAGTTATGGGTGATACGGATTTCAGAGAGTTCATGGTAACTTTATTGAGATAGCATTTGTCATTTTATTAATCTCTGAAAGAAATTAAACATTGTAAAAATACAAACTGATTCAGGGAAGAGGCACTGCTACTAAACAAAGTTGACCCTGGACATGGAGTTTAAATATATAGTGAGAAGAATGATGGATCAGTTCCGTTACTACAGTCTGGGTCTCCAGTGATGGCGACCTGATCCTCCACCATTGTCCTGGACCACTCTATGCTGAGGCAAGCCAAAATCAGACTTCAGTTGCCTCCTTTGTAAAAATCAGTAGGTGGATTAGACTCAGCTCTTCAAACGATGGCACATTGTTTTATTTATGTTAGTGTGCCAGGCACATTGTTAATAATTAGCAAAGGCCAATTAAATACGCAGGAAGTTCTAAATGGGACTCCAGAAAGTTGCACCTTTTTTTTGACTGAACTCCAGCCCACCTTTCTCAGGGAAGCCTATCCTTTCCTAAAGGATCTGCAAGGTTCTGCCTGCCCATAAGAGTAAGGAGACTGGATCCAAAAATTTCTCTGTGGGTTGAATCCAGAAAATAATGACAGAGTAAAGTTCTATGAGTCATTAGCTGTTTTGATCTGGTGAATTTAGGGTCAAGGGTGCTTAAAATAATAATCTGAAATTGCAGGAAATTATTTTATTTATTTTTTTTGAGACAGGATCTCTCTCACCCACGCTGAAGTACAGTGGCGTGATCACGGGATCAAGCAACCCTCCCACCTCAGCCTCCCGAGTAGCTGGGACTATAGGCACACGCCACCACGCCTGGTTAATTTTGTTTTATTTTTAGTAGAGATGAGGTCTTGCTATGTTGCCCAGGCTGGTGTCAAACTCCTGAGCTCAAGCGATTCTCCTGCCTCGGCCTCCTAAAGTGCTGGGATTACAGGCATGAGCCATCATTTCCGGCCTGGTGATTCTTTTAATCATCTTTTTATATTCCTTCATTCTCATATTCACCCCAAAAGGTCAAAAGATAAAGACTCCCTCAAACTTACTGTCAAAATACCTAAACATAAAACACTAATGTCTTCTAAAAAATATTAAGTGTTGCGGGGCGCGGTGGCTCAAGCCTGTAATCCCAGCACTTTGGGAGGCCGAGGCGGGCGGATCACAAGGTCAGGAGATCGAGACCATCCTGGCTAACATGGTGAAACCCCGTCTCTACTAAAAATACAAAAAATTAGCCGGGCGTGATGGCAGGCGCCTGTTGTCCCAGCTGCTCGGGAGGCTGAGGCAGGAGAATGGCGTGAACCCGAGAGGCGGAGCTTGCAGTGAGCTGAGATCGTGCCACTGCACTCCAGCCTGGGCGACAGAGCAAGACTCCGTCTCAAAAAAAAAAAAAAAAATTAAGTGTTAGAGGCTAATTTACTTATCATTATGGCCCTTTATGAGTTTTGAATTTTGTTCTATGTGGATATATTTCATACTTGAATAGTACATTTAAAAGTAAATATATTAGCTGTGCTCAATAATGCTTTTGGTTGATTGAAACCATTGCGTTTCAAAGCATTTATCATATACTGTTGTACTCCTTAATACTGCTTGCCTTTGCTCCTTAGTGTTCAAAAAATGTGATCAAACAAAACTGTGCTAAATGTCTATTATACAATAAGTTTTAGAAAAGATGATTATACAACATTTACAGGCTTTCTATTATTCCAGTATAAAAATACTACTAAGGAAAACGTTATTGAGAACAAGTCAATGATAAGTCAATAAGCATCAGGAAACAGGAAAAAAACAGCTAAACTTAGATGGAAAAATCAGTAGTGCTTAATCAAAGCAAGAATTTATATTAAGAGCAGAGTAATAATAAATGAAATGTTATCTTGTCAGCACCACCTCTAACTCATTAGCTGACTCATGGGTAGACACTTAATGTTTGCATGTCCCATTATTTATGATAGCCATAATGTAGAAACAACCCCAAATATCCATCGATGGACAAATGGATAAACAAAATACGGTATACAATGAAATATTATCCAGCCATAAAAAGGAATAGAGTACTGATACTTGCTACAAGGTGTGTGAACCTTGAAAATGTTAGGCTAAATGAAATAAACTAGTCACAAAATACCACCTATTATATGACTCCATTTATATGTAATGTCCAGAACAGGGAACTCAATGGAGACAGGAAATAGTTTAGTGGTTGCTTAGGGTTGCAGGGGTAGAGTGCTGTGGAAGGTGATAGCTAAAGTGTATGGGGTTTCTTTCTGAGGTGATGAAAATGTTTGAAAATTGACTGGTGAAGGCTGCATGTATCTGTGAATATACTAAAATCTATAAAAATAGATGGTATGGGGCCGGGCACGGTGGCTCACGCCTATAATTCCAGCACTTGGGGAGGCCGAGGCGGGCGGATTACCTGAGGTCAGGAGTTTGAGACCAGCCTGACCAACATAGAGAAACCCTGTCTCTACTAAAAATACAAAATTAGCCGGGTGTGGTGGTGGCACATGCCTGTAATCCCAGCTACTAGGGAGGCTGAGGCAGGAGAATCGCTTCAATCTGGGAGGCGGAGGTTGCGGTGAGCCAAGATCGTGCCATTGTACTCCAGCATGGGCAACAAGAGCGAAACTCCGTCTCAAAAAAAAAAAAAAAAAATGGTATGATATTATGTCTCAATAAAGCTGGCATAAAAGTCAAAATATTAATATGTCCCAATTTCCTCTTTGACTCTACAGTTTAGCAGTTCTCACAGTGAAAACACTATCGATAACATTCACTCATAATCATTCACTGAAAATAACTAAAACCTAAAGAAAAAAAAACTAAGGAAGCCATTTGTTTAGTCTTCTCATAGGCTCACATCATTATGTACTTTATGCAATGTAATTCATAAATCACTGATTTCGTGATTAGATTTTCCCAATTCAATCGTTATCAGCAAGGAGCATTTATGGCCATCCATGTTTCACTCTTTCAAATATAAATATCAAGACCCGTTGTGTGCCAGGTGAACTGTGAAAGGAACTAGGAAAATGGGGCTTTTTCTCAGGGCGTATTTCCTTTCTCCCTAAAAGTACAGCTCTTGGCCGGGCGCGGTGGCTCACACCTGTAATCCTAGCACTTTGGGAGGCCGAGGCGGGTGGATCATGAGGTCAGGAGATCGAGACCATCCTGACTAACACGGTGAAACCCCGTTTCTACTAAAAGTACAAAAATTGAGCCGGGCGTGGTGGCGGGCGCCTGTAGTCCCAGCTACTCGGGAGGCTGAGGCAGGAGAATGGCCTGAACCCGGGAGGCAGAGCTTGCAGTGAGCCGAGATTGCGCCACTGTACTCCAGCCTGGGCTACAGAGCAAGACTCCATCTCAAAAAAAAAAAAAAAAAGTACAGCTTTTTCCCATGGTACATGGCAGAAATTTATTGCTGCTCTTGAAGAAAACCATATACAGCGGTCATAGTACATGGCTTTGATCCTCTCCCACCAAATGAAACAACTGTTAGATTTGAAATCCTACGTATTCCTGCTCAATTTAAATTCTGTGACAATGGGCCAGGCAAGGTGGCTCATGCCTGTAATCACAGCACTTTGCGAGGTCGAGGTGGGTGGATGGCTTGAGGCCAGGAGTTCGAGACCAGCCTGGTCAACACAGCGAAAACCCATCTCTACTAAAAAATACAAAAATTAGCCAGGCATGGTGGTGTGCACCGTAATCTCAGGTATTTAAGAGGCTGAGGTAGGAGAATTGCTTGAACCTGGGATGCGGAGGTTGCAGTGAGCCGAAATCATGCCACTGCACTCCAGTCTGGGCAACAGAGCGAGACTCCATCTCAAAAAATAAAAAAATAAAGTCTGTGGCCAGAAGTTCAAGGCAGGAAATTAAGGTGTTGGCTATACCTGTAGTTGCTTGCTATTATCCACGAGTCAAATAAAACTTAACGGAATACTGTACTACAGAAAGTATAAGAGCTGCATGTGCAAGTAATGGTGAATAGATGTTTTTGGGGACTTCTGCATACATGAATATTTCCACAGCTGCAGAATCAACTACTGCAGAAGTACATGCTGTGCGCAACATCTACAATTTAGTAAAGCTGGAAAGAATTTTATTTTTGTAAAAACTAAATGGGGTGTGGCTCATTTTCTTGCCAAAGGGCTATTTTATTCCAAGACACTGGTGTCTGCTGACCTTCATTTGTAGGCTGAGCAATGTTCTATTTAAGTAACATTAACTCATAGTGGGCTCTTTTTTGGTATGCAATAATTATTGCAAAGAAATAACAATGTTTAAATGAGATTTGTTCTTAGTTTAGATTTGATTATATTGGGTTATAAGTGAATTTCTTTGTTCACACAAGGTTTATATTTAGAAATTATTTTATGCCGAGAAAAAAGGCTGTATTTAAATTCATTTTCTTTTTTTTCTTTCTTTCTTTCTTTTTTTTTTTTTTTGAGACAGAGTCTCACTCTTGTCGCCCAGGCTGGAGTGCAATGGCGCAATCTCGGCTCACTGCAACCTCTGCCTCCCAGGTCCAAGCAATTCTCTCACTTCAGCCTCCCAAGTAGCTGGGATTACTTGCGCTTGCCACCACACCCGGCTAATTTTTGTATTTTTAGTAGAGACGAGGTTTCACCATGTTGGCCAGGCTGGTCTCGAACTCCTGACCACAGGTATCCACCTGCCTCGGCCGGCCTCCCTAATTGCTGGGATTACTGGCATGAACCACCGGGCACGATCTAAATTCATTTTCTACATTTATGAATATTTTTAGGTTTCAGATTTTTAGATTATTTTTGTGTCTTTCTGTTCTACTAGACTGCGGGAGTATCTTATCCATCTTTGTAGCCCTAGCACCTAACAGTCTGCATTAAACTTATGGTAGTTGAATGAATAATGAAACCATTCCACAAATAGACTAATTAAGCAATTGTGCATGTTAGTATATTTGGTTAACTATTACTTCATCTGTAGTTTGTACCATCTTAATATATATTTAAGAACTTTGGGCACGTTTAAAAGTTTCCTTGAGTTTTACATCTATTTACCAATGGTCTATAAGCCTTCTTTTACACAACACTTAGAGTTTCTAGATACTTATTAACCTTCCCTTCATTTTTACACAAATCTCTGGTTAGAGAATTTTTCCCCTTCTGCTAGCACCTACTAGATATATTCTAGTTTGCTTTTTAAAAATTTATTTTCTTTTTTTCTTTTTTAAAAAATAGAGACAGGGTCTTGATATCTTATCCAGGTTCGTTCTGAACTCCTGGGCTCAAGCAATCTTCCTGCCTCAGTCTCCCAAAGTGCTGAGATTACAGATGTGAGCCACCATGCCCAGCCACTAGTTTGCTTTTTATCTGAGTGTCAACTAAAGCTGGAACACCTTGTTTAAGGATAAAATACTGAAGGCATGGGTTGGCTTATATTTTTAAACATGTAAATCTATCAATATTACTTTTCTGTTAGTTACACTTAATGATAATTTGGCTCTATTTGCTTTTTAATTACCACAGGACAAAATATAAAATTGTAATTATTCATACCAACTTGTAAAAATGATTCAAGCGTAGCTTTACAATGGAGACCCACAAACTGCTCAAAATATTTTCTGAATGTGTCAATAGCCTTCATCATTTCCTGGTTTTTGCTTTTGAAAATTTCCACTAGATAAAATAATGGGCATCATAAATATGTTTTAGATTCACCCATTTTTAAAGGCTACATGTCATCATGAAAACATATTGGTTTACTTTATAACCTTCTGCCATCCTCAGCATTTTAAGTTTTCAATAATATATTTTCTCTTTGCCCCTACTTTTTTTTCCTCCTCCACAAGTCAGGTATCAACACTACCTATTACTTTTCATTTTGATTTAAGCTCTATTTGTTAGTGGCCTTGAGTTTATAACGGTGTCTGTAATTTACTGAGCCATGTTTCCAATTTTCCTTTGAAGGTGAGTTCTTGTTCCTTTCCTTTTCCTTTTCCTCTTTCCTTTTCTCTTTCTCCCTTTCTTTCTTTTTCTTTTTTTTTTTCCAGAGTTTTGCTCTGTCACCCAGGCTGGAGTGAAGTGGCACGATCTTGGCTCACTGCAGCCTCCGCCTCCCAGGCTCAAGGGATTCTTGTGCCTCAGCCTCCCAAGCAGCTGGGAACATAGGCATGGGCCAACACGCCTGGCTAATTTTTGTATATTTAGTAGAGACAGGGTTTTGCTATGTTGGCCAGGCTGGTTTTGAACTCCTGAGCTGAAGTGATTTGCCCGCCTTAGCCTCCCAAAGTGTTGGGATTACAAGCCGTAAACCACTGTGACCGGCCTTGGCTAGTTCTTCACATATCCTCACAAAAGAATAAATTAAATGGCAGGGTTCAGTGGCTCACGCCTGTAATCCCAACACTTTGGGAGGCCGAGGCAGGTGATCGCAAGGTCAGGAGATCAAGACCATCCTGGCTAACACGGTGAAACCCTGTCTCTACTAAAAATACAAAAAATTAGCAGGGCATGGTGGTGGGCACCTGTAGTCCTGCTACTCGGGAGGCTGAGGCAGGATAATCGCATGAACCCGGAGGCGGAGGAGGTTGCAGTCAGCTGAAATTGTGCCACTGCACTCCAGCCTGGACGACAGAGTGAGACTCCATTTCAAAAAAAAAAAAAAGAATAAATTAAATGATAAACAGGTTTCTGAGCTAAGCGAAGAAGCTTCTTCAACCTGAAACGTGGCTAGAATCCTTTACATTCACAATGAAAAACAATAAAAGGAGTGTTTTTCCAATACCATTAAATAAAACACAAAAAACCCCCCTAATTTCTAAAATTTTGCCAGCCTGGGCAACATGGGGAAATCCCATCTCTACTAAAAAACAAACTACAAAAAAAAGTTAGCCAGGCATGGTAGTACACGCCTGTAATCCCAGCTACTCGGGAGGCTGAGGCACGAGGATCGCTTGAGCCCCAGGAAGTCAAGGTTGCAGTGAGCTGAGATCGCACAGTTGCACTCCAGCCTGGGCGACAAAGCAATACGCAGTCCAAAAAAAAAAAAAAAAAAAAAAAAAAGGAAGGTAGGTACTCAAATTAGAGAAAAAGAAGTAGATATAGATGCCTGACAAAAATCATCTAAGGCAACATTAATCAACCTGTAAATGAAAATACTTATTGTGCACCTACTATATGCTAGTTGCTTTATAAGTGTTCTCATATAATAATTATGAGAACAAAGTGAAAAGTGAGTGGATTATCTTCATTTTATACATGGGGCAATTGAGGTTCAGAAGCGTTAAGAAACCTCCTCAATGCCAGAGATATAAAATGGGAGAGCTGGCCCGGGCGCGGTGGCTCACGCCTGTAATCCCAGCACTTTGGGAGGCCGAGGCAGGCAGATCACAAGGTCAGGAGTTCAAGACCAGCCTGGCCAAGATAGTGAAACCCCCATCTCTACTAAAAATACAAAAATTAGCCAGGCGCAGTGGCAGGAGCCTATAATCCCAGCTACTCACAAGGCTGAGGCAGGAGAATCGCTTGAACCTGGGGGATGGAGGTTGCAGTGAGCCGAGATTGTGCCACTGCACTCCAGCCTGGGCAACAAAGTGAGGCTCTGTCTCTCAATAAATAAATAAATAAATAAATAATAAAATGCGAGAGCTATTGGAACCCATACTTTATGCTAAAGTCCATTCTGACTATGCAACATAGCATGTAAATGATGCCCCTGAAAAGAAAAGAAAGGTAGTGAGAATGTGTTGTTGGGTCAAAGGAACCTTCCAAGTCACTTCTGGGTCATAATGGAATTCCCAGACCAATAAAGTCTTTGGTGAGTGAGGCTAGTGAACTGGAGGAAAGAGAAAAACCCGATGGAAGGGTCTGTGAAATGGTATGGGTTAAGTTTCAGGAGGGATATGTAATGTACAATGAGCCATTTAAACACACAAAATATTTGTAAATTCAAGTGCTTGTAATTTAAGGAATCACCATATACTGAAACCAGGCACAAATTAAGTGTCAGCATCAGAATTTTTACTATTATTGGACTTATGTTTAGTTATATTATTTAAGCAACCTGAATGAAATGTAAAACTCTGTGTTTAACTGTAGTTTATTGAGTGATATCAAAGTACTTTAAGAAACTAACAGCCTGAGATAAAAGGGCATATCAGCAAATAGTCATTTAGACAACACCAGGATTAAATGTTTCTTTAGGATACTGAATGTTCATGGGCACAAATAAGCTTTGTATACTTGAACTGAGTTTTATAATAATATTAAACATAAAGGCTTCTTAAAAACAAACGTGTCTCCCTTCCCCCATTAACAGTTCCGTTTCAAAAAACAGAACTTCCTATGATTGTACCCCGCACAGAATCCTACCTCATCCTGCTTTGCACCTGCTAACTAGATCAGAGAAAACCAAAATACTTCCAAGACATATACTTTACCTAAACAAGTCCAGTTTAGAGTCACATATGATAAAATACACTATATAAAGAATGGCCTTTTCTTTTCTTTCTTCTTCTTTTTTTTTTTTTTTTTGAAAAGGAGTCTTACTCTGTTGCCCGGGCTGGAGTGCAGTGGTGCAATCTTGGCTCACTGCAACCTCCACCTCCTGGGTTCAAGCGATTCTCCTGCCTTAGCCGCCCAAGTAGCTGGGATTACAGGCATGCGCCACCATGCTCAGCTAATTTTTTTGTATTTTTAGTAGAGACGGAGTTTTGCCATATTGGCCAGGCTGGTCTTGAACTCCTGGCCTCGCCTGCCTTGGCCTTCCAAAGTGTTGGGATTACAGGCCTGAGCCACCACACCCAGCCTTCTTTTTTTTGTTTTGTTTTTTTTTTGAGACGGAGTCTTGTTCTGTTGCTCAGGCTGGAGTGCAGTGGCGCAATCTCGGCTCACTGCAAGCTCCGCCTCCCGGGTTCACGCTATTCTCCTGCCTCAGCTTCTCCGAGTAGCTGGGACTACAGGCGCCCGCCACCACGCCCGGCTAATTTTTTGTATTTTTAGTAGAGACGGGGTTTCACCGTGGTCTCGATCTCCTGACCTCGTGATCCACCCGCCTCGGCCTCCCAAAGTGCTGGGATTACAAGCGTGAGCCACGGCGCCCGGCCCAGACTTCTTTTTTTAAATGCCACTGAAATCAAGGCTATCTTTTTGTTTAAGCCAATGTTTAAATTTCAGGGACTATCAAAGGAATTCATCCTTAAAACATTCTTGGCGACTTCTCTTCTAAGAAATAATGATAGAGTGCAAAATGATGTTCGATCAAGAATGCTTACAGAAGCATTATCTATAAGATATGGAAACAAATGTTCAACAACTTGGAATTAGTGAAATAAATTATGAAACAGCCATTATATAAAATATACTGCAGTGACTTTAAACATTTTTAAAAATATTTGATCACTTGGAAACATGTTTATAATGTAATAAATGAAAAGAATGGGATATAGTGTTATTCCAATTTTTAAAAATTTCTCTTCCTACATATAAAATAAACATAAAAATATGAGCATTTTAAATTATAGTTACCTTGAATTTTTCTAATCCAAAGCAAAGTGATTGAAAACATCTTTAAAGTACACACTACATAAGACACTTTCCCAGTAGATTAATTCATACATATTGAATATTATAGCAATAGGATGTGCTCTAGGGACAATTTAGTATCATTTTCACTTCTGAGCAAACTCTTTGCACCCTATAATGGTAATTCTTCCTGATCTGAAACACAAGCCCCAAAATGTTAAAATGAACAATAAGAAATGGCAAAAATGGGAACATTCAAGCAAGTTAAGAAATATAGGAAAAAAGCTTGAAAATTACATTCATCTATGAATGAAAGCGTTATTTTCAGTGTCAACAGCAGAATGTCAATCTGAGTGCAACACTATGTAATTAGAGCTTATAATGTGGAACACAATAATATGAATATTCAAAACTATTATATGGCCGTAACAAATTTTATTTTACAGAAAGTAAAAACTTTATATTATATTTATATATCACATAAAACTTTATATAATATACATATGCACACATAAGTGTATATATACTCGTGTGTGTATGAGTATCACAGCTTAAGGGAATCAGACTTGTATTTTCAATGAACTGGACAGAGTATGAATGGGCGACAGAGTGAGAACCTGACTCAAAAAAAAAAAAAGAAGAAAAGAAAAGAAAATCCAAGTTAATAGCTTTGCAGGTGTTTATTTTTCAACTTAACTTCCCACATTTTCTGGTTTATTTGTTTTTTTTGTTTTTTTGTTTTTCTTTTGAGATGGGGTCTTACTCGGTAGCCCAGGCTTGGAGTGCAATGGCGCAATCTCGGCTCACTGTAACCTCCGCCTCCCAGGCTCAAGCAATCCTCCCACCTCAGCCTCTTGGGTAGCTGGAACTACAAGCCCGTGCCACCATGCTTGGCTAAGTTTTTGTATTTCAGTAGAGACGGGGTTTCACCATGTTAGCTAGGCTGGTCTCCTGGCCTGAAGTGAGCCACCCACCTCGGCCTCCCAAAGTGTTGGGATGACAGATGTGAGCCACCGTGCCAGGCCATTTTTTGTGTTATTCATGGCATGCTACTTAAATGTATAGATTATCTCTTCCACTATGCAGTTTCCCATACCTGCATGTTGTCCTCCTTTAGACTGCAATTATGAGGAGGAAAAACTTGATTTTTTATGAGGTTTTTTACACGAAACCTCCCATTATGGGCAATCACAAAACTAAAAATGAGGTATGGCAAGCCAATGGACTCTGTAACAATTACCATTGAAGACCAAAATTCTACTCAGTAGTTAGTTAAAAAGGGGAAAAACACCACCCAATTAATGGCTTTAACGGGCTACTTTGCACAATATTTGAGGTAAGAAATAGAAGAAAGTATCACATGGGCTGGGCGCAGTGGCTCATGCCTGTAATCCCAGCACTCTGGGAGGCCAAGGCGGGCAGATCACAAGGTCAGAAGTTCTAGACCAGCCTGACCAACATGGTGAAACCCCGTTTCTACTAAAAATACAAAAATTAGCCGGGCGTGGTGGTACGCGCCTGTAATCCCAGCTACTCAGGAGGCTGAGGCCTGAGAATCACTTGAACTCGGACTGAGATCACGCCATTGCATTCTAGCCTGAGCGACAGAGCGAGACTCCATCTCAAAACAAAACAAAACAAAACAAAAGAAGAAGAAAGTATCACATGTAGGTTTTTATTCTATTGTTATCAACCTATTCTCTTATTTTTCATTATAATATGTCTGGCTTTATTTTTCCTTTGCTTGTAAAAATTGGATGGGTGGAGAACTTTTACAGACAAAGAAAAATGTGGCAAGATTTGCGTGATGAGAACCCTGCCATTTCTGTAAACTCTTGTTAAAGCTTTAGTGTTTCTATGATATAGTGCGGCAGTACTTTGAATTTATATAGCACCTGTCTGCTTAAAAGCCAAGGCTTCACGTTTCTTACTTATCCTTTCACCATGCCTGTGAAATATGTAGATTGGAATCACATGGCTTAAAAATAAAGTGAAACCCAGATATGACCACAGAAAATTTCAATGATTTACTTAAGATCATCTATCTGTCCAGACTGCAAAGGACTAAAAGACCCTAAATTCTATGCTCAATGCTTTTCCAATAAACAACACTACCTCCTTATTATCAATACCTATTATCACTACCTCCTTATTATCAATTTCTAAACTTTTAAGAAAATGTAAGGTTTCTCATATTATAAAATCAGTAGGCTTAATGCACCAAAAATCCCTGTCAAGGAATTATATAAATGGCACCTCTTTATTTTAAAGAACTAACATTAGTCATGGAATAACCCACTGGTGATCACTTTCCTGAATAGTCATCAATTTGCCAACAAAGTATTTAGCTTGGATCAATGCAATTGCATCAAAGTTTGAAAAGTCAACTGATAAGTAAAATAAGCCAGATTATGAATATTTGAAAAAATAAAACCCAGCAGACCAAAAAGCTTGAACAATCCTCTCTTTTTATAAACAAAAGCATGAATGGTGTCTGGCACATGTATGTACTCAATTAGTTATTAATATAATAATTTTAAATGACTTTCTGAAGGTCAAATTATGAGTCAATGGCAGAGCACTAGAATCTAATTCCTCTAAGGGCAAGTTCAATGATTTACTTAAGATAATCTATCTGTTCAGACTGCAAAGGACTAAAAGACCCATGCTAAAGTAATTAGTATTTTCATTTTCATATACTAACAATGCTTCTTCATCCCTAAAACAGTTTATACTCACTAATATTTATCTTCCAAGTGTCAAGACTAAGGCAAAATTTGGTATTATTAAATTTATCGTGAATCTTTTGAAATTGTCTCACCTCCGTAACTAAAATAAATTGGCCCAAGTATGATCAGATCTTCTCCTAAGACTGACATTTCACGATTAGACTGTTTCCATAACTTTAACCAAAGCACTCTCATTACTAAAATCAGCTAGTCATGACCACTGGTATATAAAAAAGCTTCCAACATTGTAATGTATCCAAAAAGCTTTGAAAGCTCCAACACACTGAATATACATTATATGGTATATCACTGTCTAAAATAACACAGACTCAAAACATGACCCAGCTGACTTCTTCTAAATGAGTTGTATTATTTTCACAGATCAAAAATTTTGCCTTCTGGATCACTCTTCACCAAAAGAAAAATTGTCATATGACCAAAGACAACATGATTCTAAAAACAGATACCCCATGTTGTCATGTATTAAGAGATATTCATTTTCAAATTTTATTTTATACCAGCTACTTTCGGAATCTGTACCAAACAGCAAAAAAGAAACAGTTCGGCTTATACATTCCACATAGATTATGCTAGATCAAACACAATAGCAAACTCATGAATTTATCATATGTGCTAAGAACACTGTCAGTACATTTCATGAAAATCCAAGTAGAAATAATGCCTAAAACAGAATATGGGATAATGGCAAATGGACTTTCTTCTTGTACCCTCTCAGTGTCACCAAAAAGAATCACTTTGGTGCTCAAGCACCATGGCCAAGCTGCCCTTTTATTTTCAGTAACAGGATTCGGTTCTCCTGGGAGAAAAATCTCATTGGGTTTCTGATAGTGCCCTGGATACTGACATTCTGCCAGTATAAATAGTCACAGTCAAAGTCTAATGTGCGTGTAACCACTTGTAGAAGAGGCTTAATCTCACCCAAATTATTACTCACTAGTTATAATTAATCCTTCTACCCAAAATGCCATAAGCCTAGTCATTTTTATCAATTGAATCTAAATGGTTACATCAGACTAGAGACTTTGGACTTCATTGTTGATCGTCTGTATTAAGTCAAGGCAAAGCGTAATTTATTTATTAATAGTTCCCCACCTCAGGTAAAGCAAGGGGTTGCTATCTGCTAGATCTAGCAGTAAAAATCAAGAATTTGACTCCCATACCCCTAATTTTAATAAAAATTTGGGCTCATTAGATCATACCACCAAAAAAAGAAGTCAGCAATATTGGGGGTGGTGTTCAATGAGTAGGCATCCCAAGACAATGAAAAGCTGTGGACTAGAGCCTAGCGATGATTCTGTTTGGACATGATTTCACAATACTTAAAAAAGAACTCATCCCCCTACCACTTTAACCTAGTTGAGTGGTAATAACTCCCTTTTTTTGAGGTTAAACATTTATTATTTTAATCTAAAATTATATCATCACCTCACTTCCACTAGAGGGGTCTATCTACCAGTGTAGTTAACTCTAGTAACTCAGGTGCACCTTAAATCCATTTCCAGCTAATCTGTGCCACAAGGCTAGCCTTGGGGTCAGAACTATGTGCTTTAAGGTTGTTCTAGTTTTCAGGCTCAGAAAAGGATGAACAGCAAGAAAATGGAGTGCTCCAGTCATTCAGAGGCTGCTGCAGGAGACAAAGGGATTTTGAAAAAAGAATACAAAGTCAGAATCTCTTAAATATCTTCTGCCCTAGTGGTTTTCAAGACTGAATATGCATCAACCAGGTCCGTTTTTTCTTTCTTTCTTTCTTTCTTTCTTTCTTTCTTTCTTTTTTTTCAGATAAGCAAAGCTTTTAAACTCCTGACCTCAGAAGCTCCTCTGCCTCTCTTCCATACTCTGTAATATATAATCTGAATAGCCAAATTGCCACGTTTTCCCAGAAGCAACCTTAACTTGGGCCACTTGGGCGGGTATAGGTCAATATGGGAAAGTTGTTTCAGTGTCCTCTCATTATTCTACCAAACCACTGACAGGCAAAAACCCAACCAACTCGATGTATCAAATTTACTATCCACTGTTTTTGTGCATGATTTCTAATCCAGTTAATTCAAAACCACAAATAACTGATGGTTAATTTTAGTCAAGAGGTTATCTACTACCTTTAAGTAGTTGCCTAAAATAGGGAACAGTTCAATTAGAATATAGGCCAGACCAAGGAAGATGAACAGAGCCTTACTTTTTAACACTATCTTGTGGGATTTAGCTTCAAATCTAGTATTCAGGGACAAAATGGGGCATGAGTAAAAGGATGACTTCCCTAGAAAACAATTAGTAAGATGTTTTTTAAATTTAGAAAAACCATGAGATTGAAGAACAGAGGAGATAATGTCCCAACTCACATATATTTCAATCCCTTATTTTAAAAACAGCTCCTGTTTTTGTTTTGGATAAAAGCTGAGCACCAAATTCCCTTTCTGGTCCCCTCACCCAAAATCCTAGTAGACTTCCTTGATTAGAAGCTAGTTCACACTCCTCCCCACATTTTTTTTTCAAACGTAGAGGTGGTTTTTGGAATATGGGCCTCAACCATTACATTCCAGCTTTAAAGTAAAAAGACGTCATGTGACCATCAGAGACTTGGGGCACGTGATTCCAATTGGTATGTGTGGGGCTCCAGCCACTTAGCTGGAATTCACCATGAACTGCATCTGGAGGATCAAGTTTAGGCTCCCCAGTCCATTGTGACATCCAGCAAAGTGGAGTAAGTGCTTGCCCCTCAATGGTTTTTACTTTTCCCTACATTTTCTACCTACTGTTAGCCAGGCTCCCTTCCCTCCTCCCAATCCCTCTTAACAGGCCGGGCGCCCCCAGCATCCCGTCTGTCTGACGCTAAATGGCGAGGCTCTCCAACCCACTTAGCTCCAAGCTCAACCTTATGCAAAAGTTCAACCTTCTGCACCACTAGATATCGTGCAGCTCAGGTGAGAGGCAAGGAGCATCGCATAAGGCTAGAGTCAGATGCAATTAACCCCCACTCCACCTCCCGGGCTGGGATCATCTTACGTCCCGGAGCCCGGCGGTCGGAACCGCCAGCACACTGGAGCAGCGACGGCGGCAGCAACTTTGGGACTGGCGAGAAGCCAGGGCGGGGGTGGTCGGCGTCCCCGGGCCTCTCATTAGAGCGCTTAAGTACTGCGGGTGGAGAAAAGTAAACACAGGCAAGTGCAGCTGTGCGGGGAAAGGGCGAGGTGGGGGTGGAATATTACCTCCCTCCCGTCGCCCCTTCGCCTCTCCCTCTCCAAGAGTCGGGAGAGGTCCGCAACTGCCGCCGCCCTGACCGTGCGCCCGGGGCCGCAGAGTCAAAGGAGCTGAAAAAAGGACAGGGGGTGTGGGGCCAGGGGAGAATGGAAAGGTACTGCCCTACTAGCCCACAGATGTTCTCCTACTGAAAGGAAAAAAAAAAGTGCTTACTCATAGGGAGACTAGGTGCGATCGCGACGCCCTAGCTAAGGACAAGGGAGGGAAGCAGTCAGAAGGCAGGCAACCCAAACCTCGTGCCTTCCCTCGGCCACGGCCCCCCCTCTCCAGAGCCCCAGGGTCGGCTTAAGCCAGCCAGGTCACCCGAGGCGGGCGTGTGGGGGCTGGAGGAGTAGCAGGCTGCTGGCTCCGGGATTTCCTGAGTCCGGGCGGGAGGGAAGGGGGGATGGCAGTAGCTGGAGAAGGACGACAGAAGGAAGTTGTGCGCTCCCTTTCCACTTCGGGGCCGTAGCCGCAGAGGGGAATCAGGGAAAGGGCTGGCGTCTAGGACTCCAGCCCAAGACTGGCAACAAGTTAAGAGCAACTAGTAAGAAAACACCACTCAATACAGTGAAGAGCAGAAAACGTGTTTGCGGCGGATGCTGGTAGGGAAGCTCCCCGTCACTCACACCCATTTCGGTTGCGACCAATCGCCCGGGCGCCCGAGGGCTCCAACTGAAATTTCTCCGACCTCCCTCTCCCCCAACCCCCGACCCACGGTGCGCGGCACGTTCCTGCTGAGCTTAACCGAGATGCTCTCCCCGGGACCCACTCCTGCCCACGCCCAGGAAACCCGCTCCCCTAGTGCCCGCCGGCGCCTACAAAGCACTTACGTAAAGTCGCAGAGTCCTGGGTCTGGCCCGACTGCCGCCGACCAACGCACTCAGACAACTTCTGCACCTCGGAATCTTTGCGGCTGTGGCTCTAAAGCCAGCGCTCCCTCCCCTCCTGCCAGCCCCCTCCGCCCCTCGGCCGCCGCCATTGGCTCGGGTGGTGCTAGCAGTCGGCCTGGGAACCAGGAAGGGGATTGGGCCACGAGCCTGTCACATCAACTGGGTGGAGATCCAGGAAAATAGGCACGGGGATGGGCACCCAGGAGGGATAGGGACTGCAACTCTGCAGCAGGGAGAAGAGAATGGTCCACAGCGCCTGAGTCTCCCCTTCCTACTTGGGCTAAGAAGAAGTTAGAATTCCAACGTGCCTGGCTCGGAGTACACATTCACAAAATCTTGTGGGATTAGTAAAAAGATGAAAAAGTTGGGAACAAGAATTTGAATGCCACCTATATAAATCTATGGGGGAGGGGTACAGTTTCTCCCAGAATCGTGAGAAGAATAACGGCATGTTGGGGAACATTCCTAATTACATCTGCAACAATCAGTCCAGGTGCCAAAGGGCGCAGAGGGAAACATCAGCAATCATTCCTTTCCTTAAGAAGTCAAGGGAGAAGAATATGGGCAGGGCAGGGCCCTCAAGCTTTTGGCCTCATGCCAAGTAAATTGTTAGCCCACATCACCTGTCTGGTATGTTTGTCCATGCGGAGAGGGGTGAGAGGAGGTGGCTGGAAGTACCTTGGTTCCACTCTTTTGACCGGAAATGGGTATCAATTCTCATCAGTCTCCTTTCACCAGAGAAAACTTGGAGACATGTTACTGCTCCCCAGACTGCCATTTCTTCTCCTTCTCTGCCCAGGAGACGGCTTCCACGTCATAGCTGACCTCTTTCATTAATACACGTGGAGGTTATCTGCATTCCAAACCTATGGCTCATCGTAGATCCAAAATCAACTCAGAGAGTCAGAGTTTGAGGGATTTTGCAGGGTCAAGTCAAGAGACTGACTTGTGGGATAGCTGTAGAAGAAAAAGTCTAAGTCCTTTCCTGTTCCAGTCGTAACCATTTTGTTCAGGAAATGTGTGCTTGGAAAGTTCTGTCAACATTTAAAATTAGTTCAATTAAGTCGCATTTTACATATACTAGGAAAAAATGCTGAGAGGCTTTAAAATTGAATGTTCTTGAAAAGGAACCCCTATTTCATCTGCCATTATGAATTTCCTTAGAGAAATTAATCTGTAGTGAGTGCCAAGGCTTCTTAAAAGGGAAGAACTTGGGGAGTTCATATATTGCCTAAAGGCTAGACTAGCAGAGGACTTGGCATTAGGACAAAGCCTTGTTAAATATTAATTAATGATTAACCAACTGGAAGAACTTATGAAAGGCACAGGAAGGTGAAAAAGAAATGAGAGAGCAATCATGCTTTCACAAACATTGAATTTCTGTTATGGGAGATTTTCTACTGGTTCAGGTTTGGGTCAGCACAAAAATACTGATTTAAACATGTTGGCGTTGGATTGAACATGGAGTCATTGCGTTGCCACACACATTTACAGTAAGCTCCCAAATGAGATTTCTAGCATTCAGTAATTGGCCCAAGGTTTGGTGTGACTTCTGGAATTCTTTACAAAAAATTTTTAGATACAGGAAATAGGCTCCTTCAGTTTTCTACCGTTTATGGTGTCTGTCAGTCACCACTGAAGAGCTTCCACCTGCTCTTAAACTTAAAATTACAGACTGAGCAATAGCATGAAGGGACTCTGTAAGCTAAATTTTCCAGTGCGGATATATTTGTCTCAATTACGTTGTATTCAATTTTAGTTTATTTTTCAAATTCTAGAATTTAAAGTAAAAATATTAAGAATCCTATGTATATGCTATTTACAGTTCCTGTTTTTTATTCAAAAAAACTTACATTGGTCCGAGTGGGGTAGCTCACGCCTGTAATCCAGCACTTTGGGAGGCTGTGCGGTGGGAGGATTGCATGAGGCCAGGAGTTCAAGACCAGCCTGGACAACATAGCAAGACCTCATCTCTACAAAAAAAATTAATAAAAATTTTTAAAAGCTTAATAGAATCTATACTTTGATAAAAGTCTTCATTCACCACTATCACTGAGGATGTCAGAATTCAGTCAAGAAATGTCATTTTAATTGAAATGCAATAGTCCATAGTTTCAAAGCTGCAGAGTACCTAGCTGATGACATTAGTTCTCATTGCCTCAGTAACTTTCCAACAGATAAAACACGCCCTAAACACAGAAGCACCTATTTGGATGCTAGCTGAGATTCCTGTTTAACAAGCTCCACTATATAATCCAGGTAGAACTCCATTTTAATGAATACTATTAAGATACCCAGCCAGTTTGATGTAACTAAGCTAGCTTTGTGTTGCCCAGAATCTAAAGGATCTTTTCAAATTTAGCATTTTGCTGGAAGAAAGGATCCTCAGGCTCAAAGCTCTTAAACAGCATTTCTTTATAATCTTTCACACCAACAACTTACCTCACAGAGGATCATTCACGAAGTAACCCAAAGTTGATTGTTTTCTTATCTATATCAAAAAGCCTGCACAGATGTTTGTCAGGGTTCCCTCCACCTGCTTATAGGCTTTAATTCATTTTGACAGTGACTTGCATAGTGCCTGACACATAGGAGTTCAGTAAATGTTTGTTGAACTAATGGTTATTTTATGAGTCTGTTCTTGTTAAACAACAGCAACAAAAAGCTATTAATATATATAGGACTCTCACAAACCTTGTGAATCAATAACCTAAGAGTTTTTACCTTTCCTTCCACTTCCAATTTTCAACCCTAATGCCTTTGTAATAAATCACTTAAAGTCAATATCGCAAAATTTTGAAAACCATTTATTCTTCCTGTCCTCCGTTGATATCATAGGAAGGCTCCAATATCTCTCTTAGGTTTTTTGTCTGTCCAAACTACCTTTCCTTCCTCCTTTTGATATGCACATTCCCCTTTTTCTTGCTCTTTTTCCTATTGTTCTGCCCAACACTCTCCCCAGTCTAGCTCACAACGTATTATGTGTACATAGTCTAAAATTTTCCCTGAAATTTTCCTAGAGTAAGTTGTCAGTTTCCTCTTTTATCCATTTTTAATTTTTTATTCTTAACATGTAATTGCTGGCTTGAACTTTTTTTTTTTTTTCTTGAGACAGAGTTTCACTCTTGTCACCCTGGCTGGAGTGCAATGGTGCTGTCTCAGCTCATTGCAACCTCTGCCTCCTGGGTTCAAGCGATTCTCCTGCCTCAGCCTCCCAAGTAGCTGGTATTATAGGCACCTGCCACCACACCCGGCCAATTTTTGTTTTTTCAGTAGAGATGGGGTTTCACCATGTTGGCCAGGCTCCTCTCGAGCTCCTGACCTGAGGTGATCCACCTGCCTCGGCCTCCCAAAGTGCTGGGATTACAGAGATGAGCCACCATGCCTGACCACTGGCTTGAACTTTTTATCTATTTTTTATTTTATTTTATTTTATGTTTTTCTTCTTTTTCCTCATCCCGTCCGGGATAATTTTTATCAATTTTTTTAAAACCTCCTTTCTGTAGTCTATTAAAATATGATTTTGCTGCATAAACTTTATATAAGCCAGGAATAACTTAAAGAATCTTGATCAATTCAATACTAAATCATTTTTCTTACACACCTAATTGTTTTCTCAGTCTCTAAATGTACAATTGTGTACTAATCTGTTTTAATTAATTGTATTTTATTTTATCAGATTATTTTCAAGGAATTATCCTTTTTTAAATCACCTTTTTAATTCATGGATAATTCTATTCCATGTTGTGATATTTTAGGTTCTTGGATTGATCCTAATCCCTCTTTTTATTCAGTGTGCTGTGAGATGACATTTTTATTAAAATTAAGTATGATTTTAAAGGTTTCTCTCATACTTAAAATACTTGGCATACAGGAAATCTTGGAAGACCTGGACAATTCTTAATTTTTTTTTGATCCATAGGATACAGATTTGAACAGTTACTACCACTGTTTATTAGTGAAGTGTTTTTATGTTTCCAATTCAAAATGTACACATGTATAAGACATGAATATTAATAGTGAATAGGCAATTGTCAAATATTTTTCAAACCTAAAGATATCTGAATGTCTGCCAATGCAGGCCAACTATCTTACGTGCACATTCACATAAAGAAATTACTCTGACATGTCCAAGGTTATTTCAGATTTTCACTTGTTAAAAAAATAATTCTCAGTATCTGAGAATAAGAAAATTAAAAAATAAAAAAGACAAAAAATTAATTGAAGTCTCTTTAATAGGATTAGGACATATTTAATCAGTATGGACTTTATAATATATAGATTTAATAAAGATCACTATCATCACTGGAAATGCTCAAAATTAAAGTGTCACCCTCCCCCCCCGACTTTCTGGGTGTTAAATATCTAATTAATCAGATAACTATTATAAGCAACATAGAAAAAGTATGGTCTCAAAACAATAGTCTAATATTAATTCAAGATCAAAGTCCACATAACTGAAATAATGAGAAAACAATTCAAGATAGAATATATAAGAAGCACCGTAGGTAGGCTGAAAAGAATGAGAATAACAGGGCTAAAGCAGTTATAGAAGGCATCCTTTGTGCAATGGAACTTGAGCTAGGCTTGACAAAGATGGGTAAGACTTGATATAGGCAAGTAGAAATGAAAACCATTTTCATTCCTAGGAAGTGATAAAAGAAAAACTTCAGACAAATTAAATTTAACAGTTTAATTGAGCAATGAACGATGGGGCAGCCACCCCAAACCAGACTAGGTGCAGAGAGACTCTGGTGCTGCCACATGTTCAGAGAGAATTTATGGACAGAAAAAGAAAAGTGACATACAGAAAATGGAAGTGGGGTACAGCAATAGCTGGATTGATTACAGCTTGGCATTTGCTTTATTTGAACTCAGTTTGAACAATTGGCTGCCTTTATTGGCCAAAACTCAGTAATTTTTACAAGTGAGGGTTACAGCGTGTTTACACATCTGTTTAGGTTACAGTACACTATGTATAGAAATACTTTTTTTTTTTTTTGGCAGGGTCTCGCTCTGTCTCCCAAGTTGGAGTGCAGTGGCACCATCATGGCTCACTGAAGCCTCAATTTCCCAGGCTCAGGTGATTCTCACACCTCAAGTCTCCCAAGCAGCTGGGACTACAGGCTCGTGCCACCACACCCGACTAATTTTTTTTTGTAGTAGAGACAGGGTTTTGCCATGTTGTCCAGGCCAGACTTGAACGCCTGGGCTCAAGTGATCCACCTGCCTGGGCCTCACAAACTACTGGGATTAGAGGCCTGAGCCACCACACCCAACCAGGCTAAACTTAATTTAACATAAGAAAGCAAAATGGGAGAGCTTTAGGTGAGTTTTTGAGTTTGGGCTTTCTTTCCAGGCTTTTACTTTCTTATCTGCAAAAGAAAAACTGAGAATTTGCCTACCACAAAGGTGCAGTGATAACATCAATGGGAAGGAAGATTGCTTGGGATCTCACTAACGTAATCTTTTTAAAAGAGAAAATATATTTATACTTACTTTAGTGATTAAAAAGACTTGTGGGCTGGGCTCACGCCTGTAATCCCAGCACTTTTGGAAGCCGAGGTGGGTAGATCACTTGAGCCCAGGAATTTGAGACCAGCCTGGGCAACATCGCAAAACCCAGTGTCTACAAAAAATACAAAAATTAGCCGGACGTGGTGGTACATGCCTGTAGTTCCAGCTACTTGGGAGGCTGAAGTTGGAGGGTCACTTGAGGCTGGGAGGTTGGTCTCGATCTCCTGACCTCGTGATCCGCCCGCCTCGGCCTCCCAAAGTGCTGGGATTACAAGCTTGAGCCACCGCGCCCGGCCTTAAGGAAGTATTATTAATAACATGCCTGTAACTTACAGAGAATTTAAGGTAGGTGAGTGCACTAGCTCAGATATACAACTTGATGTTATCATTTTGTGTGTCTGGGCTATAAAGCACTTTTTTTGGTGAAATATTCAACCTCAACCTTTATTAGAATGTAATCTGAAAGATTGGAGGCTTCCTATGAAAAAAGTCTTTTAAACATATACAAACAACCCTTCAGAATAAATTGTAGTGCACATTTCAAAATTTATAAGGATTATCCATAATTCTCCACAGCACTAGCCAGACTTCTAAAGAAAGTCATGTCCAGTCTATTGTGTTTAACTGATTTCTGAATATGTGAGGCCAAATTTTGGTGAATTTATGAGTGTCTACCTGCATTATGTGTGTGTGTGTGTGAGAGAGAGAGAGAAAGAGAGAGAATATTATCAGATATTTAAATGCTATAACTGTTTATTCTACCAAGAATGCTTATAGTTAAATATTTGGGTCTGTGTTTACTAAGTATGCAAAATAATGACTTTAAAAAGAGATTGACAGTGTGACACGATGGATGAACCTTGAAAACATTATGCTAAGTGAAAGAGGCCAGTAACAAAAGACCACATATTGTATGATTCCATTTATATAAAATGTACAAAAAGGGAAAATCCATAGAGACAGAAAGTAGATTAGTGGTTGCCTAGGACTGGGGGTATGGGCAATTGGAGGAAAATGAGGAGTGACTGCTAGTGGGGTTCCTTTTTGGGGTAATGAAAATATTCTAAAATAGATTGTAGTGATGGTTGCATAACTATATGAATAAATTTAAAACTATCGAATCGTACAATTTTAATTGGTGAGCTATGTGGTATGTGAATTAGATCTGTTACTTCAGGCAAGTTAAAATTAACAGAATTTAACTGAGCAAGAAAAACAAAAACGATTCGAGAATTAGCCAGCCCCCAGAATCAGAACAGATTCAGAGATTCTGGGGCTGCCCCATGGTCAGAGGAGATTTATGGACAGAATCAGGAAAATGACACCCAGAAAACAGAAGCGAGTACAGAAACAGCTGGGCCTTTGCCTTATTTGAGCAGGGTTTGAACAGCTGGCTGCCTGTGAGTGGTTATTTAAGTATGGTGTCTGTGATTGGCTGAGACGCAGCTATTGTTATAGAAGCCTACTCCTAAATTAGGTTTTCAGTTTGTTTACCTACTAAGTTAGGTTGCAGTTTATACTTAAGAATTCGAGTATACAAGTACAAAGACTTTCTCAGGCCAAATTTTAGTTTGATTTAACATATCTCTATATAGCTGCTATTCAAAAAGAGAAGGAGATGACAGAATTAGGCTGTTAAGCACAAGGAAAACCATACTAATGAGGATATGATATGAAAGGATCTGCAATTGCAAGGAAGAAACTAAACTCATGCAATCAAAAGAGCCTTGGGAGATAAATTCATCCACTTCTTGGTTAGCATGTTCCCATTTTTGTCACTGTCACTGAAAGAATAACATAGTGCTTTAACTTACTACAAAAGAGATGTAAATTAAACATTACAAAAAAAAATTTAAACAAATCAAATAAGCCAGAAACAGAACCTAGGCAGTAAAAGGTGATCTAGTGCTTTTTTGATACTTTTAAAAAGGTTTGAATTACCATATGACTAAATGGGTCGAGGTATTTAAATCATGCCACAGTTTTCATAAATACTTGCAGTTATAGAGATAATTGGACATTTGGTTTAAGTAACCAAGAAATTCCTTAGGAAGTGTCACAGAAGGTTTCAGGATAAGAAGTTTCATTCTGAATCAACACACATCTCTTTGGTAATTCAGAACCAATAATGTTTTCACTGGTTTGTTTCTTTATCAATGCCATAGATTCACCTGAACAAGGGTGAAAAGAGAATGTAAAGTTGTTCATTCAGGGAGGCATTCCCTTTCATACACTGAGCAACACTATCATAGCTTAAATCCCATTTGATGGTTGGAATAGAGTAGACCTAAAACTATGTTTAATTAAGGCTTTATAAAAAGTTTTAAATATTTGGGAGTCCTCTGGAAAGGATGCCACGTGAAATGCGATCATATGCCTAAGATTATCCTAAGTCAGAAGTTAGCAAACTTTGCCTGTAAAGGGCCATATAGTAAATATTTTTGCATACAAGCCATACAGTGTCTGTTGCAACTACTCAACTCTGCTGTTGTATTATGGAAGCAATCATAAAAATTTTTTTTTTTTTTTTTTTTTTTGAGATGGAGTCTTGTTCTGTCCCCCAGGCTGGAGTGCAGTGGCGCAATCTCGGCTCACTGCAAGCTCCGCCTCCCGGGTTCACGCCATTCTCCTGCCTCAGCCTCTCCGAGTAGCTGGGACTACAGGCGCCCGCCACCACTCCCGGCTAATTTTTTGTATTTTTAGTAGAGACGGGGTTTCACCGTGGTCTCAATCTCCTGACCTCGTGATCCGCCCGCCTCGGCCTCCCAAAGTGCTGGGATTACAAGCGTGAGCCACTGCGCCCGGCCTGCAATCATAAAAATTAAATAAAGAGGCTGGGCGGGTGGCTCACGCATGTAATCCCAGCACTGTGGGAGGCCGAGGCAGATGGATCACCTGAGGTCAGGATTTCCAGACCAGCCTGGCCAACATGACGATACCCCTCCTCTACTAAAAACACAAAAATTAGCAGGGCATGGTGGTGCATACCCGTAATCCCAGCTACTCAGGAGGCTGAGACAGGAGAATCGCTTGAACCCTGTAGGCAGAGGTTGCAGTGAGCTGAAATCGTGCCGTTGCACTCCATCCTGGGCAACAGAGCAAGACTGCATCTCAAAAATAAAAAATAAACAAACAAACACCTGGGTGTGGTGGTTCATGCCTGCATTCCCAGCACTTTGGGAGGCTGAGGGAGGCGGATCACTTGAGGCCGGGAGTTCGAGGCCAGCCTGGCTAACATGGTGAAACCCCATCTCTACTACACATACAAAAAATTAGCTGGGCCTGGTGGCTTGCACCTGTAGTCCCAGCTATTCTGGAGGCTATGGCACAAGAATCATTTAAACCCAGGAGGCGGAGGTTGCACTGAGCCGAGATTGCAGCACTGAACTCCAGCCTGGGTGACAGGACAAGACTCTGTCTCAAAAACAAATACATATAAAATAAAAATAAAAATAAAAATAAAAAATTAGCCAGCCACGGTGGCACTTTCCTGTAGTCCCAGCTACTCAGAAGGCTGAGGCACGAGAATCGCTTGAACCCGGGAGGCGGAGGTTGCAGCAAGCTGAGATCACGCCACTGCACACCAGCCTGGGCAACAGAGCCAGACTCCATCTCAAAATAAATAAATTAAAAAATAAATAAAGCCGGGCACGGTGGCTCATGCCTGTAATCCCAGCACTTTGGGAGGCCGAGGTGGGCAGATCATGAGGTCAGGAGATGGAGATCATCCTGGCCAACATGGTGAAACCCTGTCCCTACTAAAAATACAAAAAAATTAGCTGGGCATGGTGGCACGTGCCTGTAATCCCAGCTACTCAGGAGGCTAAGGCAGGAGAATAGCTTGAACTCTGGAGGTGGAGGTTGCAGTGAGCCGAGATCATGCTACTGCACTCCAGCCTGGTGACAGAGCAAGAGTCTGTCTCAAAAATAAATAAATAAATAAATAAATAAATAAACAAACAAACAAACAAACGGGCATGATGGTGTGCCAATAAAACTTACAAGGACAACAACAGTTTGGGTCATCAGGCTGTAGTCTGTTGACCCCTGTCTGGATTACTGTTCTTGCTCCAATACGATCTTGTCATCTGGATGGAGCTGTGTTCTCAAAGAGGTATTTAGGAGTTGGCTTATGACTGATGATATGAAACAGACTGAAATTAGCACTCTTTCATTATTACAATCTTAGGTCTTCACAATCTTTCATACCAAGCAACTGATGGGATGGCTGTCTACTCTCTCTTCTTCTTCGCCTTTCAAATTTGAATGTAATCACAACGGCCAAATTTGCGAGTGGGAGGGAGTGAGGAGGAATAAAATGGCAACTACTATAACTATTGCTTATTGAGCTTCTTCTAGGCCTTGTACTAGAAACTTTATATACACGATCTCGTTTAATGCTAATAACTATCTCATTAACGAAAGCATTATTTTTCCCATTTTCAGATGAGAAAACTAAGATTTAAGGAATAAGTAACTTTTGCCCAAGATCATTTTGCTAGTAATGCAGGAGCTGAGATGTGTGAGCGTGTGGGATGATTCCATCTCTTGTTTGATGCTACAGTTTGTGATTAGAACCAAAGGATTTTACAGGAAGCATTCACTGTACTTTTATCTTAAAAATAAGGCAAAGGAACACTATTAATGATTGCACCTTTCTTCTCACTTCCTTGAAAAAATGATTAGCTCACTGGTGATAAATCTCTTAGATAAGCACATATGTTTTATTATATGCTATGGTCTGAATGTTTATGTCCCTCCAAAATTCATATGCTGAAACCTAATTACCTAGATGACAGTATTAGAAGATATTGTATTAGAATATATGGTATAAGAAAATAGCAGAAGATGGTATTAAAAGGCAGGCTTAATACATCCAATTTTCGCTCTTTTTTTTTTTGAGATGGAGTTTTGCTCTGTTGTCCAGGCTGGAGTGCAATGGCGTGATCTCAGCTCACTGCAACCTCCGCCTCCCGGGTTCAAGCGATTCTCCTGCCTCAGCCTCCTGAGTAGCTGGGATTATAGGCACGCACCACCACGTCTGGCTAATTTTTGTATTTTTGGTAGAGATGGGGTTTCACCATGTCGTGCAGGTTGGTCTTGAAATCCTGACTTCAGGTGATCCACCCACCTCGGCCTCTCAAAGTGTTGGAATTACAGGCATGAGCCACCGCGCCTGGACTAATGAATTTTGTATTTTTAGCAGAGACAGGGTTTCACCATGTCTCCCAGGCTGGTCTCGAACTCCTGGCCTCAAGTGATCTGCCTGCCTTAGCCTCCCAAAGTGCTGGGATTACAGATGTGAGCCACTGTGATCGGCCAATTTATCCAGTTTTTTTGTTTTTAGAAAATACATGATTATAGCCCAACTTATTCTACCTGATAAACTCTGAATTATGGGTCACATAAACCATTTTAGAGGGGTAGTTTTAAACCAATTAAATTTATTCTAAATTTAATGTGTTATAAAAAGAAAAACACCCAAAGCATATAGCTGCCATTTCATTCAATTTTACTTAATTTAGGGTCTTTTGAAGCATCAAATTTTAAAAGTAAAATAATTTGATAATTAAAACCATGAGATATTTGTATTGGAAGGAATATTATAGACCACTTTCCTTGCAGTACAGATGAGTAAAATGAGCCCTGCAACAGCAAAATGACTTGCCCTAATCTCTTATTTTTTCAAGTTCTTTTATAAAGTTACTTTAACAGGTGGCCTTTTGAGGATTATAATTTTCTTTTTATATATTTCCTTTTTAAATGTGGCTTTGCAAATATGCTACATAATGATGCACTTCAGAGACATTTCCATAACGGATGTCATGTAGTAGGGTGGAGTCCCTTTCAGCTGTCAGTGTTCTACAGAAGTGACGTCAACAGTAGGGTACTGGCTCAGTAGGGCATAAGTGTGTTTCAAAGTCTTGCACCTACGCAGAAGTATAGGGCCAGTACTGGACTGACTAAGGTCAGGAACCTTGTCCACCAAAGGAAATGAAAAATCCAAGCCTTAAGGATCTAATCCAAGATAAGGGGTTGATGAGGAAGCAAGGTAAGGCAAAGAAAATCTGAATAGCACCTCAGTGGAGAGATGATTTGTTAGTTTTGAGAGAGTACCCCAGACAGATCACAGAATGCAAAGATTCTTTATTTGAGCTGCTCCTTGAACCTGCTCTCTAATTAATAACTCTATTGTAAGAGACATGAAAGTCACTATATTATTCCTTGGGAGGCTGGAGTAAATTATTCACATCATCAGGAACAATTCAATGTCTGCAAAGAGGTCCCTTGTCAGGTCATTCTGCCACACAATGGAAAGGCTTCATTTGCTTTGCTTCCTTAAGTCTTCTTTCTCCCTTACCTGATCTTTGAGTATATACGATCTTTTTTTTCTGTTAAAGGAACAGATCCTTTCTTTTCTGTTCATCAAAGCTGATAAATAAATTGCAGCTTTTTAATAATCTTTCCAATTTCTTTTTTACCTTCATCAAAGCATGTACTGCTCATTAAAATGGTATAATCGCTCTGGATTAGTGTGAATTTCAGCTTTTACAGAAGAGAAATCCCACAAAGGAGAGAAGCATAGGTAACAGATTGCAAAGGGTTGGCAATACTTCCCTTAAATCTGAATGTAAATACCAGCATCTCTTAGCTCCCAGCAACGTATACTTATGTATTGGAGCTCCTCAGATGCACAGAATGGATGTGCAAGATGAAAACCAGTTGTCAAGGATTCTTTCTTCTTTCGAATTTGTCTTGCAATATTTAAAACAGTAATATGTATCTTTTTTTTTTTTTTACCAGAAATGATTCAGAACATTAAGGTCTTTCCTGTGCCTTGTTTTCCATTTTGAATTAAATATATTATTTTTTAAAAATGAATCAATACCTTCATTAACATTTATATCAACCCATTTTTTTTTTTTTTTTTTTTTTTTTTTTTGTGGAGGAAGGAAAAGGCTCTGAAGATCTGGAACAGCTCAGCCTCCAAAGTGCAGGTCAGAAAATTGGGCTAATTGAATGCTTATCAGTAGTACTGTGATTTTTTCCAGATGCCTTATAGCATTTGATAAATAATTAGAAATACGAGTTTCATTTCTAAAAGGGAAACTGATACATAATTTATAATGTGTATGAAAGCGTAAAGTATTATATAAATTAAAGAAATACACAGATTTTTAATTATTTAAAAATTATATAAAATGAAAGTGCTGTGCTCATAGCTAATTTTTATATTTTCACTTATTCCTATTATAAACCATCAAATTAATTGTAATGCTTTGGTACTCCATGGAAAGTATTTGCTTAAACAGTAACATCTACAAACTTAAAACCAATATCTTAAATCTCAGGGCAAGGTACAATTCTTTTCCAGGATCCCTAAAATAGGTAATTTCAATTACTGCCCTGAAGGCGTTATAGAAATACCAGGAGGCCAGTAGGTGGCTTACGCCTGTAATCCCAACACTTTGGGAGGTGAAGTGGGAAGACTGCTTGAAGCCTGGCGTTTAAAACCAGCCTGGGCAGGAAAACGAGACCCCTGTCTCTACAAAAAATTTAAAAAATTAGCAGGGCATGGTGGTGCACACCTGTAGTCCCAGTTGCTCAGGAGGCTGAGGCAGGAGGATCCCTCAAGCCTAGAAGTTGGAGGCTACAGTGAGCTGTCATAGAGCCACTGCACTCCAGCCTGGGTGACACAGCAAGACTCTTTCTTTCTTTCTCTCTCTCTTTCTTTCTTTCTTTCTTTCTCTCTTTCTTTCTTTCTCTTTCTTTGTTTCTTTGTTTCTTTGTTTCTTTCTCTTTCTTTGTTTCTTTGTTTCTTTCTTTCTCTTTCTTCTTCTTCTTCTTTCTTTCTTTCTTTTTTCTTTCTTTCTTCTCTCTCGTCCTTCATCCCTCCTTCCCTCCCTCCCTCCCTCCCTTCCTTCCTTCCGTTCGTCCTTCCTTCCTTCCTTTTTTTTTTTGAGACAGAGTCTCGCTCTGCGGCTCAGGCTGGAGTGCAGTGGTGTGATCTCGACTCACTGCCACCTCTGCCTCCTGGCTTCAAGTGATTCTCATGCCTCAGCCTCCCCAGTAGCCAGGATTACAGGCTTACGCCACCATACCTGGCTAATTTTTTGTATTTTTAGTAGAGACAGGGTTTCATCACGTTGGTCAGGCTGGTCTTGAACTCCTGGCCTTCAGTGATCCACCCACCTCAGCTTTCCAAAGTCTTAGGATTACAGGCGTGAGCTACCGTGCCTGGCCTGAGACTCCTGCTTAAAAAAAAGAAAAGAAATATCATGAAATCACTGTTGGTTTGTACTGCTTAACAATTCAATCTTAATTGCAAAACACTTCCTTTTATTTTGTAACACTACTCAACACATATATAGATCATTTAACAAGATTTAATTTTATAGGTAATGAGTTTTCAAGGTATATGCAGATTTTGGCAATGTTTTCTGGAATAAGAAAACATGGAACTCTCCAAACACATTATAGTTATGATTCAACATGAAAGCTGTCATTTTTATTTGGTACTCTTCTGCATATTTGCTTCAGACAGCTGTTCTCTTATCATTGGTTGGGTCGTGGTATATTGTCTGGAAAGCAAGGTGATAAATATTCATGACTTATGATGTTTTAAAGTAATTGCAAGTGAAAAATGATTGCATTGATAATCAATTTTAATTCGTTTTTGTTTTGTTTTGTTTTTCCCCCCTCCACATTATGGGGTCATAAGTTTTTAAAACCTTAAGTTATTATTTTACCTATTCCAGGATCCTCTCAGAAAGGCAGGAAAAAAGGAATTATTTCTTTTTCTAAAATCAAATGCAAATGATCAGATATTGAAACATTAATATGCAAATTAGTGAAACATTCCACAGATTTTCTGCAGCTGCTCCTCACCGCCTCCCTCAACTCCCACATTCCCTTATATATTCTAGCCACACCAGATATTTCATTATTTCCCAAATTTGCCTATATACCTATATAATCCAGCTTGGGAGAGTGGAATTGAAAACATGTGTGTTTAGGAGAGAGTCAGAATTTGGTGTAAATCTGTGTTTGTCTCTTACTATCTGTGTAGCTTTGGAAAAGTCAGTTCATCTCTGTGTGCCTTGGTATCCTCATGGGAAAATTCAGACAATTGGCACCTCAACATAGTGCTAGGTATATAGCACATGCTCAATAAATTGTTATTGAACGAAGGATAAAATATAACATATAAACCACCTAATACAGTGCCTGGCACATAGTATTGGTAAACAGTAACTAATCATTTACCCTCTGTTCCTCTCTGAGGCCTGCTCTCACATTCCTTTTTAATCTAGCAGATACCTAACTATCCTTCAAGTCCCACATCAAATGGCATATCCTTGGAAATGATTTCTCTTTTTTTTTTTTTTTTTTTTTTTGAGACGATGTCTCGCTCTGTCGCCCAGGCTGGAGTGCAGTGGCACAATCTCGGCTCACTGCAAGCTCCGCCTCCCGGGTTCACGCCATTCTCCTGCCTCAGCCTCTCCGAGTAGCTGGGACTACAGGCGCCCTTCTAGGCAAAGCTAATGCTTCTAGGTCTGCATTCTCATAACATCTTTTTCCCCCCCATCCAAGACCTGTTGTACCCCTCAAGGAAAGAGAGGCCACCATAAGGCCAATCTGAGTTCCCAAAGAGTAAGGGAGGAGACCACCACTCATATTGTCTTATGCCCAATTTCTGCCTCCAAAAAAAGAAAAAGTAAAAACTAAAAGGTAGAAATGAAATCCACAAGCAGACAGCCCAGTGCCATACCCTGGGCTTGGTAGTTAAAGATCGACCCCTGACCTAATCGGTTGTGTTATGTATAGATTACAGACATTTTATAGAAAAGCACTGTGAAAATCCCTATCCTGTTTTGTTCCGATCTAATTATCGGTGCATGCAGCCCCCAGTCACGTACCCCTTGCTTGCTCAATCAATCATGACCCTCTCACGCGCACCCCCTTAGAGTTGTGAGCCCTTAAAAGGGACAGGAATTGCTCACTCGGGGAGCTCTGCTCTTGAGATAGGAGTCTTGCCGATGCCCCCGGCCGAATAAACCCCTTCCTTTTTTAACTCGGTGTCTGAGGAGTTTTGTCTGCGGCTCGTCCTGCTACATTTCTTGGTTCCCTGACCGGGAAGCGAGGTGATTGGCAGATGGCCGAGGCAGCTCCTTAGGCGGTTTAAGCCTGCCCTGTGGAACATCCCTGCGGGGGACTCGGACCAGCCCGAGCGACGCAGATCCTGAGAGTGCTCCCAGGTAGGCATTTGCCCCCGTGGGATGCTTCATCAGAGCAGTGTGTGGCAGGCCCCCATGGAGGATCAATGCAGTGGCTGAACACCGGGAAGGAACGGGCACTTGGAGTCTGGACATCTAAAACCTGGTAAGACTAGTCTTTGAAACTTGCCCACTCTGTTTGAGTGGAAGCGTGGCCTGATCACCCACGGTGTGCCTCTATTGGCGCTTTGGTTTGGTTTTGACTTGGTTTGAGTTGCTTGACAGGATTGGTCTTGGGAACTTGCCCACTCCATTTGAGTGGAAGCGTGGCCTGATCGCCCACGGTGTGCCTGTACCGGCACTTTGGTTTTTGTTTTTGACTTGACTTGGATTGTGTGATACTTTGGTTCTGGTTTTGACCTGGCTTGGATTTCTGGATACTCTGATTTTGGTTTTGATTTTGGTTTGGTGCAAACTGCAAAAGTGTGTGTGTGCTCTTTTTACCCGTTCTTTGTTTTGTGGTGCGCATGCAGTGTGAGTGTGGTGTTTTGTCTCGAAGAAGCATAGGTCAGGCACAAATAAGCCCACCCTACTAGGAACTATGTTGAAAAATTTCAAAAAAGAATTTAAAGGAGACTATGGAGTACTATAACACTAGGAAAACTTAAAACTTTGTGTAAGATAGACTGGCCAGCATTAGAGGTAGGTTGGCCATTAGAAGGAAGCCTGGACAGGTCCCTTGTTTCAAAAGTATGGCACAAGGTAACCTGTAAGCCAGGGAACCGAGACCAGTTCCCATACATAGACACTTGGTTACAGATGGTTTTAGACCCCCCACCCCCAACACACAGTGGTTGAGAGAACAGCAGCATAAGTGGCTGGCAGAGGCAAGGAAACACCAGCAGAGAGAGAGAGAAAGGAAAGAGACAGAGAGGAACTAAGAGGCAGAGAGAGAGGAAGAGACAGAGAGGGAGTCAAGGAGAGAGACAGAAAGAGAGAGGCAGAGAGAGAGAAGAAGAGACAGAGGCAAAAGGAAAGTCAAAGAGAGAGAGACAAAGTCAAAGAGAGAAAGAGAGAGAGAGATATACAAGTAGCTAAAAAAAAAGTGTACCCTATTCCTTTAAAAGCCAACGTAAATTTAAAACCTATAATTGGTAATTGAAGGTATTCTCCATAACCCTATAACACTCCAATACCACTTTGTTGTCAGTGTAAACAAGGGCGTATCCCGAAAGCACTGAGGCCTTCCTATCAAAAATCCTTAACCCAGTAACCCGCTGATGGCCCAAATGCATTCAATCTGTAGCGGCAACTGCTTTGCTGACAACAACAACAAAAAAAGGTAAAAAAATAACTTTTAGAGGAAACCTCATTGTGAGCACACCTCACCAGTTCAGAAGTATCCTAAAGAAAAAAAAGGGGGGGGAAAGGAGGGGCAGAATTTATATAAAAAGAGTATTATATGGTAAATTCTTGCCCTGAAATAAATTAACTGGTGGTTTAAAGAAAGAAATATTTGTAATAAGTCACAAAGCTAAGGCATGTCAAAGAATTGTCTGCAAAAGTCATGAAAGAGAAAAATGTTATAAAAAAGAATTTATGGAAAAAATGTTGTATAATTTAAAAGTAATTAGGCATCCTGAATGTAAAACTATTGAAAAAAAAGTTTATGGGCAAGGTGTATAAGAAAAGTAAAATATACCTTTGGTAAAAGGATTATAAGGAGGCATAAGAATGTACATTTTTGCCTACATTAAAAAGTTAGAAAAAATTATTGCTTTGAAAGTTTAAGCAAGTTTTAAAACGTTAATCGTAAAGAAAATTCTGTGTGTAAACATATTAGCTAAAGTTAAAGAAGTGTCATCCAGTTTTTCTGTGAACTGGACATTAAAGTAAAAGCATAACAGGTTTTTCTTAAAGCACAACTTGCTCTTTAGCAAAAATTATAAAAGGTTAGAAAGAGTCTATAAAATCTTACCTTATGGTCAAACATTAAAAATTAGATAAATACGTCTACAAGGTTTTATTAAAATTAAGTTTAACATTAATAACACAGTAATATAAAGATAAAATTTAGCTTATCTGGTATAAAAATCATACAAGAAGCATTGTTAAATGTAAAATGGTATTTGGCTTTCTTTAGCTTAAAAACTAAGAAAAATAGGTGCCAAAAGAAATTTCTCAGTAAAAAAGCACTAAGGACTATAAACTCCACTGCTAAGTTTCCCACATTTAAAACAAAAGGTCAATTTCTTTTTTTTTTGAGACGGAGTCTCGCTCTGTCTCCCAGGCTGGAGTGCAGTGGCGCGATCTCGGCTCACTGCAAGCCCTGCCTCCTGGCTTCACGCCATTCTCCTGCCTCAACCTCCCGAGTAGCTGTGACTGCAGGCGCCTGCCACCATGCCCAGCTAAATTTTTTTAAATATTTTTAGTAGAGACAGGGTTTCACCATGTTAGCCAGGATGGTCTTGATCTCACCCAAAAGGTCAATTTCTTAAAAATTATATACTTGGTTTATCTTCCACTTTCCTTTCTCTCAAAAACTAAAAGTCTTTTAGCACATGTACCATCCCTAGAATTTCCGGTAAACCAGCACCAGCCTGAAGATCACATTCTCATCAAAGGGTGGAAAGAAGAAAAACTCGAGCCAGCCTGGGAAGGACCCCACCTTGTGCTGCTAACCACCAAGACTGCTGTTCATTCAGAAAAAAAAAAAAAAAAAAAAAGATAGACTCATCACACCTGAGTCAAGAAAGCGCCACCCCCTCCAGAATCGTGGGCCATAGTCCCAGGGGAAAACCCTACCAAACTAAAGCTAAGAAAAATTTAACTCTTTTAATCTATCCTATTACTCTTTCTCCTTTCCTCGTTCTTTTGCTGACCATCTAGTTGTTAACATAACCAAGTCAATTTCGCCTCAAACTATTGCATTTAATGCTTGCCTTGTTATACCCTGTGGAGACTTGCCAAGTCAAAGACAGCTTTCTACTTCAGAAAAGTACTTCTGTCCCTCCTGACTCTCCTCAGACTGGGCATTAGTAAACTAGGACCATTTAATCCGGGGAGATTTCGATAAAGACTCCAGTGCCAACTAGGAGTCTTGCCCCCTGATGTACAGCTTTCATGCCATAGTTGGTCCAACATTCTGTGGACCACTAAAGAGCAAGGATAGACTGCCCCAACTGGTTTTTGTAATTTCCTAAAACCATACATTCATTTTACTAGAGGATCATAGAAGTTAAAGACTTAAAACAAACTTTAGCAATTAAGACAGGATACCAAGATGCAAATGCCTGGTTAAAATGGATCAAATATTCCATCTGCATGTTAAACAAAAGCAATTGTTATGCTTGTGCACATGGCAGGCCAGATGCCCAGATTGGTCCCCTTTCCACTAAGGTGATCCTCCAGGCGACCAGGTGTAGGCTGCATGGTAGCTCTTTTCCAGGATTCTACAGCCTGGAGTAATAAGTCGTGCCAAGCTCTCTCTGCTATATCCCAAAGTCCGGCACCCTGTGGGTTAGCCCCTGAGGGCCATCCAGCCTCTGTCTCCCAACACTAAGTTCACTTCGTGTCTCTCATGACAGGGAGGAAACTTAGCGTTCCTTGGAGACCTGAAGGGATGCAGTGAGCTTAAGAATTTTCAAGAGCGTATCAATCAGTCAGCCCTTGCTTCATCCCTGAGCAGATGTGTGGTGGTATTGTGATTGTGTGTGGACCTTTACTGGGCACTCTGCCGAATCACTGGAGTGGCACTTGTACTTTAGTCCAATTGGCTATCCCTTTCACCCTGGCATTTCATCAACCAGAAGGAAAAATATAAGACATTGTAAAGTGAGAGAAGCCCCTTATAGGTCTTTCAACTCTCATGTCTATTTAGATGTAACTGGAGTCCCATGAGGAATACCAGATCAATTTAAAGCTTGAAATCAAAGCTGCAGGATTTGAGTCAATATTTTGGTAGGTGACAGTTAACAAAAATGTAAATTGGATAAAATACATCTATTACAACCAACAGCAACGAGCTTTCATGTGTTAAAAGAAAAACTCCTGTTGGCCCCAGCCCTGAGGCTACCTGACCTGACAAAACTCTTTACACTCTGTGTCAGAAAGAGAAAAAATGGCAGTTGGAGTTTTAACCCAGACTGTGGGGCCCTGGCCAAGGCCAGTGGCCTATCTCTCAAAACAACTAGACAGGGTTTCCAAAGGCTGGCCCCCAGGTCTAATGGCCCTGGCAGCAATGGCCGTGTTAGCCCAAGAAGCAGATAAACTAACCCTTAGGCAAAACCTGAATATAAAGGCCCCCCATGCTGTGGTAACTTTAATGAATACCAAAGGACATCATTGGTTAACAAATGCTAGATTAACCAAGTGCCAAAGCTTGCTATGTGAAAATCCCCACATAACCATTGAAGTTTGCAACACCCTAAACCCCACCATCTTGCTCCCGGTATCAGAGAGCCCAGTTGAACATCACTGTGTAGAGGTGTTAGGCTTAGTTTATTCTAGCAGGCCCAACCTCCGAGACCATCCTTAAACATCAGTAGACTGTGAGCAGTACGTGGACGGGAGCAGCTTCGCCAACCCCTGCAAAGTGACTCTGAAGAAGACAACAAGCCCTGCTCCAGTCACACCCGGAAGCTGACTGGTCCACGCATGGCCGAAGCATGAGAAAACTCATCGTGGGACTCATTTTCCTTTTTTTTTTTTTTTTGAGACGGAGTCTCGCTCTGTCGCCCAGGCTGGAGTGCAGTGGCGCAATCTCGGCTCACTGCAAGCCCCGCCTCCCGGGTTCCCGCCATTCTCCTGCCTCAGCCTCTCCGAGTAGCTGGGACTACAGGCGCCCGCCACCGCGCCCGGCTAATTTTTTGTATTTTTAATAGAGACGGGGTTTCACCGTGGTCTCAATCTCCTGACCTCGTGATCTGCCTGCCTCGGCCTCCCAAAGTGCTGGGATTACAAGGGTGAGCCACCGCGCCCGGCCATCATTTTCCTTAAAATTTGGACTTGTACCATAAGGACTTCAACTGACCTTCCTCAGTCTGAGGACTATTCCCAGTGTATACATCGTCACTGAGGTAGGACAAAAGGTTGCTACGGTCCTATTATTTTATGGTTATTATAAGTGTACTGGAACTCTAAAAAGAACTTGTTTGTGTAATGTTATTCTATACAAGGTATGTAGCTCAGGAAATGACCAACTGGATGTGTGTTATGACCCATCTGAGCCTCCCATGACCACAGTTTTTAAAATAAGATTACAGACTGAGGACTAGTGAGGGCTCATAAACAATACAAGTAAAGTGTTAGCCAAAACAGAAGAAAAAGAGGTGCCCAAACAAGTCACCTTAAAATTTGATACCTGTGCTCTCATTAATAGTAATAAATTAGGAATAAGGTGTGGTTCTCTTAATTAGAAAAGAGGCTATATGGCAGAAAATAAGTACATCTGTCATAAATTAGGACTGTGTGGAAATAAATGTAAATACTGGTCTTGTGTCATTTAGGCCACTTGGATAAAAAAAAAAAATGAAAAGGATTCAGTCCACCTTAGAAAGGAAAAAAATGGCCCTTCCTGCACTAAGGGACAATGTAACCCCTTAGAGCTAGTGATAACCAATCCCCTTGATCCTTACTAGAAAAAAGAGGAGCGTGTGACCTTAGGAATAGACGGGACTGGACTGGATCCTCGAGTAAATATCTTAGTTTGAGGAGAAGTTTACAAACGCTCTCCTGAGCCAGTATTTCAAACTTTCTATGAAGAACTAATGTGCCAGTACCAGAAATTCCAGGAAAAACAAGAAATTTGTTTTTGCAATTAGCCGAGCAGGTAGCCCAGTCTCTCAATGTCACTTCATGTTATAGATGTGGAGGAACTGTAATAGGAGATCAATGGCCATGGGAAGCCCTAGAATTAGTACCTATGGATCCAGTTCCTGATGAATTCCCGGCTCAAAAGAATCACCTTGATAATTTCTAGGTCCTAAAAGCCTCAATTATTAGACAATATTGCATAGCTAGAGAAGGAAAAGAATTCACTCACCCCATAAGACGACTTAGTTGTCTGGGACAGAAACTGTATAATGGTACCACAAAAACAGTCACTTGGTGGAGTTCAAATCACACAGAGAGAAATCCATTTAGTAAATTCCCTAAGTTGCAAACCGTGTGGACCCACCTGGAGTCCCACTGGGACTGGACAGCCCCCACTAGATTATACTGGTTATGTAGGCATAGAGCTTATGCCAAATTACCTGACCAGTAGGCAGGTAGTTGTGCTATTGACACTATTAAACCATCTTTCTTCCTACTGACCATAAAAACAGATGAACTCCTGGGCTTCCCTGTCTATGCTTCCAGCGAAAAGAGAAGCATAGCTATACGAAATTAAAAAAAATGATAAATGGCCCCCTGAGAAAATCATACAATATTATAGGCCTGCTACTTAGGCACAAGACGGCTCATAGGGATACCGGACCCCCATTTACATGATCAACCAAATCATACAGTTACAAGCTGTCTTAAAAATAATCACTAATAAAACCGGCAGAGCCTTGACTATTCTGGCCTGGCAAGAAACTCAGATGAGAAATGCTATCTATCAAAATAGATTAGCTCTCGACTACTTGCTAGCAGCTGAAGGAGAGGTCTGTAGGAAATTTAACCTTACTAATTGCTGCCTACACATAGATAATCAAGGGCAAGTAGTTGAAGACACAGTTAAAGATATGACAAAACTGGCACATGTGCCCATGCAAGTGTGGCATGGATTTGATCCTGGGGCCATGTTTTCAAAATGGTTCCCAGCGCTAGGAGAATTTAAAACTCTTATAATAAGAGTTATAATAGTAATAGGAACCTGCTTACTGCTCCCTTGTTTGCTACCTGTACTTCTTCAAATGATAAAAAGCTTCATCGCTACCTTCGTTCACCAAAATGCTTCAGCACAAGGGTACTATATGAATCACTATCAATCTGTCTTGCAAGAAGACATAGGTAGTAAAAATGAAAGTGAGAACTCCCACTATTGAGTGAGAGTCTCAAAGTGGGGGAATAAGGGAGGAGACCACCCCTCATATTGTCTTATGCCCAATTTCTGCCTCCAAAAAAAGAAAAAGTAAAAACTAAAAGGCAGAAATGAAATCCACAAGCAGACAGCCCAGCGCCACACCCTGGGCCTGGTAGTTAAAGATCGACCCCTGACCTAATCGGTCATGTTATGTATAGATTACAGACATTGCATAGAAAAGCACTGTGAAAATCCCTGTCCTGTTTTGTTCCGATCTAATTACTAGTGCATGCAGCCCCCAGTCACGTACCCCCTGCTTGCTCAATTGATCACGACCCTCTCACGTGCACCCCTTTAGAATTGTAAGCCCTTAAAAGGGACAGGAATTGCTCACTCAGGGAGCTCTGCTCTTGAGACAGGAGTCTTGCAGATGCCCCCAGCCAAATAAACCCCTTCCTTTTTTAACTCGGTGTCTGAGGAGTTTTGTCTGCAGCTTGTCCTGCTACAAGAGATCTCTCTCTCCCCATTAAGAAAGTTGCACAGGTGAGGCCAAACATAACTATAGAGAGCTAAGAGTCTCATGACTTTTTTTTTTAAGAGACAGTGTAGGCCAGGCTGGAGTGCAGTGGCACGATCACAGCTCACTGCAGTCTTGACCTCCTGGGCTCAAGCCATCCTCTCTCCTTGGCCTCACAAAGTGGTGGCTTGAGACACTGCTCAGCTCAGTCTCATAACATCTTATACCTAGCTTTCATAGCATTTTGTTGCCATTGCCATTGTTGATATGTCTATTTCCCCAACTAGACTATAATAACCTCCTTAAGGGCAGTGACCCTATCATACTGGTCTTTGTATCTGTAGTTTCTATGTCCCAGGTATACAATAGAGCAAATAAATGTTTGATGAAAGATGAAGAGACTGAGTTGTCTGCCAGAGTTTTTACCAGTAGGTAGGACTTGACTATACTTTGTAATTCACATATCTATCTTCCCCACTAGACCATGAAATCTTTATCCAGTTTTCTTTTGTTTTTAGGCAAGGTATCGCTCTGTCACCCAGGCTGGAGTGCACTGGCTCAATCACAGCTCACTGCAGCCTTGACCTCCTGGGCTCAAGCGATCCTCCCACCTTAGCCTCCTGAGTAGCTGGAACTACAGGCGTGCACCACGCACCGTCTAATTTTTTTTTTTTTTTTTGTAGAGACAAGGTCTCACCATATTGACCAGGCTGGTCTCCAACTCCTGGGCTCAAGTGATCCTTACACCACTGCCTCCCAAAGTGCCGGGATTATGGGTATGAGCCACTGTGCCCTGTTAGACCATGAAATCTTTAAGGAAAGGCCCTCTTTCCATGTATCTCCAGGACCGACACAGTGCCTGGCTCAAAAAATGTCTACGGAATTGATAATAGACAAAAATCTGTCTTTAGGGCTCTTTCACCCATTCTCTTCTGTTATTTGAGTAACCCTCCTCCCCACACTTCACAAGATCCTTACAATATCTGCCTTTCCACGTGTGCTGTTAGTCTCTCCTTTCTTTTGCTAACTTTCAAAGGATGGGTTTAAATAAAATAGACTCACTTTGCTAAAGTGTTCTTAGCTAACTCCTTGCTAGTTCTTTCATTCATTGCCTTAATCCAGCTACAATGTACATTGTATACAGTGGCTACCCAGTTGTCAGCTGGCATATCTAGCCCTTGGCAGAGATTTGATCAGTTAGATATAGTGCATCAACCTATGAAACCTCTCAATTTTGAACCTATCCTTTTAATATGGAGAATGAAATTCACCAAATCTAATTTCCCCCTTTCAGTTTGGGAATGCTCAAGTCTTAACCTCCTATGGACCTGGGAGAAAACCTTGGCTCTGCCTTCCTCCCAGATTCCCTGAAGCAACCCCCAGTTTGTTTTTGTTTGCCTAGCAATCAAGAAGGGGCCATTTGCCATACTGATTTTAATATGAAGACATTTGGGTTCTAGTTGAGTATTCAGCTAGAACATAGTGTACTAGAATTATCTATGTCCCTTGATCTCTCTGTCAAGCATTACCAATACAAAATTAATATGGAGGCCTGACTAAGATTCTTTAGTATTTTCTCATACAAAGTTGGTCTCTGGTAGGGTGGGTGAAGTAATCCAGCATGTGTCATATTCCTTTTCAGTCTTTTCATTATCAAAATTAACCCCTATCCAATCATCTAACCTTTAAGGAAGAAATTACATTACTCATATGATTGCAATTTTAAATTCATGCAGGAAAGCCTTTCCTATATATTTTTTAAAAACACTCAAATATTAATGGTGTTAGTTATGTTGATCAGTTGGTATACCAGTTTGTACAAGGAGAAATGTTTTGGGCTAAGAGTTCTAAATTAGAATATAGTTAGACTAAGGATTGTTAGTAAAATTTTCCTTTTACTTTACCCTGATACTTGGTTTAACTCCCTTCAGACATCTGTTCCTAGAGACTGTTGTCTTTTCTCCATATCCCCCTCTTCCAATTAGAGAGACAGATAAGCAGTTGTCTTGAGAATATAAGGTCGCTGGCATTCCATCAATGGATTCCAGTGCCTGTTGCAGAAATAAGTGGTGAGTGTTCTCTGTCACTTGCAAACTATAAATTAATTAAGTTGACAACTTTTCCTTCTTTATGTTATGTTTTCAGAGGGACTTTTGAAATACCTTTTATTGCATTTTCTGATTATTAGAGTAACATATGGTCATTGCAGAGAATTGATAGCACAGATAATCACTAAAAGAAGAATAAAAACCTTAACACCCGTAGATAACAGCTGTTAGCATTTTGATTTATTTATTTACAGCTTTTTTATATGCATATAAAAATGTTTTAAAAGAAAATTGGTATCATATTACATATAAATGCCATATCTTGCTTTTCAAAGCATCCCTGTATCTGAAACATTTTAAGCACCATTAAGTGCTTGAAAAAAACATTTTAAATTGCTATATAACATTGTCATGTGGATATACCTTGGATTGTTTCTTTAATCATTCTTTCATCATCTTTAGATTGATTCCAATTTTTCCATCTTAAAAATAATTCTGGGCCGGGCACAGTGGCTCATGCCTGTAATCCCAGCAGTTTGGGAGGCCGAGGTGGGTGGATCACCTGAGGTCAGGAGTTCAAGACCAGCCTGGCCAACATGATGAAACATGGTGAAACCCCGTCTCTACTAAAAATACAAAAAATTAGTTGGGCATGGTGGTAGGCGCCTGCAATCCCAGCTACTCAGGAGGCTGAGGCAGCAGAATTGCTAGAACCTGGGAGGCAGAGGTTGCAGTGAGCCGAGATCGCGCCATTGCACTCCAGCCTGGGCGACAGAGTGAGACTCAAGTCTCAAATTAATAATAATAATAATAATAATAATAATAATAATTCTGTTCTTAGTCCTTTTTCTAAATTTCCGATTAAACTAGAGTCTTAGGAATTTACTGAGAATAAGTGTGTGATTTTTTTTCTTTCAAAAAACATTTATAGTAAGAATTTTTAAATTGTTTTAAAGAAAGTTTGAGGCTTGGCTTACTGGCTCATACCTGTTATCTTAGCACTGGGGGGGCTGAGGCAGGGAGGATCCACTTGAGCCCAGGAGTTTGAGACCAGGCTGGGCAAAAAAGTGAGTCCTCCAACTCTACAAAAAAATAAAAAATAAAACTAAATAAATAAAAATAAATTAGCTGGACATGGTGGCCCGTTGTAGTCCCAGCCACTCAGGAGGCTGAGGTGGGAGAATCCCTTGAGCCTTGGAGGTTGAGGCTGCAGTGAGCTGTGATTGTGCCACTACACTCCAGCCTGGGCAACAGAGTGAGACCCTGTTTCAAAACAAATCAAAACAAAACAACAACAAAAAAAACTTTACACCAATTTGTCCATCTATTATACTAGCAGTGTTTGTGAGTGCCTATCCATTTCACTGAAATTTCTCTCAATCCCTTAAACGTTCTTAATTTGACTGACAAAAATGGTATATATCACTGGTGTTTTAAAATGCTGTATGTTAAAAAATGTATATACCATTAAGTTCTTAAACTTTCCCATATGTATTTATCTCTGTTCTTGTTCTTTATCCATGTTCCCTTTTGACTTTCATGAGCTTTTATATATTTCAAATTTATCAACCCTTCTTAATGTTTGTTGCAAATATTTTCCCAGTTTGTGGCTTGTGTTTTAGGTTTTCTTGTTTAGTAATGGTTTTTGAGCTTCAACTTTTTCCATTTTTGTGTAGTCTAAATCTATTGATTTTCCACATGTGATTTGTTCCATTGCTTATGTGCTTAAGAATTCCACTGTTTTTCAGTAGAGTTTTTGGTTAGTTTTACTTAGCCAGACTTATAATTTTGAAAGCAATGGATTTGTTCCACACAACTGTAAATATAGCTGTAATTGTACTTTGTTCATTTTAAATATTTTATAGGCAGATTTGGATGTGCTAGTTATAAAAGTAGGAGCAGCTGTAATTCCTTTTAAACAGGACCGTGTGTGGAAAGAGCAACTCTTAAGAAGTCTTTTGAAAAAATACTTGAAATGTTGACATTTTATTGCAGTGAATGGCATTCCACATTATTCATTTTGCATTGTGTAAGAGCCCTATAACTCAAGGCAACACAACACTCAAATTGAATAATACTCCAGCATTTTCACTTTCAGAATTATTTGACTGGAGCTTTGTTTCAAACTAGCTAAAATAGCATTTCTCAAAGGGTGGTCTTTGGACTGCCTGCATCAGAATCACATGGATACTTGTTAAAATGGAAATTCTTGAGTCCCTCCTCCAGACATACTAAATCAGATCCCTTGGGGTTGAGGTCCCTGAATCCAAAGATAGATCTGGGCCAGGTGGGTTGGCTCACACCTGTAATCCCACCACTTTGGGAGGCCAAGGCAGGAAGATTGCTTGAGCCTGCGAAGTCGAGGCTTTGAGCTCTGATCTCACCACTGCACTCCAGCCTGGGCGACAGAGTGAGACCCTGTCTCAGAAAAGAAACCACAAAAAACAAAACAAAACACAGTGTATCAGTTAATAGGAAAAGGAATAGTCAGAATACAACAGGGCTTAAGTCTAAGAGTACTGGTCTATTAATCGGAAAAAGGAGCTCTGCTAACCTCGTGTCTGAGAACGACTTGTAATCCTTCAAGTTCCTTATCCTTCAAATGAGGATAAGGAACTCATTTGTAATTGTGGTGGCTCTCACCTGTAATTGTGATGTCTCTCACTGGTAGTGGCAGCACTTTGGGAGGCTGAGGTGGGTGGGTCACTTGAGCCTGGGAGTTGGAGACCAGTCTGGGCAACATAGGGAGAACCCATCTCTACCAAAAATTTTAAAAATTAGCCAGGCATGGTGGTGCGCCTGGGACCTGTGGTCCCAGCTACTCAGAAGGCTGAGGTGGGAGGATCACTTGAGCTCTGGACGTGAAGTGATGGTCACTGCACTCCAACCTGGGCAACAGAATGAGACGCTGTTTTGAAAAAAGAAAAGAAAAAAGAAAATACATGTACCAGAAGTTTCTTTTTGTAAGGTCTGATTCTGTGCCAAGGAATCATATAGTGTTTTTCTTAATTTGGGAAAAGAATCCTCTGTAATAAGCCATTTCTGTGGACCTCAATGCTCTGTATTGCAAATTAAGACTTTCTAGAGTTCAGATTTTATTTTTAGACTGTGATCATTAACTTTTTTCTTTTACATATCTGATTAGGCTTAATGAGTTAACTAGGTACATGACGTGTAAGGTCCCAACAACAATTTTAAAAAAGATATACGTGCACCCAAGTATACGTGATTGTAAGGTCCAGGTAAAAGAACAAATTTAACAGTGCTTCATCAGTTTTATTATTGTTAATAATAGAATTGGAGGAAGTGCTAGTAGTGGTCAGCATCTGGAAGGTGTGGCACCAGGAACCAGTGAGTCAGTGTTGACAAGTGTAGAGTTTAAGGTCAAGTAATACAGCCCCTGAAATTATCTGAAGTAGCGGGATGGAGAAGGGAGGGAGAAAGCAGGAAATCAATTGAAGAGCTATTAAAGTCAGAAGGAGCACAAGTTATTGACAGGATCTACATCAAAAGTGGAACAAAAGGTCTCAGTCTGAGTGATGTGATGTGATGTGAACTGAGTGATGTGAATAGCCACCAAGTTGCTTTGCCTTTCCCCTCCTCCATTTAGAGTCTGGATTGGGTTGGCGCATGAAGTGAAGGCACACCTGTAAGAGGTGACTTCATAAAACTAGTTCCTAGAATTAGAGAATTGAGAGATATGGGGGTTGAGAGGTGGTGGAGGGAGTCCAGGCATGTATTTTTCTGTTGTCACACCTTCAGGAAAGGGGAAATATGCTTTCTGACCAATGTAATTTCCCTTCTGACCTCCATCCTCTTTAGGATTTCAGTTGCCTTTATTTATTACAAAATTACTATATTCCAGTGTCATCAAATCCCAGAGGGTAACAAAGAAACTATATAGCAGTAAATATAGAGATGCATAGTTATTTGAACGCTTCTGAGGCAAGCTCCATTCATTAAATGTAGTGGAAAGGATGTGGGATTCAAGTCTGTCAGGAACCCCTTAAATTATTCCTGAGTTGGAATTCTTTCTCAATTTCCCACTATCTGTGTGATCTTGAATATGATGTATATGAGCCACATTTTTTTGAAATCTGCAAAATGGAGATAAACATTTTTATTTAAATAGTTATTTGAAGATTAAATAAGATATAATAGAAAAAGAACCTGGTACAATGACTGGTACATAGTAAGGACCAGTATCCTTTTTAAATTGATTGATCAAATTTCAATAAGTCTTATCCGATTTTCCAGTATAGTGCCTAAACTCATTACTTTAGCCTTATTCTGTGGGGTCTTCAATTCTTCCTCACTAGTTTTAGCATTTTTTGCTTGATCTCACCATCTATCTCTTCATTCTCTTTGTCTTTCATGTTTTCTCCTTACCTCCCACCTGTATTTTTAAAGAAGAGCATTGCCTTTGATCTGGAATCTACTCTGGATTCAAAATTATGTCCTTAGCCTCTTGAATACTGAATATATTCTCCTGGTCTTCTACTCAGCGGAATCTCTAAACCAGCCTCCAAATTTTTCACTTGGCCCCTTCCTCATTTTTCTTACTATGCACTGTTCTTCCCATGGTTGTATCCAAGGTTTTTTTCACATCATTTTTCCCCATTCCAGAGTAACATTTCTAGCCCTCCAGTGTTTGTCATCCTCTCTCTGGCCACATTCAAGTCATTCTCCAGATATGCAAAAATACACTGACCTAAAATCCAACTAATGATGGATAAGAGACCTGCTGTAAGACTCTGGAATACATTGCACTTAGAGTTAACACTCACTTCTTACCATGTTATTTAATTTTATTTAATATAATTAAACCTCTCTATCTACCCACAGGGGCCCAAGAAGTTTAGATTTTGTCTGTGGGGAAAATGCTAAAACCTTTCTCCTCCTCTCTGAGTCCAAGTAGTCCTGGATAACAGAAGTCTAAAGTCTTTTATTTCAAGTTAATGAAAGGAAAGAAGTTCTTTTTGGAGATATTTGCTTGGAAGCCCCACACATCTGGGTATGCCTCTGATCATTGTACAAAAATATATATATATATATATATATATAAACAAAAAACAGTTCACACATTCATTCATTCAACAAATCTATCTATCTATCTATATATATCTGCCTATTTATCTATCTATCCATTTTTGAGACACGGTCATGCTCTGTCATTCAGGCTAGAGTGCAGTGGCACCAATCATGGCTCACTGCAGCCTCGAACTCCTGAGCTCAAACCATCCTCTCACCTCAGCCACCCAAGTAGCTGGGACTACAGGTGCAGGCTACCATGCCCAGCTAATTTTTTTTTTTTTTTTTTTTTGGAGACGGAGTCCAACTGTGTTGCCCAAGCTGGTCTCAAATTCCCGACTTGGCCTCCCCAAATGCTGGTATTACAGGCATCAGCCACTGTGCCTGGCCAAATTCAACAAATATTTATCGAAAACCTATGATACTTCCCCTACAAAAAAAGACAAAACAAAACAAAATCAAAACAAAACAAAAGCAAAACCTATGATGTGATGTGACTGGGCATGGTGTCTCACCCCTGTAATCCTAGCACTTTGGAAGGTCGAGGCGGCAGGATGGCTTGAGCCCAGGAGTTCGAAACCAGACTGAGCAACAGAGGGAGACTCTCTGTATTAACAACAAACAAACAAACAAACAAAAAACTAAACTAAAAGAAACTATGGTGTATAATATAAAATTCTGGATGAGCAGATTAAGATGAGCAAACTACATGGTTGAATAGGGGAGATGAACCATGCACACAACTATAATACACAGCAAAAAGGAATAAATGACACGTGGTGGTACAAATGAGATAGAGTATATCTTTACAGAAGAGAGAGATTTCTCCAGGTTGAAACCTTATGTAATTAATTTCCTTCAGTGACTGACCAAATAATATGTCGATTTCATGAAGCAAGCCTCAGCTACCCGATGTTAAAATACTTCAACTCTACAGCAGCAGCTAGACAACATCCAAAAAAAATTTAAACTCAGTATAAGGAAGAAATGAAATTCAACTGTTTCAACAATGAGCATAGTGTAATTGGGTGAGGGCCGCCTGTTGGTACCAAAAGGTCCTGACAATTGCAGTGATCCATTTGTAAAGCCTTCTTTCTTTTCCTCAGGTTGTGGAAATAAAACAGTCCTCAAGAGTAAAGTGGAGAATTTCCAATTTCGTCCTTTAATAAATGGGTTGTTGGCATTGAATAGAATGAAAATAATGATACGTCTTTTTCCACCAAAGCATAATGACCCTTGTGGCCTTTCTCTCCATTCTGTACCCTGTACTTTAGATGGTAAGCAGCAATTTGAGTGGCAACATTGAAAAAGATGTTAACCCTCTGTTGCTCAGCAAGTACTAAGCAGATACAGAGCCTACATTGTGCTCACTGCGCCAGGACTAATAGCAAAGTGGTGTTCCTGAATTTTTCCCCTTCCCCCAAGCTCACTGAAACATAAACTCTGGCATTAATAAATAAATACAACGTTCTGATTGAGAAGGTAGTGCATCCACAGATAACTGGAAGACTTACAATCCTAGAACTTTGTCTTACATTGATGTTGACATCGTATAGGAATTTAGAATCTAATTTCTGTAAATAAATTTTGCGGAACGTTTACGAAAATCATGGAACAGTTAGGTTTCAAAAATTTTTTTTACAGTCAGGGAAGAAAGAGTTTCCCCCGCCCCCACCCCTATACACAGCAGTGTAAAAACACTTTGTTTTTTAAAGGATGTTAAATTATAAAACCCAGCTCTGAATTTTAAATGCCACAGATGTGAGGGTATAACACCTTATTAGGTTGCCAGATTTAGCAAATAAAATTACAGTATGCCCAGTTAAATCTGAATTTGAGATAAACAACAAATAATTTTTTTTTAGTATAAGTATGCCTCATGCCATATCTAGCAACCTTAACCTTAGAAAACAATACTTGATTATGTAATATTCCAGCTGACTGGTTAATTTTTAGGAGGCAGGTTTGCTTTTTATTCCCTGCGTTTTCATCTTTTCCCATTCCTGCATGTCTCCTCAGCATATGAGATTTCTTTGAATGAATGGAAAGGTCTTCTGTGAAGAAGACCATTCAGTTCTTAAATGAATTATTTTAAAGCCCTGCACCCCTCTGCAAAAAAAAAAGTGAACAAAAAGCCCCTTTTTAGTCCTCTTTTTGTGCTGTTACAATTGCTCTTCACTTGTTGATCTGGGTTTAATCATTCAGATAAGTGCTTCAACTTTAAGTGCCTCAATTTTCTGCTGTTCTGAATATGAAGGCTCAGTATAAATGGGTGGGGGAGGGAGGGAGTCTATTGCACTGAGTCACATCAATTTGAAAAATACATATGTAGACCTCACATGGACTTTTCCTATAATTAAAGACTCTCACTTCCCAAAATATATAAATCAGATGCCTTACCTGTTCTGATCATTTCAATGAACATTCAATTCACGCGTCCATCAGAGGGTTCACAAATGCACGAAAAGTTCATAATTCAGGCATCATGACTCATGCCTGTAATCCCAGCACTTTGGGAGGCTGAGGTGGGAGGATTGCTTGAGACCAGGAATTCAAGACTGGCCTGGGCAACAGAGTGAGACCTCATTTCAACCACAAAAAAAGTACATCTTCTTCACATTTTTTTTTTCCAGACATGGTCTTGCTCTGTTGCCCAGGCTGGAGTGCAGTGGCATGATCATAGCTCACTGCAGCCTCAAATTCCTGGGCTCAAGTGATCCTCCCACCTCAGCCTCCAGCATAGCTGAGACTACAGACACATGCCACCACACCCAGGTATGCAACCAAAACTTGTAGGAAATATTACTGATTTTTAGTATTTGCTTTATTGTGTCATAAGAAAACCTCTTTACAAAACTTGAGACATCTTCCTATTAAGGTTATAATTCCATTATGGCAGATATATGTGATGTTGAAATCACTTTTAAAATCATTATTATATTTTAAAAATTATTACTTTTGAAACATTTCTTATACTTTCTTCAACCTTTTTATTAAAAATATGATTTTTACACCCTCTTCTTTTGAAGTCATTTGCAGAAGGACATGCAACAATAAGTCCCCGAGCTGTCTCTAGAAATGCATAAGAACTCTATTTAGGCCGGGTGCAGTGGCTCACACCTATAATCTCAGGACTTTGTGAGGCTAAAGCAGGAGGATTGCTTGAGGCCAGGAGTTCAAGACCAGCCTAGGCAATATATTAAGACTTTGTTTCTACAAAAATGAAATAAAATAAAAGGCATGATGATGTATGCCTGTGGTCTCAGCTACTTGGGAGGCAAGGTGGGAGGCTAAGGTGGGAGGATCACTTGAGCCCAGGTCGAGGTTGCAGTGAGCAGTGATTGCACCATTGCCCTTCACCTTGGGCAACAGAGGAAGACCCTGTCTCATAAAAAGAACTCTATTTAGGCACTTTCATGTATAACATCTGCCCTCTCAGGAATCTTTTTAATGGAAAAACATTGATGTCTTTCTGTTTATGATGATTATTTAATCTTTTGTTTAACCTTCAAAAACCTACAAAAGTTTTAAAAGATGTCATGTCTAGTATCTCAGGATACTAGAAATTGAAAGAAACTTTCTCAATTTGGCTAAAGTTGTCCATGAAATCTTTGTAGCCTATATCACATTAATGGTTTAAAAAAGTGAATGCTTTTCTATAGAAAAGAGGACATGAAATGTTACCAGCTCATAGAAATAATAAATACTCAAGGTGATGGATACCTCACATACCCTGACTTGATCATTACACATTTTGTGCATGTAAGAAGCACTCACAATTTCCCCATAAATATATCAAATATTATGTATCAGTAAAGGGGAAAAAAGTGAAAGGGTTGCTCTTAAGATCAGGAACAAGATGAGGAGGTTTGCTTTCACCAATTCTATTCGACATTATACTAGAAGTTCTACTCAGTGTAATAAGGCAAGAAATAAAAGGCATCCAGATGGGAAGGAAAGCAGTTAAGGCTCTCCTTATTCACACATAACATAATCTTCTACAGAGAAGAATCTACAAAAAAACTACCAGATATGTCTGTCGTCCAGTCTGGAGTGCAGTGGTGCTATCGTGGCTTACTGCAACCCCTGCCTCCTGGGTTCAAGCGATTCTCTTGACTCAGCTGGGACTAGAGGTGTACCCCACCACACCCAGCTAATTTTTGTATTTTTAGTAGAGACGGAGCTTCACCATGTTGTCCAGGCTGGTCTTGAACTCCTGGCTTCAAGTGATCCGCCCACCTTGGCCTCCGAAAGTGCTGGGATTCCAGGCATGAGCCACCATGCCCAGCCACTTCTGTTATCATTTTAAAAGCAAGAAAGTTCCATTAAACAGAAATCTTTATATACTTTTTTTTGTTGTTTGTTTTGTTTTGCAGCCTTGCTGAGAATGAGCTCCCGTATGGTTGGTATGCATGGAGATGTACTGCCTGATTAGCTTATCTTACACTTTTGGGCGCAACCAATTAAAACTTGTGGCGGTCTCTTATTTTTTCTTTCTTTCTTTCTTTTTTTTTTTTTTGGAAAAGACAGGGTGTTGCCATGTTGCCCAGGCTGAACTCGAACTCCTGGGCTCAAGTGATTCTCCTACATTGGCCTCCCAAAGTGCTGGGATTACAGGCATGAACCATCATGCCCGGCCTCAGTCAGTCTCTTAAAGTCAGAAGTACACTAGACCATAACACTGGAGACCTAGTTGTGCTCCAGCTGTGCCAACGTTTAGTTTCGCGATATGCGGCAAGCCACTTCACCTCTCTGGGCTTGGGTTTCCTCATTTAGTAAAGTAGGTGGTTAACAGAGGATCACTCCTGTTCCACTTCTAAGACTTATTATTTAAGACATATAGAGAGTTTAACATCAACTTTATTATCACTTGAAACACCACTTCAGTGCTGCAACTTTAGCATTGAAGAACAGAGCAAAATGCTTCATAAATGCAGATAAGAGTAGATATTTTGGTCTGACTCAGATAATTGCCTTAGTTATAAATTGGCATTGTAGATCTATCTACAATGTATGTTAATAATATCAAAAAATAATAAAATAAAATCCCCAGAATTTTCTGCTTTCTCAAATAAATTCATTAAGTGTAAAGAAAGAACTAGTTTTTAAGATCTTCTGGTTTAGACATTCAAAGTATTGAAAGGGTAGATTCCAGACTGATAACCATAAGGGTCTTTAAAGTGGCATTTTTAGACAGGGCATGGTGGCTCATGCCTGTAATCCCAGCATGTTGGGAGGCCAAGGCGGGTGGATCTCCTAAATTCGGGAGTTTGAGAGCAGCCTGGGCAACATGAAGAAACCTCATTTCTGCCAAAAATACAAAAAAAAAAAAAAAAAAAAAAAAAAAAAGCCAGGCATGGTTGCATGCCTGTGGTCCCAGCTACTCAAGAGGCTGAGGTGGAAGGATCGCTTGAGCCGGGGAGGCAGAGGTTACAGTGAGTTGAGATTGTGCCACTGCACTCTAGCCTGGGTGACAGAGTGAGATTCCATCTCAATAAATAAATAAAGTAGCATTTTTAAAAAGTATCTGCAGTTTTATTCTTATGCTAAACATCTAGGCCCTGTTTTGAAGGCACATACACCACACATTTATACTCAATCAAGCAGATAGCCAAGTTGTCAGTGTGCGTGTCTTACCAATGTTATATTTATTTCTCTGTAATTGTTTCTCTAGTGCGTTGAGGTGTTATAGTATAAAATCATTAATCTTGAACTTTGAGTACCTTTATATTTTTTGAAAATAACAAAAAGTGATGTAGTATGCCCTGTTCCATATAGAATATGAACCTTAGAATAGGTGCTGTGCTACACAATTATCATTCCTTTTCCCCATTCTCTCTGTCAGTGTGATCTATTCACCTACTCATATCCACAAATAAAATTTGTTTTGTTTTGTTTTCTTTTCTTTTTTCTGAGACAGTCTCCCTCTCTCACCCAGACTGGGGTGCAGTGGCATGATCTCGGCTCACTACAACCTCCACCTCCCGGGTTCAAGTGATTCTTGTACCTCAGCCTCCTGAGTAACTGGGACCACAGGCACCCACCACCATGCCTGGATAATTTTTGTATTTTCAGTAGAGATGGGGTTTTACTGTGTTGGCTGGGCTGGTCTTGAACTCCTGAGCTCAGGCGATCCGCCTGCCTCAGCTCCCAAAGTGCTGGGATTACAGATGTGAGCCACAGTGCCCAGCCTAAAATTTGTTGATATTTAGTTTGTTACAGAAGGAGGATTGAAATAAAAATAAAATACATTTATTATGTAATGACTGGTAACTGATTTTATATTCATGTACAGATAGAATAACTCTACATTCTGAGAATTCAAAACCTTTTGGTCAGTTAAAATATTAAGAAACATGAACTATCTTGCTTCAATTGCTTGTTTTTAGTGAGTTTAAATATTTCACTAAACTTCATAGCTTTGAATGCATCAAAGTCTCTTCAGAGTTTTTCAGTGGGTAACAAACGTGTGTGTGTGTGTGTGTGTGTGTGTGTTTCAAATTTGCCACTGCAGAAACTGTAAAAAAGAATATATAGATTTATATATATTTATATATATATATATATTTATATATATTTATATATATTTATATATATATTTATATATCTTTATATATATATTTATATATATTTTTATATATATTTTTATATATATTTATATATTTTTTTTATATATTTTTATATATATTTATATATATATTTTTATATATATTTATATATGTATATATTTATATTTTTATATATATATATATATATTCCCTGTTGCTCAAGCGATCGTCCCACCTCAGCCTCTTGAGTAGCTGGGACCACAGGCACGCGACCATGGCAGGCCTTTTTTTTTTTTTTTTTTTTGTATTTTTGGTAGAAATGGGGCTTCTCCATGTTGCTCATTTTGTATTTTTGGTAGAAACGGGGTTTCTCCATGTTGCCCAGGCTGGTCTCAAACTCCTGAGCTTAGGAGATCCACCCGCCTTGGCCTCCCAACATGCTGGGATTACAGGAATGAGCCACCACGCCCTGCCTAAAAATGCCACTTTAAAGACCCTTATGGTTATCAATCTGGAATCTACCCTTTCAATTTTTTGAATGTCTAAATCAGAAGATCTTAAAAACTAGTTCTTTCTTTACACTTAATGAATTTATTTGAGAAAGCAGAAAATTCTGGGGATTTTATTTTATTATTTTTTGATATTATTAACATACATAATGTTATACAAAGAATATACATATATTTTTTACAGTTTCTACAGTGGCAAATTTGAAGTATGGTAAATGTTGCTTCTGCATTCCAATTTGATAATGAGCCTTAACCTTGTCCATTTCATTCCATTAAAAGAGGAAAAAAAGTAGTTACTGGCAAAGCAAATGGCTCATAAAGTAATAAGAGTGATGGAAAAAGAACAGTTCCCAGCATGGAATGAAAATATCTTTCACCAAGGATGAAGTAGAATTATAGAAGTACTCCATCTGTAGCTGCTTTTTACATTTAATAGTCTTAAATAAAATTCCCCTTGAATATCTCTGACCATTGAGGTCTGAGACCCTGAAACATGATGAAATTTACAATCTGGGCAGTCATAAAGAAAGTCCTACATTTTCTTCAGGCTTTGAGGGGAATGGGCATTCTATTATGCCTATTCCATTGGTCACCTTGAGTCTTATAAATTTCTTTATAAATTTGCCATACAAACTTTTATTTATTTTTATTTTGTTTAATTAAAATGTTTTTCTTTTTTCATAGCGATGGAGTTGCCACCATGTTGCCTAGGCTGGTCTTGAACTCCTAGGCTCAATCAATCCTCCCATCTCAGCATCCCAAAGTGCTGGGATTATAGACATGAGTCACTGCGTCTGGCTGCAAACTTTTGGATATTTTTCTTAAAATAAAAACTTTTCTAACATATACTAGTTTTGCGATGTCAAGATGGTCCAGGGGATCTTAACAAATAATAAAGAAGCCTTTCATGATATAAGGATCAAGACTTAGGTTCTAATATCAGTTTTACTGCACAATTATTGTGTAGTATTGGAAAAGTCCAATCATCTTTCTAATAATTTATTTTGAGGCTTAAGTGCAAATATGCTTAAAAGGTTCTTTTTAATCATAAAGCATTATGCAAATGTGATGTATTTTCTCCAAACAGCCACCTAAATGAAAGTGGTGGGTTTTCAATTATCTGAGGCATAAGCCATGAATCGATGTACTTTGACTACACATAAGTAATGGAGATTAGCCTTGTGGTTGCTTATTAGATTGAAATGCTTTTGCATACATATTCGTATAGAATACTTACAAGTCAAAACAGTCAACTTTGTTATTTATATAGTGTTGACAATGATGATAATAGGTAACACTAATTAAACACTCCGTATACATCATGCCTGGTGCTAAGCAGTTTCCGTATGTTACCTAACTCAACAGTTGAAACGACCCTGTATTATAGAGAGGAAACAGATAAAGTCAGGATTATAGATTGAAGCAATCCAACTCTTCTCTTAGCCATTATATTTTTATGCCTTCCAATACTCTTAAAAATCTGCTGTCTGTCAACTTTTTATTTCTGGCAGAGCATTCTTCAGAATAAATGCAAGACAAATACTCCAGAGAGGCTTCTGGAAGCTACAGACTCCAGATAGTCTCATGATACATTGAGTACTCTGGTTAAATGGAGAGTAAACATTAGGATTATGAAAACAGAAGCACAGAACTTAATGGAGAAAACCTGCTTGATTTCCATAACAGAAAATCATGCTATACTAGAGTTTGGGTTAAGTAGAAAGTAGATACAAAAGTGGGAGCCTCAGACAAAAGAACTTTAAACTTAAAAAAAAACCCACCTTTGAAAGTTTTTAAACCAAGAAGTTTTGATTACAGTCCACATAGCATTGTAGGACATGTAATGTAAGAGCTTAGAGATGAGTGGGAGGAGCTGATGGGGAATTTTGTAGGCAATATGACCACTCTGTAATTGTAATTGACAACTTGTCAATTACCCAAGGTCTTCCATACCCCTTGTGCCATCTGGTAATCACAGTATTCTGGTGAGGAAAATAGAACACATTCTATTACACCATTTTAGAGATATTTTAACTGTTAATGGCAGAATCTTCTTAAAATTAGCCTTGAAATTGGCCTAAACTATCATTTTCACAAATTATCTTTGAAGAGAAAGTACATGAGTACATTGGTCCCAACCCACATTTATAACCCCAGCATCCATCATGACTTTATTCACATTACATTCTAGCTAGACAGAATTACTCCCCAGGCAGTTATACATCTTTACCCACTGCCTTTTTTTTTTTTTTTTTTTTTTTTTGAGACAGGGTCTCTTTCTGTTGCCCAGGCTGGAGTGCAATGGCACAACCATAGCTCACCATAACGTCAAATTTCTTTGTCTCAAGCGATCCTCCTGCCTCAGCCTACTAAATATATCGGACTACAGGCAAGTGCCACCATGCCCAGCTAGTTTTAGAGGGGGTTTTATTATGTTGTCCAGGCTTGTCTTGAACTGCTGGGCTCAAGAAATCCCCCTGCATCAGCCTCCCAAAGTGCTGGGATTACAGGTGTGAGCCATTGCGCCTGGCCTCTACTCCTTTTTTTTTTCTACCATACAAGCCCATCCCAACAACTTATCTCTATTCATATTGGCTTTTCAAATCACATCTATATTTCCACCCCTAAAATCTCCTTACTTCTTGATTTCTTCAAGCATATGTTAAAATGACAAGTTCTGAGTTGTCATCCCTGGAAAGGGCGCCAAGAGTCCTTTATAGACTATTCCCTGAAGACAGCTGCCCAAGTATTGTTTCGGTCAAAATAATCAGAAAATGTTGAACATCATTAAGAAAAATTGGAGGAAAAACCAGTAAGCAGTCATTCTATTTTTTTTTTTTTTTTTTGTAAATCCTTGAGGTGTCTGCATCCGAGCTGTTTTTTGTAGTTCTGGTCTATGTACAAGACAGGAATAATAGAGTTGGAGAAGATCCTGAGACAAGCAACTGAAACGGTGAAGGGGACAGAAAGCAAGGCGGGATATAAGCTATATATAAAATGACAACTCTTCATATTAAAACTGGCTAAAGGTAAGCCTCATCAGAGAGCTGTGTGGCTGCAAGATTTTGTTACTGGTATCTTGCCAGAGCATATGTCCTAAACAGTTTTATCTCCAGTGGCCTCAGCCTTGGGCTGTAGTTTGGCTATTCTATTTTCTCTAACTTAATTTCTTGAATTTCTGACAATTTCTTTAGTCCCACACATCCCCATTTACCAGGAGCTTCTCATTACAGAATGGTGAATGTCAGGATGCCCTTACCTACAGGTAAGGGGCAGGTGAACAGTCTTATTTAGTTTCATTCTCCTTCCAGGCCAATTGTCATACTCTTTAGGCTAAGTTGTGTACATCAGAATCACCTGGGGAACTATAGATCTATGAATCATTTATCACTTAATTTCTTTATCGTGGAAAATCAGGATGTCATGTATGTATTTCTTTAATACAGAACATAACTAAACAAACAACAAAAATGAATCATTAAGTAGAAAACTGCTTTTGGTCTAATGTTTTACACACACACACACACACGCACACACACACACACATATATATATTTGGAGATTAGGTCTCACTCTGTCGCCCAGGCTGCAGTGCAGTGGCACAATCATGACTCACTGCAGCTTCAACTTCCCGGGTTCAGGTGATCTTCCCACCGCAGCCTCTGGGGTAGCTGGGATGACAGGTGTGCACCACCAAGCCCGAGTAATTTTTTATATTCTTTTGCAGAGACAGGGTTTCGTCATGTTGCCCAGGCTGATGTAGAACTCCTGGGCTCACGCAATCCACCTGCTTTGGCCTCCCAAAGTGCTGGGATTACAGATGTGAGCCACCATGCCCTGCTGGTTTAATGTTATATTCAAGTTTCTCTAACTGAAGGGCATGTACTGTTGAGCATGCTCAGAAGCCAAGGTTCAAGCCATTCTTCAACTATAGATGCTTCAACTCATCTCTCTTTCTTCGAAATATTCTCTCCCTTATCAATTTCACCAATTATACCAAGTAACCCCCTGCTTATTCCCCTAGAACAGACAGAGCTGCTACTAGTCTGTGCCTTATGTGATTTAGAAAAAGACTCTTGGAATGCAGCCCCAGACCATGATGTACAGAGCATGAGTTGGGTATCGCCTCATTTTTTTCTCTAATTCAGGTGCCCTTGTGCAGTGAATAACGTGGCAGCTGTGAGACTAGTGATGCTAAACAGGTTTAATTTTTGGTGCAAATTCTAATGAATTAATAATAGCTGTTTTAAAAACACACACAGTGCTAAGAAAGACTCTGAGGCTGTTTTCCGGCTCAGTAGATAAAGTGTACTGTAAGCTGGGATGATTTGCCTTGGTTGGGAGAATGGCACTAGGTGTGACAAGAATTTGCTATCTGAGGACTAGAGGCATCTCACCCGTCCTGAAGAGGTAGGAAGCCTGGGGTAGGCAGAGGTTGAAGTAGAACGTGGGCCCAGACAAGTTTTATAATTTATAGAACACAACTTTCAAATGCCCTTGTAATACAAGGCAACAATCCTACTTTTCCAGGTCTCTAACAAAAAGCATCTAGCTGAGCTAGAGTGTTTTCATGAGGCATCTGCTACACAAAACGATGTCTTGCTTAATAAATAACACCCGTTTCTACTTGGTGTCATTTTACTGTTTAATCAAAACATTTTCACCACTCTTAACCACAATCTAAAGAAGGATGCTTCAATCTCTTCCTGATTTAGCCTTAAACTTGGTCAGGTGTACCATACGACTAGGATTGCCAGAGTCAGCCACCCTCCCAACAAAGGATGCTCAGTTAAATATTGCACGGAACACACACTAAAAATTGCTTGTTGTTTATCTGAAATTCAAATTTAATGGGGCATAATGTATTTTACTTGGCAATCCTACCTATGATGGACATATGTATTTCCCCCCAGCTTTATTAAGGTATAATTGACAAATAAAAGTGTAAATATTTATGATATAAATGGAAATATATACAGATGCTCCTCGACTTTTGACGGGGTTACATCCTGATAAACCTGTCATAAGTTAAAAATATTGTGAGTTGAAAATTCATGTAATACACCTAACTTACTGAATATCCTAGCTTGGCCTAGCCAAACTTAAATGTGCCCAGAACACTTACATCAGCATACTTGTGCTGATGTAACACAAACCCTATTTTATCATAAACTGTTTAATATCTCATGTAATTTATTGAATACTGTATTCAAAATGAAAGATAAAATGGTTGTATGGGTACTCGAAGTAGTTTCTATTGTCTGTGTATCTCTTTTGCACCATCATACCGTTGAAAAATCTTGTGTCAAACAATCATAAGTCAGGGACCATCTGTATTGTTGAAATAGCATTTTAAGCTGGATTCCTTTTTAGAAAAAATGATCTAAAAGGGATATGCTATAAAAATCTACAAATGAAGTGTAAGAGGTGATGTACACACGAGCAATTTCACTTTATTCAAGAATACTAAAAATTGGGTGTGATTCCCTTGACGTTTAAGGAAGTGGTTTTGAATTTAAAAATAGCAATGCTTTATGCAGTAATAAATATATCCAATTTATTACCACTAGGAAGAGATCCAGCCAGAAAAATTTTGAAAGACACATTTAGAAAGTTTTAGATATATTCATGTACAATCATGCAAATCAAATAAAAATGATACAGCACCTACTGTATTTTAGGCACTCATGATCCAGAGATGAAGACATGGTCCCGCTGCTCAGGGAGTCTACTAGCAACACACATATAATTCAAAATAATAATATAATCTTGGGAGAAAAATAGAAGTAAATAATAAAGTACAGTCATAGTAGGAAAAAAGGCATGGTTGATTATCTCTACTGGGGGAAAACGGGAGCAAGGGAAAACTCTAATAGATCACTCTTGAACTAGAATTTTGTTGTTTCTTTTAATTGGTATGTAAGTATGTATGTATGTATGTATGTATGTGTGTATGTACAGGGTCTCACTCTGTTGCCTAGGCTGGAGTTCAGTGACACAATCATGGCTCACTGCGGCCTCAAACTCCTGGGCTCAAGTGATCCTCCTGCCTCAGCCTCCTAAGTAGCTGGGATGACAGGCACCACTATGCCCAGCTAATTTTTTTTATTTTTTTAGTAGATATGGGGGTCTCACTTTGTTGCTCAGTCTTGTCAACTCCTGGCTTTAAGTAATCCTCCAACAGGCCGGGCGTGGTGGCTCACACCTGTAATCCCAGCACTTTGGGAAGCCTTGGCTGGTGAGTCACCTGAAGTCAGGAGTTCGAGACTAGCCTGGCCACCATGGTGAAATCCGTCTCTACTAAAAATACAAAAATTAGCCGGTGTGGTGGTGCATGCCTGTAATCCCAGCTACTCGGGAGGCTGAGGCTCGAGAATTGCTTGAACCCAGGAGGCAGAGGTTGCAGTGAGCCAAGATTCCATCACTGGACTCCAGCCTGGGTGATAGAGTGAGACTCCGTCTCAAAAAAAAAAAAACAAAAAAAGTTATTCTCCCACCTAGGCCTCCCAAATTGCTGAGGTTACAAGCTTGAGCCGCTGTACTGGCCTGTTGCTTCTTTTTAAATCCATTTTATTTGTGGTATAGTTTACAAACAATAAGATTTACCCATTTACCCATTTAAAGTGCAATTTGATGAGTTTTACCTTTTTTAGGGTTACTGAGGTATGATTTGCATAAAGTAAACTTTAGTCTTTTAAAATGTACAGGTCAAAGAATTTTAACAAACTTATTGAGTTGTATAACCATCACCACAATAAAGATACGGAGTATTTCTACTATCAAAAAAATTCCTTCATGCCCTTTTGTGTTAGTTTTCTATTACTGGAATAATAAGTTACCACAAACTTAGTGGTTGAAAGCAGCACCCATTTTACTGTAGCACACTCACGTATGTCAGAATTTAGGACAGTATGGTGGGGCTGTCTGCTAAGGATCTCACAAAACTGAAATCAAAGTGTTGCATAGGCTGAGTTCCTTTCTGGAGGCTCTGAGTAAAATCTGCTTAGAAGCTCGTTCAGGCTGTTGGCCGGATTCTGTTCCCTGCAGCTCTAGGACTGAGGTCCCCATTTTCTGGACACTTGGCCTTCTCCACCTTCAAGTCAGCAGTGAGTTGAATCCTTCTTGTACTTCAGACCTCTCTGACTTCTGCTTTTAAAAGGTCATGTGATTCCACTGGGCCCACCTGGATAATCCAAGATAATATTGCTATTTTAAGGTCAACTGATTAGTAACTTTAATTACATGTCCAAAGTCTGTTTTGCCATGTAACATAATGTATTCATGGGCATAACAACAGTAGTAAAGGTTATAGGGTCAAAAATTCTGCATTTCACACATTTTGTATCAATGCCACTATTCCAGCCTTTGGTAACATCCGATCTGATTTCTGTCCCTGTAGTTTAGTTTTTTCCAGAATGTCATATAAATAGAATCATATAGTCTTTAGCTTTTTTTTTTTGAGATAAGGTCTCACTCTGTCACCCAGGCTGGAGTGCAGTGGCATGATCACAGCTTGGATCACCAGTCTCGACCTCCTGGGCTTGGGCGATACTCCCACTTCTGCCTCCTGAGTAGCTGGAACTATAGGCATGCACCACCACACCCAGCTAATTTATATATATATATATATATATATATATATATATATATATATATATATATTTTTTTTTTTTTTTTGAGATGGAGTCTCGCTCTGTCGCCCAGGCTGGAGTGCAGTGGCGCAATCTCGGCTCACTGCAAGCTCCGCCTCCCGGGTTCACGCCATTCTCCTGCCTCAGCCTCTCCGAGTAGCTGGGACTACAGGCGCCCGCCACCACGCCCGGCTAATTTTTTGTATTTTTAGTAGCGTCGGGGTTTCACCATGGTCTCGATCTCCTGACCTCGTGATCCGCCCACCTCGGCCTCCCAAAGTGCTGGGATTACAAGCGTGAGCCACCGCGCCCGGCCTAATTTTTATTTTTTGTAGAATGGGTTTTGCTATGCTGTCCAGGCTGGCCTTGAACTCCTGGGCTCAGCGATGGCCTACCTCTGCCTCCCAAAGTGCTGGGATTACAGGCGTGAGCCACTGCGCCTGGCCATTATGTAGCTTTTTGAGTCTGACTTTTTTTTTTTTTCACTCAGCCTAAGGCTCTTGAGATATATGTACAAAATCACATGGATAAATAGTTCCTTTTTATCGCTAGGTAGTATTTCCTTGTATGAATGTACCACAGTTTGTTCAACCATCCACCCGCTGATGAGAAGGTCCAGGCACAACTGCAGTCTGAGAATATAAGCAGTAGTCACAAATGCCTGATAAACTGATTTAAGGGGCTAGAGAGAGAACAGAAGCTAGGAAAAACCTCTGAGAGATGTAAAATAACAAGTAGGTTCACACAATTAGGGAATGACATTCTAGGAGATGGTCTCATGTACACCATTTTACTAATGAGAAAAATGAGGTTCCAAGAGCTTAACTAACTGGCCAAAATCCACAGGTGATCAATGTCTGAGGTGGAATGTAAATCTAAGTCCATCTGACAGTAAATATATCAGTGATTCCTAATTTTTTTTTTTCATTTGAGACGAAGTCATTCTGTTGCACAGGCTGGAGTGCAGGGGCGCCATCCTGGCTCACTGCAAACTTCACCTCCCAGGTTCAAGCGATTCTCCTGCTTCAGCCTCCCGAGTAGCTGGGATTACAGGCGCCCGCCACCAAGCCCGGCTAGTTTTCGTATTTTTTTTTTTTGGTAGAGATGGGGTTTCGCCATGTTGGCCAGGTTGGTCTCAAACTCCTGACCTTAGGTCATCCGCTCCCCTTGGCCTCCCAAAGTGCTGGGATTACAAGTGTGAGCCATCATGCCTGGCCCTAATTATATTTGATATGATAAAAGCTATGGGTCTTCCCCCCAGAAAAATAAACACGCAAATGCATACCAATCCTAGCTGAAGAATCATTTACATTTACATTTAACCCTAATCATTTACCTTTAACCCTAATACCCTAGCGCCAAATATAACTATTCCTTGTGATAAAAGCACAGAATATTATCCCAGGTAGAGACAATTGAAGTGGGAAAACCTGATTTCAAATTTTAACTGTGTCATTTACTGTCTGTGTGATGTTGATCTCATTACTTTAGCCAACTAAGCACCAGTTTCTTTACCAGCAAAACAAGTATAATAATGGCAGCTTTGCAAGTGGCTACTCAGCAAATGCCTGGCAAACTGAACTGTCCAGTGAACTTCAATTTCTTGTCCCTTTTCTTGTCTTCTGACCATCCTAGCAAAACAGAGAACCCTATCATGAAATTAAGTCATGTTTACTCTAAAAATCAGGCACAATTGTCTGGGCCAATCAGGATGTTTGATAAGGCATAAACACCAAGAAGCCTCCTGGGAAATAAATTGTTTAAACTTAAGAGTGTCATATAACTTGACTCAAAGGCAGTTGAGCCTGTGTAAGGAGCTTGGCTACATTATTAAACCACCAGAGTGCGTGTCACAGATATCATCTGGCCCAGCCCCCCTTGAACCCAAGCCTGAATCTTATAGCAAAGAATCACTAATAAAACAAGTGAAGATGAAAAGAACTTCATTCTAGCTGGGCGCGATGGCTCATGCCTGTAATCCTAGCACTTTGCGGGGCCGAGGTGAGCGGATCACGAGGTCAGGAGTTTGAGACCAGCCTGGCCAACATGGTGAAACCCCTTTTCTACTAAAAATACAAAAATTAGCCGGGAGTGGTGGCACGCACCCATAATCCCAGCTACTTAGGAGGCTGAGGCAGGAGAATGGCTTGAACATGGGAGGCGGAGGTTGCAGTGAGCGAAGATCACCCCACTGCACTCCAGCCTGGGCAACAGAGCGAGGCTCCATCTTAAAAAAAAAAAAAAAAAAAAAGAACTTCATTCTAACATTTCAGCAACGTCAGTGCCAGCACCTTTGGCAGCACCTTAGGAGATTGATTGTATCATTGCTATTGTCACTGGTGGAGCGTATCCAGGTTCTTGGGATCTTGAACAAAGAATTGGACAAAATGCACAAACAAAGCAAGGAAGGAAGGAATCATGGGATTTATTGAAAATGAAAGTACACTCCACAGTGTGGGAGTGGACCCCAGCATAGGGGCTCAAGGGCACTGTTACAGAGTTTTTTTCAGTTTAAATACCCTCTACTTGTTGTACATCCTATGTAAATGAAGAGGATGAAGTAAAGTTATCATTTACTATGGAGAGGACATTTCCTGTCATAGCTGAAGTGTGAATCAACCTTATGTTCCCTGCCTCCAGACCCTGCTTTCCTGCCTCACTATCTCCAGTATTGAAAGATAACACCAACAGAAAACCAAATACCACATGTTCTCACTTATAAGTGGGAGCTAAATGATGAGAACACATGAACACATAGAGGGGAACAACACACGTAGAGGGTGAGAGGAGAGAGAGGATCAGGAAAAATAACTAATGGGTACTAGGCTTAATACCTGGGTGATGAAATAATCTGTACAACAAACCCCCATGACACAAGTTTACCTATGCAACAAAACTGCACAGGTACCCCTGAACTTAAAATAAAAGTCAAAAAGAAAGAAAAAGAAAAACAGCACCTTCCTTATTGGGCACTGACAACCTATGCATGGACACTACAGGCCACCAGTTGTACCTCTGGCAGGCACCTGTAGAGGTCTTGGTTTTGATGGCTGTTGACCATGACAATAGGCACCCCTAGGGAAGTTCTAGAATAAAAAGAAGAGAAATGGGAGACATGAGTGCCAGACCCCAGAGAACTTGTGAAATACCTTCTTGGTTTTCGAGAAGTTTTTTTTTTGTTTTTGTTTTTTTTTCTTGGAGAGGGGGAACCTAGGAGATTGGGGGAATGTGTGGGTAGGGAATGGAGAGTGAAACTCCTACAGAGTGCAAGGGGATGGACCCAGAAAAACACTGACTCGTGATTTTCTCTTTTCTGCAAGGTTAGCATGGTCATGGAATCCCAGGTGTAAGGCAGTGATATTTAATCTCCCTGAAGATCCTGTACTTTGTAGCCCACTGACATTTGGATGTGGATTTTTCCTTCAGCAGTATCTTTCCTTGCATGGTCTTCCTCCCCGGAGAATCCTCTTCATGTTTTTTGCCTATGCAAAGGTCCATTTTTCATCCAATTTTCTTTTAAGTTGTAATGTCTTGGACTTAGGCACAGACTGGGCTATATTTGGGAAGTCATTCTCAAACTTGCTCAAGTGTCAGAGTACTTGGACATCATGGTGCTCTTTGGGGGACTTTAAGAAATGGTATTTTAAAATTTGATTCCATCACTTAATTATGAGAAGAATGAAATAAGCAGCATCATAGCAACTGTTATGTAGGGGCACTTATAAACCAAGCACTCTGTTAATCAGTTTACATTGGTTACCTTATTCAGCTCTCATGATAACCCTGTGAAATATGTACTATATGGAGATAGAGGCTCAGAGAAATTCAGAAACCCCTAGGGTCACACAACCAGGAAGTAGCAGATACTGTATTTGCTCCCTGGACTTTAAAGTTTAAGATTTTGCTGGGTTTGGTAATCCCAGCTCTAATCCCAGCATTTTGGGGTGCTGAGGCAGGAGGATCGCTTGAGCTCAGGAGTTTGAGGCTGCAGTGAACCATGATTCATGATTGCATCACTGCACTCAGTCTTGGTGACAAAGCGAGACCCTGTTTTTTTTTTTTTTTTAAGCTCATGATTTTAACTACTACGTCTACTGCCTACCCTTATGAACAATTTTAATAATATAAATATGACTATATTACAAGTTGTCAGTATTAAGTAAAACCTCTAGAATATGAATTTGAGCACACACAAAATAAGCTGATAAATGCGTATGTTCTGCTGAGTATTCTATTAATATTTCTTTGCCACCATAACAACACAGACTCTGTGTCCCCTCAGGCTTGTTTACAATAATTAGCTGTACTTCCTTCTCTCCCTGAGGTTCATTAAAAGCATCAGTTGATAGCAAATGGTGTACTGTTTGCTACTAGCAGCTAATACAAGCAGGGAAAGAGAATTATTTTCTTAAGGGTGCACTTTTGATTACTTCAGGAAACTGTTCTTTGAAGTGTAAATTTATTTCAATCATTCGTTTTTCATTCCCTTCACAAAACTTAAGATATTCACAGTTTTAAAGAGCAGAGTGTTGGAGATGTTAACTATAAGAATGTCTGAGACTTGTTTTTTTAAAACACTTTCTTGGGCAAAAATGCCAGGAATAATCAAGGAACAAAATATTCCTCATTTTTATCATTTTCTCATCACCATTCCTCAGAGGATCAAGACTGTCTCCTTTTAGATACCAGTAATCCTTTTCAGAATTGACCTTTACTCCCCACCATGGAGGATGCATGGACAGCCACACTGTGAAAAATCTCAGGTTCCAAGCCATACCCAGGATAACAAATGATACTGCCTAGGTAAGTCCAGAGCCAAGTCTTACAGGGCTATTCACAAAGCTGATCTTCTAAGTTTCAACTCCTTCACCCTCAAGCAAGCCAGGACAACGGGCCCCTGGTAACTATGAAAAAATACTGGGATCTGGGCATAAGCCTAGGATTTCAGACTACTAGTAACAGAAATTGCCCTGGCTACAAGTTGGACTGCTCTTGTCCAAATCCCCTGAATAAAATTTTAGCCTGGGCATTGACCTAGCTCAGGTTCCATGAGCTGCTCTTGAGTCCAGTTTCTACACCCTACTTTTTCTCCAGTCTGTTCTTGTCACTTTGTTACAGGTTAGGCATGAGTGGGGCAGGAGACAGCTCTCCCTGACCCACTAGAAAGTTCAGGTGATGATTTGGCAATTATTGCATCGCCTCTCTAAAGGTGATAAATTGGCAGCCGGTGCCAGGGAGAGGCCGCATCCTGATGGTCCACACCTGTCAGCATTAAAGTGTTAATTAAAGGCAGGCCCCAGGGAGAAGCAACTTCCTGGGCATGCACATTAAGAGACAAAAATGGCAAAGTACTGTGTCCGGAGTTGGTTCCTTTTGGTGGGTTCTTGGTCTTGCTGACTTCAAGAATGAAGCCATGGACCTTTGTGGTGAGTGTTACAGCTCTTAAGGGTGGTGCAGACCCAAAGAGTGAGCAGCAGCAAGATTTATTGTGAAGAGTGAAAGAACAAACATTCCACAGCATGGAAGGGGACCCAAGTGGATTGCCACTGCTGGCTGGTGTGGCCAGCTTTTATAACTTTATTTGTCCCTGCCCATGTCCTGCTGATAGGTCCATTTTACAGAGTGCTGATTGGTCCGTTTTACAGAGTGCTGATTGGTGTGTTTACAATCCTTGAGCTAGACACAGAGTGCTGATTGGTGCATTTACAATCCTTTAGCTAGACACAGAGTGCTGATTGGTGCCTTTTTACAGAGTGCTGATTGGTGCATTTACGATCCTTGAGCTAGACACAGAGCGCTGACTGGTGCATTTTTACAGAGTGCTGATTTGTGCATTTACAATCCTTTAGCTAGACACAGAGTGCTGATTATTGAAGCCTCCCTCTTTTGGCTTTGGAAAATTTCAATTTATAGCTGTTGTGAATTCATCATATTCAATTAAAGGCGTATTTGTACTCAGGCAAAGGAAGAAGAGAAGCCCTGTTGAAAGTCTGAGTTAGGAAAGGGGAAGCAGGGAGAGCTAAAGGAAAGTGAAGGCACAAGTGGCCACAGAGGTTAAAAGTAGAGACACAAAAAGTTAGTGGGAAGGAAGGTTTTGTGTCTGGCCTAGGAAGAGGCCCTGTTTCTGGCCTGAAAAGGGAACAAATTAGTGACACAATAGCTACAGTTTGCTTCACCCTTGGCACTTCTTGGGAACAGGAACCCCTGAAGATGGAGGTAGGTTAAAACAGCCCTTAGTGAATTCTCTACCCTAAACAGTGGCCTTCACATATTTTTACTTGCATAACCTCTAAAGGAATTTTGGAAAAACTCTATGCTCCATAGATATCTTTTTTTCTTCTTTTTAAAAAATAGAGATGGGGTCTTGCTATGTTGCCCAGGCTGGTCTGGAACTCTTGGCCGCAAGCTATCCTCCCACCTTGGCCCCCCAAAATGCTGGAATTATAGGAATAAGCTACCATACCATACCTGGACTCCATAACATATCTTAAAGTTGACATCTAACAACTATGGAGGGATTTATGAAAGCTTAAATATTTCAAGTGATGTAATTTCTGGCATATTGCAAATATTGATGTTTGAAAATAAAACTGTTGCATCCTTTTAAAAAATATAAGTGGGACCAATTACCATGGCAGTTTGATATCCACCATTGTCCATTTAAAAGATACATGAAGATACTGCTTTTCTTTTCTTTTTCTTTTCTTTTCTTTTTTTTTTTTTTTTGAGACAGAGTCTCACTCTGTCATCCAGGCTGGAGTGCAGTGGTGCCATCATGGCTTATGGCAGCGTCAACCTCCCAGGCTCAAGTGATCCTCCCACCTCAGTCTCCTGAGTAGCTGGGACCATAGGCACACACCACTGTGCCTGGCTAAATTTTATTTTTATTTTTTGTAGAGATGGGATCTCACTATATTGCCCAACCTGGTCTCAAACTCCTGTACTCAAGCAATCCTCCTTCCTTGGCTTCCCAAAGTGGTTGAGATTATAGGCATGAGCCACTGCACCTGAGAAAGATACTCCTTTTGCACAGCCAGATTTTTTTTTTTTTTTTTTTGAGACAGAGTTTCACTCTGCCACCCAGGCTGGAGTGCAGTGGCATGATCTCGGCTCACTGCAACCTTCGCTTTCCAGGTTCAAGCAATTCTCCTGCCTCAGCCTCCTGAGTAGCTGGGATTACAGGCGTGCACCACCCCACCCAGCTAATTTTTGCATTTTTAGTAGAGATGGGGTTTTCCATGTTGGCCAGGCTGGTCTTGAACTCCTGACCTCAGATGATCTGCCCGCCTCGGCCTCCCAAAGTGCTGGGATTACAGGCGTGAGCCACTGCGCGCGGCACAGCCAGAAATTTTATATCATACTTTTATCTCTTGAACTTATATTTTGATCCTATTCACACCACAGAATTGTACCCTAATGTAATATATTTTTGTTTAGAATATCTTTCGTTATCACATCCCAATTCCTACCATAAAACATGTAAAGTTACATTGTAAAAAAATTTTATTCCTGTGACTGTAAGGCTCAGAGTCTTTGGGACTTTTTTGTTTTTTATAATCATTAGCACACGACTGGTTAGAGTAACATAAATATATTATAAAACCTTATAGTTAATAAACATAAAATAGAATATTATTGAGAATGTATCTCTTAATGTGATGGAAGGGGATTTTTTAAAGTAGTTCATATATCTGTGGATCAGTGTTACTTATTGTTAGAATGAGAGCAAGTTCAATATTTTTAGTATACTTAAGATGTTGAGAAATCTTGTTCATGTAAATGAGATAAGAATGAAAGGTTAGTTAAAATAATATCATTCAATTAAGCACTTTCCTAAATATATGCCAAAGATTACATTATCTCTATCATAATTTTTATGATAGATCGTAATATAATCTATCTGTGTAATGATCTAGCAAATGACAACTTGGTTAGATTCTCCTCTGATTTTGTTGAAAGCAAGGCATTGGAAACGACTTGCCTTTATAAAAGTATTTGTTATCCCATCGTTAAAGTAATGCACTTAGTACTTGTGCTCACACATTTCTCAATATCAACAACAATATTTCCAATGATCCCTTTTGGTGCTCAAGAAGTTTTCATGTTTTGGGGCCAGGCACCAAGGTAAGCCTTGAGATGAGTTAGAGATGTGCCTTTATTTTGTAAAGTGGGAGAAAGGAAGTGGGAAAGTAGAACCATCAGGTATGTTCTCACACAAAGCAAATTTAGGAAAGAGTACACATGGAAGTTAAAAATCTGAAAAATTGTTAAAAACAAAAAGACACACAAACAATACCTACCTATGTATCTCTTTAAGTCTGAGGGTGCCTTGGGAGTATGTGCACCCAGGTTGAAGAACATTAACCCAAAGAACAGAATAACGTAAAAAGCAGGAAACTGGAGTATGGAGGAAGGCATTATCCCTCCTGACCCCCACCAAGATACATTAACATGGTTTTAAGAGTCATTGTTGAGACAGCGTGAGATGGGACCTCAGAACTCATGTATTCAACCTAGAGCTCAGTATGCATACATTGCATATGTCTTTGGGATAAGATACTCATTTACTTATGTTAATACTAAAGTGAAAAAGACTGATGAAGGAGTATGGGAGATTGCTAAAATGCAATTGGCCCTATGGACAAAGGAATTGGTTTCTCAGTTTCCCCTTAATTGCAGAGGTTGAATAAAGCTCTTTGCAGTGCTTTAGCTAGTACATGGCACACAGCGTAGATTGAGGGAGCAATGGATCAAGAAAACTTGTAAGAGGCAGCTAATTTAATTTCTCCTTAAGTAGTCTAATAATCCACTTTTAGCCTAGCTTAGTGATTTGGACTTAAGCAAATAAGGTTCTATCCCAGCAGGTTATCAACTAAGCTCCACAGAAACTCACGGGGCAGGATGCTCCAGAGTTCTGCCAGTGAAACATTTTGCCAAAAGTGGTCCATCACTTCTGTCTATTTTAAATATTGAGGTTTGGAGAATGATTTAGTTGGGAAAAGTGCTCTGTTGCTAAACATACACACACATACATACACTCACAACACACACCACTCGTGCCATTCACTGGACACACAATTACTTTCACTCATCTGTGCTCTCACATATGTTGTTTCTTCTGCCTAGGATAACCAAAACTCATCTCCCCAACTCTTTCAGACAGAAAAAAAAATGTTTGCGTTCTCTTCTAGACAGTACTTTTTATTTACCATTATTATAGCACTCCCCATGTTGTATCATAACTGTATTATTACATGTACTGGCAATTCAACCTTCTAAATGTCTCTAATATGCCAGCCCCTCTCCATTCCCTCTACCGATGCCTTAGTTTACCCTTATCTCTCGTCTGGATCATTTTGACAGCAGTCTTGACCCTTTCCTATCTATTTTCCATACTGCCACCACGGTGAGCCATCTAAGTAAGGCTCTATTCTGATTGTATCATGCCCCTACTTAAAACATTTTTGTGGATCCCCATTGCCCTAAATGATAAAGTGCGTGCTTCTTAGCCTAGTTGACTTGCCCCTGCACTCCTCCACAGGCTTCTTTTACTGTGCCCCTCACTCTATCCTTGAATCGTACATTCCAGCCATTAGGGAGTACTGATCGTTCACTCAGTAAGCCATGTTACTTCAAGGTTTTGTGCCTTTGTAAACATTGCACTTCTTACTTGAGGTATCTATTTTCTAGTGTTCAGTGAAGTTAATTCCTGCATATCTTTTAGATTTCCACTTAGATATCACTTCCTCTGGGAAGGTTTCTGACCCTAAAGTGCCTTTTTTTGATCCACAGTTCTCTTTCATGCTTTTTTTTTCTTTTTGAGACAGGGTCTTGCTCTGTCACCCAGGCTGGGGTACAGAGGCACAATCTCGGCTCACTGCAACCCCTGCCTCCTGGGTTCAAGCAATTCTCATGCCTCAGCCTCCGGAGTAGAAGGGACTACAGCCGTGCACAACCATACCGGGCTAATTTTTGTATTTTTAGTGGAGACAGGGTTTCGCCATGTTTGCCAGGCTGGTCTTAAATTCCTGGCCTCAAGTGATCTGCCAGCCTCAGCTTCCCAAAGTGCTGGGATTACAGGCCTGAGCCACTGTGCCTGGTCTCTTTCATCCTTATTTACCATATTTTATGGTAATTGCTTTTGAGTCTGTCTCTATTATGACTCTTAAGTCTTTTTGTTTTTTTTTTTGAGACAGGGTCTCACTCTGTCACCCAGCTGGAGTGCCGTGGCATGATCGCTCTTACTGCAACCTCTACCTCCCAGGCTCAAGTGATCCTCTCACCTCAACCTCCCAAGTAGCTGGGACCACAGGTATGTGTCACCATGCCGGGCCAATATTTTAACTTTTTGTAGAGATGGAATCCCAGTATATTACTCATGCTGGTCTCGAACTCCTGGGCTAAGCAATCCTCCTGCCTTGGCCTCCCAAAGTGCTGGCATCACAGGCATGAGCCACTGTGCTCAGCAGACTTCTAAGTCTTAAGGACAAGGACTGTTATCTTAATAATTTTGGTATCTCTATTTCCGTGTATAAAGCCTTGCATGAAGTAATTGTTCAATAAATAGTTTTTTTTTTTTTTTGGGCGGAGAATGTATGTTTCGCCTAGGGTAGGCTTAAGACATCTGCTTTACTTTGGTGTCCTGGTTCATTCCCAACTAAAGCTTCAGGGTTTTACAGAATGACATGGAGAGCCAGGTTGTTTTGGCTATGCCCAGAAAGTGTTGGCTTCAGTATAATCTACCAAATTTAGGAGTTATTTGTAACAAAACTAGATTAACTAGAATTTCAGAGTCTAACAGCTACTGCAATATATACTGTAGCACAGTCAACAGCAGTAACACGAATATATTAGGAAAATGAGATTGCTGAAAGACTAAAGGAAAAAGGAATCTGGGTGCTATAGAGACCAAACAGTAGTCACAGCTGTTGACTCTAGGGGACAACAGAACAAGAGGAGGATAAGAAGAGCAATAAAGGGCCATTGAAAGTACACCTGTTATAGTAGGAGACAGGCTTTGGACAGTATCCGGTTACATGCCTAGGACAATTTGCCTCTTATTTATTTTAAACTCTGAGTAATCTAGGGATAAAATCCGTCTGAGATGGGGCATTGTTTTAACATTTCGTATTGGCAATATCCTTTTTACTGGGAAAAGACATATAGTCAAACATAAAGCAAAGGCAATTTATCTTTTCAAATACATGTACAAAATGTAAATAATATAGGAAAAAGAAAATTACTGAGCAATAACCATCCAATTCAAATGTAACCTTACTGTTAACCTTTTCTGATGCCCTGTCTTCCCACTAAATATAATTTTGTTTGAGAAATCTTATCATCCAGATGTTATTATTAAAATAATTATTTCATCTTTAACCTCAACAGATGGCTTAGATACACAGGAATCTAGTTCTATATTTTAAGTATTATATTTTAACAATTCCTGAAACTAAGTGAGTAGCTTAATAAAACAGATAATGTGTGCAGATAGCTAAAAATATTTGGATAAAAATGGAAACATAAAGTCAAAAATCTGGATTTATGTCTACACGATGACAGAATAAAACTTTCATTTTTAGTATAATATGCAGACACTGCAAAACATCTCTTTCAAGTTATACATTTCCCCATATAGAAGAGAGTACTGCTGCACGAACAAGAACAACAGACAAACTTTGTTTATATTAATTGATTCTAAGGTAGGCATGCCGAACAGGAAGAAGAACCTCCTATAGGACTTGTATGTGTTTCCTGTTTGATGTGTTTCCTGTTTGATGAACCAAAGAATTTCCTAAATGGTACCATCCATAGTTTATGTAGTATCAGTTCTAGTGGTATTTATTTATTTATTTGAATATTAAGCCGTTGGTGGAGGGACAGGGTCTTGAAGGATATTCCAAGTAGAGCAGCATGTGCAGAGGAACCAAGATGGTAAGGAACTGGGCATGTTGGAGGATGTAAAGGAAGGCCAGAATAGTACAAGAAGAGTGAGTAAGGACAGGAGTTTGGGCTTTACACTAGGCACAACAGGAAATCACTGAATGGTTTTCATGTTCAAGAGTGACACAATCTGGTTTATGTGGCTAAATGGTCCCGATGTTTACAGTGTGCAAATTGGAATGGAAGGCTGGGCAAGGTGCAAGCTAGAGGCAGTGGTGATATCTGTTGACTTGCCCTAGAATCCTGGCAATAGAGAAGGAGAGATGTGGACAGATATGTCAGTGGTAGAATCAATAGGGTTTAGTGAGTAATTAATCAGAAGAGAGAGTGTAATGTAGAAGATGACTTTTGATGTTCTGACTTGAGTAACTGGGTGTATAGCAGTGCTTTTCACTGAAATGCAAAGCACTAAAGGAGAAACAGGAATTTGGGGGAGGTAATGTAAATCTTGGATACACTGTTTGCCCTGTTGAATTTTTGGTGCCTATGAAATACCTATGGTAGGCAAGTTTTGGGCTCAGTATAAAAATCTAGGATGGTTTCACTGGCACATAGCTGAAACCTTGGAAATGAATGAAATAATCTAGGGAGAAAAAACCCATACCCTGAGGAACTCCAGCATTTAAAGTTTGATCAGTGATGGAGGAAGCAACAACGGAGCCAGAAAACTGCAAATGGTTATATCAAAGAAATCAAGGGAGCATTGTTTCAAGGAGGCAGATGTAATCTTGTAAGGTGAAGACTGAAAGACAGTCACATACAGAAGACTCTCTTCAGTCATGTTCCTGTCATGGCATCTCCTTCTACCTGAATTAAATGGTATAATTCACTGGCAAGATGACTCTTCTACATAGGCAAGATTGGAGTATATGGAGAAAAATGATTCTCCTCTTGAATCTAGTAAAGTTTATGGAATAATGCCCTGGGTATTTTTCCACAGGCATTTGACAAACTATTTTGTTTTCTTAGGAGAACCAGGCTTCCTATTTATTAGCACCAACAATTGCCAAACACACTGGAACTCAACAAAAAGAATTCGATTTTTTCTAAGAGAGAAAGAAAATGTCCACAGGGACTTAAGATATTATGTCTATGCTTGTTGAGCAGGCATAGAAGACAGATCAAAGGGTAAAACACACTGAAAAATGGTTCTTGAGCTAAAACTCCCTAAAGTTTGTGGATTTCTGGGAATCTGAAGCCTTTTGAATGAAGAGTATAATCTGTATACAAAGTTTGAGTTCAATTAGGATCAGATATCAAAGATGATCTTGCTTACTTCAAATGATTTAACTGGATACTGGCTGAAAAGAGCTTAAGCTAGAAAGGAACTAGAAATGTTGTGACTAATATTCAGACAGATGAAAATAACAGGAAGAACTCTGTGGCAATCCAGATGGAAAAAAAACGAAAAAGAGGTCAAATAGATGCAAATGGCTGATTTCTTTCACTGAGTTTCATCCTAGTGATGAGTTCAAATAGTAAAGATCTCATTTCAGACAAACAAATATTCATTAATGAAGAAATATTACACACTGTGGAATTTCTAAGCCCACGCTATTAATAAGACCTTTTTAAGACAGGGAGGGAAAGGAGAGAGGGAGAGATGGGGGAAGGGAGGGAAAGGAGAGAGATAGAGAGAGAGAGATAGATAGCTATAGAGCAAGAGATTGAGAGAGAGAGAAATCGATTCTGAGAAACTGACTTTGTGTCTGCCTGACAGTCATTGGACGAAATCACAAAGAAAGCACTGGCAAGAGATCAGACCTCCTGGAATCCATTAAATACAAAAAAGGAGAAAAATAACTAAATGCTGGTTGCAGATCAGCATGCTATATCCAAAGATTTGAGTAGAACTGTTTAAGGGTGAGCAGATCCAGTAATAAAATTTCATAATCGGCCCTCATAAAAATAACACGAACAGAAGTTTGCTGGGTTAGAGAGCAACTGCTGCGACTACATATATTGCATTCCATAAGTCAGTCTTAACTAGAAACAAAGATGTTGGGCATTTAGTCCTCATCTTTGTTCTTGCCTCTTGGCATATGCAAGTTTCCACAATGCCTCCATTAGTTACTAGTCACAATTACACAGTTTTTTGAAAGTGTGCTTAGAAAGAAAGACTAATCTTCTGATCAACTTAACTGCAGAGTTAGAATAGAAATTAGGGCTCGTCTAGGCTGGGGAGTCGTCACTGCATCAGTTATGTCCCTGCTCCTATACCTCCTTTGGTGGATCAATTCAATGAACAAGAGCTATGTGGTAGAATGACCTGACATAAAAGTGTAGCCTGCTATACTGAGAAGTATTAAGGAGAAATTAGAGAGCAGATAGGCAAGATGCCAAGCACAGGGCAGTCAGCTAACACAGGATAGAACAGGTTGGATGAGGCTTAAACAGACTAGAACAATGGTTTCTGATCCTTAAAAAAATGAAGATCACACATTACTAGTAAGACAGTAACTTTTTGAAAAATTACAAAAACAATGTTAATTTTATAAAAATTTTGTAAAACACATATAAACAAAAAAAAGACAATAAAAAACACACACACCACCACCACCATATATAGCCAAAATTAATAACTCCTTGCTGTACATCCCACAAGATTTTCTCTATGCCTATACAGTTGTATATATGCACATACTATATTTTAATCAGTTTAAGCTTATATCTTTTCATGTGCTTGTTGGCCATTTGTATATTTTATTTGGAGAAATGTCCATTCGGGGACTCTGGGGACTCAGGGGGAAGGGTCAGAGTAGGGGGAAGGGATACAAGACTACACATTTGGTGCAGTGCACACTGCTCAGGTGATGGGTGCACCAAAATCTCAGAAACCACCACTAAAGAACTTATCCATGTAACCAAACATACCTGTTCTCCAAAAACTATTGAAATAACTTTTTTAAAAAGGAATTACACTGAAAAAAAAAAGAAGAAAAAACTCCATTCAAGTTTTTTGCCTATTTTTAATTGGGTTGTTTTTCTTTTTGTTGTTGAACTGTAGAAGGTCTTTATGTATTCTAGGTACAAGATCTTAATCAGATATACGATTTCCAAATATTTCCCCCCATTCTATGGATTGTCTTTTTACTCTCTTGATAGTGTCCTTTGATGTATAAAAGTTTTTAATTTTATGAAATCAAGTTTGTTTATTTTTTCTTTTTTTGCTTGAACTTCTAGTGTCATATCTAAGAAACCATTGCCAAATCCAAAGTCATGTAGTTTTACCTCTGTTTTCTTTTTTTTCTCTGTTTTCTTTTTTTTCTCTGTTTTCTTTTAAAAGCTATATGTTCTAGTTCTTTTTTTTAAAATCCACTTAGAGCTAATTATTGTATCTGGTTTGAGTTGAAGATCCAACATCAGTCTTTTGTGTGTGTATTCCCAGTCTTCTCATTTTTTACATATTTGATATTGTAAAGAGATCCTTTAAAAATAATGTGTTCAGTTATATTCACTACAGTATTTTTCATAGTAGCAAAAAAACAGAAACACCATACATGTTCAACAATAGAAGATTCGTAAAATAAATTGTGACATACCTTTATAATGTAATATTATATAGAAATAAAACTAGTATTATTCATAAAAATATTATTAAGCAAACACTTATAAAACCATCAGATCTCATGAGAACTCATTCACTATCCTGAGAACAGCAAGGGGGATATCTGCCCCCATTATCCAATCACCTCCCACCATGCCCCTCCCCTGACACATGAGGATTACAATTCAACATGAGATTTGGATGGGGACACAGAGCTAAACCATATCAATGGAGAGACAAAATGTGATATATTTATAAAATGAAATTTTATTCAGCCATGAAAAGGAATGAAATACTGATACATGCTATAGCATGGATGAACCTTGAAAACATTATGCTAAATAAAAGAAGCCAGATACCAAGAACACATGTTGAATAACCAAATTTATATGAAATTTCCAGAATAGGCAAATCCAGAGAGAGAAAAAGCGGATGTGTAATTACTAGTGACTGGAGGAGGGGTTATGGGGGAGTGACTGATTAATAGGTATGGAGTTTCCTTTGGGAGTGATGAAAACATTCTGGACCTACATAGTGTTGATGATTGCACTACACTCTGAATTTACTTGATGCCATTGAATTGTACTTTAAAAATAGTTTAAATAGTAAATGTTATGTTTATCACAATAAAAATTATAAACATATAAAATTGTGCTTATAAGCTTACATAATAATACTACTATCAATATCTATTATTGGAGAAGTTGGATAATGACAAAAAGCTAGTATGAGTTTACTAATACTTTATGAATTAATATCCTATTAAACATAATATATAGACATGCTTGAAAAAATATAATACTAGATCTATATGCAAGATAAATGTATACGATCTAACATCAGGCTTGTTTCATATAAGGATCCAAAGACTCTTTGCAATAATTCTACTGGTTACTGGAGATTTAGGATCCATAGGCTATGACTCATTGAGCAAGAGAGTTAGTTCACAGACATCAGAAAGGCAGTTCCCTATGGCTGCTGTAACAAATTGTAACAAACTTGATGGTTTAAAACAACAGGAACTTATTTTCTTACAGTTCCAGATGCCAGAGGTCCAAAATCAAGGTGTTGACAGGGGTTCTTTCTCCAAAGGTACTAGGGGAAGATCCTTTCTCTGTCTCTTCCAGCTTATGGTGGCTCCAGAAGTTCTTTGGCTTGTGACCACATCACTCCAATCTGTTTCCTCCTTTTCTGTCTCAAAGTTCTTTTCACTTCTATATTATAAAGGTACGTATGATTGCATTTAGGGTCCACCAGGTAATTCAGGATAAGTTCTTCCTCCTAAGACATTTAATTTAGTCACTTTTTTTGATCATATAATTTTCACTTTTTTGCCATATAAGGTAATATTCACAGGTTCGGAGGATTAGGACGAGGACATATCTTTTGGGGGGACCATCATTCAGCCCAGTACAGTCTTCCCTCTGGCCTTCCCAAATCCACATTCATCCCAGAGTGTAATGACAGAACTCTGGCGGGGAGTATCTATAGTCAGGAGTGAGAGGAGAAAGAAAGAGCCATAGAAAAGGGGAGAAGAGGAGCAGTCAGAGAGTTAGAAGGTGTTTCAAGGCAGAATGGTGCTATTTAACTGTCTGTCAAAATGATCAAACTTTGGATGACTTATTGTTGCTTTATGTGAACACAGCTAAAGCCAGACAGTTTGAGAGTGCTTTCAGCTTTCGATCAAATAAAATGCCATTTAGTGCGTTGTTATTGTATCAGTCATTTAATAAATAATCCTGTGATCACTTAAAATTGCTACCATATGTCCCAAAGTTTCCAATTAAGATTTAGGATATATGTAACTTACCAAAATTGCATACTGTTTGATATTTAGTTATTAATATATGCCTTTTACTTATTTTTTCATAAAAACTTATATATACAGGACCTCAAGAAGGGGAAACTTGAGGAAATGGAATAATCACATTCCAGATTTCAACAGAGCATGAAGCTATACAGAACTTTCATATGGTTTCATTGTTAAAAATGCAAGACAGAGTGATTATCACCAGCATGTTATCTAATTATTGCATAATGAAGTACTGAGAAACAGCTTGAACTTATAACAAAGGCAGCTAGCACTGCATATTTTATATAATCTTTGAAATATAATTTACATACAATAAAATTTACTCTTCTAAAGTGTATAAATCAATGGTTTTTAGTATATTTATAGAGTTGTGCAACCATCACCATTATCTAATTGATACAGTTTTGCTGTGTCCCCACCCAAAAATCTCATATTGAATTTTAATCCCCATAATCCTCATAATCCTCACGTGTCAAAGGAGAGACCAGGTGGAGGTAACTGAATCATGGGGGCAGTTTCTCCCATGTCGTTCTCATGATAGTGAGTTCTCATGAGATCTGATGGTTTTATGTGTTTGGTAGTTCCTCCTGCGTTCATTCTCCTTCCGGCTGTCTTGTGAAGAAGGTGTCTTGCTTCCTCTTTACCTTCCACCATGATTGCAAGGTTCCTGAGGCCTCTCCAGCCATGTTGAACTGTAAGTAAATTAAAACTCTTTCCTTTATAAATTACCCAGTCCTGGGTGTTTCCTTTAGCAATGTGAGAACAGACTCATGCACTAATTTTAGAAAATTTTCAACATCCTGAAAACAAGCCCATTTTCTATCTATTAGCAGTCACTCCTCATTCTCCCCGTTCCCTCATCCCTTTGCAACCACTAACATACAATATGTGTTTTTTCTTTTTTTTGGCAGGGGGCGCGGTTGGGGGGTGATGGAGCCTCGCTCTGTTGCCCAGGCTGGAGTGCAATGGCGTGATCTTGGCTCACTGCAACCTTTGCCTCCCAGGTTCAAGCCATTCTCCTACCTCAGCCTCCCAAGTAGCTGGGACCACCATGCCTGGCTAATTTTTGTACTTTTGTATTTTTAGTGGAGATGGGGTTTCACCATGTTGGTCAGGCTGGACTTGAACTCCTGACCTCAAGTGATCCACCTGCCTCGGCCTCCCAATGTGTTGGATTACAGGCATAAGCCACCACGCCCAGCCAATATGTGTTGTTGTTGTTGTTGTTGTTTTTCTGACTGGCTTCTTTCACTTAGCATATTTTCATGGTCAATCCATGTTGTGGCATGGATCAGTACCACATTCCTTTTCATGGCTGAATAATATTCCATTGTATGGCCATACCACATTTTGTTTATCCACTCCTCAGTAGTTAATGGACATTTGCATTGTCTTCATCTTTTGGCTATTATGAAAAATACTGCTTTGAGCATTTATGTACCAGTTTTTGAGGGGTTATACTTTCAGTTCTCCTGTATAGATCCATAACAGTAGAATTGCTGGGTCATATTGTATCTATGTATAACATGAGGAACTGTAAAACTATTTTTCAAAGCTGTGGCAACATTTTACATTTCTTCCAGCAATATTTGAATGATCCAGTTTCTTCACATCCTCACCAACACCTGTTATTATCCTGTCTTTTTCATTACAGCCATCCTAGTAGGTGTTGAAACAGAAATGTTGAACATAGTACAGAGTTCCCATGTACATCCTCAAATACACGATACCCCTATTATTAAAACTTGCATTAATGTGGTGTATTTGTTATAATTAATGAGCTAATATTAATACATTATTATTAATTCAAGTCCATAGTTTACATGAAGGTTCACTCTTGGTGGTGTACATTTTATGGGTTTGAACAAATGTATAATAACATGTATCCACCATAACAATAGTTTCGCTGCCCTAAAAATCCTCTAATGATTCAACTCTTCATCTTTCCCTTCCCCATAACCCCTAAAAAGCACTATCTTCATAGTTTTCCTTTTCCAGAATGTCAAATAATTGTAATCATAAAATATGCAGTCTTTTCAGACTGGCTTATTTCACTTAATATTATTCATTTAATGTTTCTTTATGTTTTTTTTTTAAATAAACTTTTATTTTAGGTTTAGAGGTTCATGTGAAGGTAAACTCGTGTCACTGGGGTTTGTTGTACAGGTTATTTCATCACCCAGTTATTAAGCTCAGTAACCAATCTTTTCTGCTCCTCTCCCTCCTCCCACCCTCCTCTCTCAAGTAGACCCAGTATCTGTTGTTTCCTTCTTTGTGTTTATGAGTTCTCATCATTTAGCTGCCACTTGTAAGTGAGAACATGCGGGATTCAGTTTTTTGTACTTATGTTAGTTTGCTAATGATAATGGCCTCCAGCTCCATCCATGTTCCCACAAAAGACATGACCTCATTCTTTTATATGGCTACATAGTATTCAATGGTGTATATGTATCACATTTTCTTTATCCAATCTGTCATTGATGGGCCTTCATGTCTTTTCATGGCTTGATAACTCATTTCTTTCCACAAATTCATTTTTATATTCCCTTCAACAAATATTTACTGAGCTATATTAGTATCACTGTGGTTTTGATTTGTATTTCACTAATGATGTTGAGCATCTTGTAACATGCTTATTGGCCATTTACATATCTTCTTTAAAGAAACTTCAGTCAGATTATTTGTTCCTTTTTTATTGGGTCACTAATCTTTTTAATTGTTGAGTTGTAAGAGTCATTCATATATGCAAATACACATTTCTTATCAGATATGTGGTTTGCAAGTATTTTCTCCCACTCTATGGGTTGTCTTTGCACTTCCTTGATGGTGTTAACATTGCATTTTTGTGGTGCCTTTCCCTGGAGCACTGAACTACTTTGATATATGAGATTCAAGAGTAAGGTTGAGATTGCTCTTCTTTTAAAATAAACATACCAGCATTTATATATCTAAAATATGTTTTCCACACTCAATTCATTGTCTTAGTAGGTTACATATTTATTCTAAATATAGCTAAGCATGGTGGCTCATGCCTGTAATCTCAGCACTTTGGGAAGCTAAGGTGGGAGGATCACTTGAGCCCAGGACTTAGAGACTAGCCTGGGCAACATAGTGAGACCCCCATCTCTACAAAAAAGTAAAATAAAATAATTAGCCAGGTGTGGTGCCATGCACCTGTGGTCCCAGCTACTCGGGAGGCTTAGGTGAGAGGATCACTTGAGCCCGGGAGGTTATGGCTGTAGTGAGCTGTGATTGGGCCACTGCTCTCCAGCCCGGGTGACAGAGTGAGACTCTGTCTCAAAAAACGAAGAAGGAGGAGGAGGAGGAGGAGGAGGAGGTTGAGACTGCTTTTCTTTTAAAATAAATATGCCAGTCTTTACATTTCTGAAAAAGATGTTTTCCACACCCAATTTATTGTCTTGTTAGGCTACATATTTGTTCTAAATATAATATTACCATTGTTTATATAGTCAGTTTACTAGAAACACAAGAGGTCAGACATATTGTTCTAAAATGGTGTTTCTCAAACTTTAGGGTGCTTCAGAATCACTTGGAGCACTTGTTGATATATAGACTTGTGGGTCCCACCCTGAATTTCTGATTTAGTAGGTTTAAAATGGAGCCTGATAATTTGCATTTCTAACACATCTCCGGGTGAGGACAATGCTGCTGGCGCTGGGTCATGTTTTGAGAATCACTCTCATAGAGCAGCATTTCCCAAAGTGTCTATGGGTATATATTTTTAATTTTAATTAGTTTTCTTTCTCTAATCCGATGACAGATTTGTCTATGGGATATTAATAGTTATTACATGGTGGAAGGATTTTATTGTCATATAACTTTGTGAAAATTTGGGTCAAGCAGATAGCAGATTTCTTTCCCTTTCCCCTCTCCTTTTTTTTAAAAGATGAGGTCTCACTCTGTCACCTAGGCTAGAGTGCAGTGGCTGGAGTGATCACAGCTCATTGAAGCCTCAAACTCTTGGGCTGAAGAGATCCTCCCACCTCAGCGTCCTTCATAGCTCAAACTACAGGCACGTGCCACCACGTCCAACTAATAGATTTCTTTACTGTAAGTTTTCTCTGAGATTTTAATCTGTGCATGAGCATTTATTACAAGCTCCAAAGTTGAACACTGTATGTTTTTTCCACATTTTTTGACCATGGGCTGCTTTTTCAAAGCCATTTTATTGACATATAATTGGTATATGTATATATTTATTTTTTAACTTCAGATGTTTAAAGTGTGCTGCTTCATACATTTTGATATATATAGATATCCATGAGACCATGTCCACAACCAAGGTAATTATCATATCCATAATCCCCCCAAATTTACTCCTATCCCTTCTTAATCCTGCCCTCTGGTCATCACCATCCCCTGCTTTCATTACCAGGCAACCACCCATCTGATTTCTGCCACTAGTTTGTAATTTCTAGTGTTTTACATAAATAAAATTATACAGTATGTCATCTTTTTTGGCCTGGCTTCTTTCACTTAGCATACTTATTTTTAGATCTTTTTCTATGTTGTTACATGTATCAGTAGTTCATCCCTTTTTATGGCTGAATATATAGAAGTCCATTGTATGAATATACCACAGTATGTTTATCCATTCTTTCATTGATGGACATTTCCATGTTTTGGCTATTGTAAATAAAACTGCTTTGTACATTAATGTACAAGTCTTTCCAGAGACATAGGCTTTCAGTTCTCTTGGATAAATAACTATTACTAGAATGGCTGAATCATATGGGAAGTGTATGTTTAGCCTTTTAGTGTGTTTAACTTTTTAGAAAACTGCCAAAGTGTTGTGCAAATCAGTTGTTCCATTTTCCATTCTCACCAGCAGTATGAGACAGTTCCAGTCCTTCAGATTCTCACCACACCGAGTACGGTCATTGTTTTCATTTTAGCCATTCTAATAGATTATATTGTCATGTGCTTCTGTAATGATTAATGATGTTGAATATATTTTCATGGGCTTATTTGCCATCTGTATATCTTCTCTGGTGTAATGACTGTTCAAATATTTTGCCCACATCTTATTGGGCTTTTCTTGTTTTATTGTTGCATTTTGAGAGATTTTTTAAAAATACATTTTAAAGTCCTCTATTACATATATGACACTTTTTCAAAGGGACATCTGCTTAGTGTACCTTTAAATGCACACAATCATCTCTTTAAACTGTATTACTTTAAAAAGGTGGCTTCTAATTCAGTAGTTGTCTTAATCTGTTTGTGCTGTTATAACAAAATATCTGAGATTAGGTCATTTAAAATAATAGATATTTGTTTCTCACAGTTCTGGAAAGGCCAAGATCAAGTTGCTGGCAGATTCAGTGTCTGGTGAAGCCCTGGTCTCTACTTACAAGATAGCATCTTGAGGCTGGGCTCAGTGGCTCATGCCTGTAATCACAGCACTGTGGGAGGCCAAGGCAGGAGGATCACTTGAGCTCAGGAGTTTTGAGACAAGCCTGGGCAACAAAGTAAGACCTTATCTCTACAAAATAAAAAATAAAAAAATTAGCTGGGTGTGGCGGTGTGTTCCTGTAGTCCCAGCTACTCAGAAGGCTGAGGCAGAAAGATTGCTTGAACCCGGGAGGTCGATCCTGCAATGAGCCTTGAAAAAAAAAAAAGAAAGAAAGTAAAAAGGAAAGGAAAGAAAAGAAAAGATGGCACCTTGAACACTGTATGCTGTGTTTTCACATGGCAGGAAGGACAGAAGGGTAAAAGGATCTAGTTAGTTCCCTCCAGCCCTTTTATAAAGCATGAATCCCATTCATAGGAGTAGAGCTCTCATGGCCTAATCACCTCCTAAAGGCCCCATCCCTTTTTTTTTTTTTTTTGAGACAGGGTCTCGCTCTGTGGCGCAGGCTGGAGTGTAGTGGTGCAATCACAGCTCGTTGCAGCCTCAAACTCCTGGACTCAAGCGATCCAACTACCTCAACCTCCCAAGTAGCTGGGACTACAGACGCACACCACTATGCCCAGCTAATTTATTTTATTTTATTTTTTGTAGAGACGGGGTCTCACCATATTGCCCAGGTTGGTCTCAGACCCTGGGCTTAAGATATCCTCCCACCTCGGCCTCCCAAACTGCTGGGATGACGGGCATGAGCCACTGTGCCTGGCAAGCCCAACCTCTTAATAATTTTGCATTGGAGATTAAATTTCAACATAAATTTTGGAAAGGACACAAACATTTAAGCCACAGTGGTAGGTTTGTGGTTGAGTCTCATAGTCTTCTTTCCTAGTAAGCCCTCAGGTTATGCTAATCCATGGACCACACTTTAAGTAGCAAGCCTTTAGCATACAGTGAAACTGATCTGGGAGAGAAAGGTTGTGCTTAGATTGATCATCCATCTTCCTTATTTATGAGTGTTGGCTTCAGAATTACTTGTCCATTAAAAAAAATGAAATCTGCTGTCAAATAACAGTTTTTTTCTTTTTTCTGCTGAAAAGTGTGGTGGACACTGTTGGATACCTATTCAGTACCTACCACCCCTTCTTCCTTGTCAACAGAACCCCAATTTTTCTCCATTATTTGTCCTTTAGTGAGAATGACCATATCCCCTGCTGAGGTAGTAAATACTGATTACTCTAAGCCAATGATGCAAATCTCTTTCCCTTTGTTAGTGTTTGCAGTATGGACATGTAACTCAATTTTCATTAATTATATGAGAGAGGATGTTTTGGTGGGGAGCTTTTTGAAATAGTTTACTCAATCTTTAATAGATATTCACAGGATAATATGGTCTCTTCTTCCACTGGTGGTAGTTATGTTAGATGTTGTGGCTGGAACTGCAGCAATCATCTTCTGAACATAAGAAAGAAGAATAAGGCAGAGGACAAAATTGCCACTTTACGCATGGCAGAACAGAAAGATGGAATGAACCTTGTCCTATAATTCTTTGAGACACTGAAAAACTGAAACAAAAGAAAACAAACAGTAAAGCCACCTAACCTTGAGTCTTCTTCTTATATGTGTTAAACATTTTCTTTATGGTTTATACCATGGGATTTTCTATTACATACAGCTGAAAGCATATTTATACACTATTCCAAAACACATATCACTGCTCATTCAGTTACTGGTTCTTTAAGGTCAGCCAGCTTAGCTTGGTGCTATATGAGTTGCAGAGTATAATTTTATGTACCTCTCTTCATTTATGTGCCATCTACTGTGTTTACATCTCTGGTCTCTGATTCCTAGAAATGTACTCATCTTCGAATAGTTGGTTTTGGCCATTCCTTGCCTTTTGCAATTTAGCTTCACATTCAACTTTCAGCTTCCAATGACTTTCTGAATTCAATAGCTCCCACAGTCATCTAATAGAAGTCCTTTCTGTTACTGATGTCAGTCCAGTAATGCTAAGCACCTTCTCTGATAACAGGTACCTCTTCCTTTATTTTCTGTTTCAAAAAATATGATACCCCCTTCCACACAGATGCCCAAGCAAGAAAAATAGAAGTTATCCTAGCTTCTTCTAGTCTTCTCATCCTAATATCCAGTAAGTCATTGTGTTAGTCCATTTCGTGTTGCTATAAAGAAATACCTGAGACTGGGTAATTTATAAGGAAAAGAGATTTATTTGGCTCACAGTTCTGCAGGCTGTATAGGAAGCATGACATCAGCATCTACTTCTGGTGAAGGCCTCGGGAAGCTTTCATTCATGGGAAAAGTGGAAGGAGAGCTGGCATGTCACATAGAAAGAGAGGGAGCAAGAGAGTGATGGGAGGTGTGCCAAGTTTTTAAACAACCAGCTTGTCCACTAACTAATAGAACAAGAACTCACTCGTTACTGCAGAAAGGGCACCAAGCCATTCATGTGGGATCTGCCCCAGTGAGCCAAACCCCTCCCACTAGACCCCACCTCCAACACTGGGGGTCATATTTGGAGAATACTAATATCAAACTATGTCAGTCATCAAAGACTTACTTATTTTAACCTTGAAATGTTTCTTAAATTCTCCTTCTCCCCTTCTTTACTGCCATTATCCTAGCTCAATCAACCATCATCTCTTCTAAGTTATAACAGTGACTTGCCCGCCTGTTTTTCCAGTCTCCAGTCTTATTATTTCAGTGGAGCCCACATTTTGCAGTGAGAGGAAATTTTCTGAAATGCTGACTCCCATGCTCAAAACCTTCCCACCACCCCCTTATCTACAGAAGAAGGTCTTTAAGTAGGAACACAGGGCCCCATAACTAGCTCCCACTTGCTTCTCCAGTGTCATGCCTGATCACCCCCCGATTCAAATTTCATTATCCAGCAATAATGAATGTGTTGTAGTTCTTTGGAACACCCATGTCATTATTTACCTACATTCATTTGCTCATAGTCTTCTCTGCATAAAATGCCCCATATCCTTCCATACTACTTTCCTACTTATTCTTCAGGCCTACATTTTGGCATCACTTCTTGAAAGATTTATTTGATCCCACTCAATCTAGAGTGTATTTGGTTCCCCTTCTTGACTTTTTTTTAAATGACAACCTGTATTTTATCATTGCCCTTAAAACATTATATTTTTATGGTCTATTTATTGGGCCATATTTCCTCATCCCAATTCCTACCGGAGTTTGAGCTCCTTGAGTGTGGGGGTGGCATCTTATTTTTTGCTGTATCCCCAGCACTTAGCTTAAATGAGTCTCATCAGCTGAGAACAGGGCCTTTGGCCCCAGTCTCTCTACCTTCCATTGCAGTGAATACTGAATCTTTTGCCTGGAATCCAAGATTCTTGAGGATTGCTGCCACTCACTCAGAGACAGTAGATAAGATGTCAGTCACTCATGTTTGGCATGGGGCCAAAATTGAGTCACACAGAACAAGCTGGCTTCACTCACCACTCAGTTGGAAGAAAGGAAAGATTATTGCTTAGCCCATATTCACAGATCTACTAATCAGATTTCACCTCCTCCACCACTGAACCAGCATTTGGAGGTATTTATATGGAATCCTATCTAATTATTCTTCTTCCCCCAAATGTAGCTTTAATGGACTCCCAAGGCTCTCAGTTCATAGGTAAATCCAAGATGGGTGTTTTTCCCCCTCCACTCACTGTGAAATGGAATCTGAAGAGAACCTCTTTATCCACTGTGATTAATTTATTTTCTTTCTTTCTTTCTTCCTTTCTTTCTTCCTTCTTTCCTTCCTTCCTTCTTTCTTTTTCTTTCTTTCCTTCTTCTTTTTCTTTTTCTTTTTTTCTCTCTCTCTTTCTCTTTTCCTTCCTTCCTCTTTCTTTCTTTCCTTCTTTCTTCCTTCCTTTGACAGTTCCTCCCTCCATCACCCAGGCTGGAGTGCAGTGGCACAATCACAATTCACTGCAGCTTCAACTTCCCAGGCTCAAGCAATCTTCCCACCTCATCTTCTCAAGTACCTAAGACTACAGATGCTTGCTATCATGCCTGGCTATTTTTTTTTTTTTTTTTGACAGAGTCTCACTCTGTCACCCAGGCTGGAGTGCAGTGGTGTGACCTTGGTTCATTGCAACCTCTGCCTCCCGGATTCAAGCGATTCTCCTGCCTCAGCCTCTCAGGTAGCTGGGACTACAAGTGCCCGCCTGGCTAATTTTTTTTTTTTTCCCCCGACGGAGTTTCGCTCGTTGCCCAGGCTGGAGTGCAATGGCATGATCTCGGCTCACTGCAATCTCGCCTCCTGGGTTCAAGCAATTCTCCTGCCTCAGCCAGCCGAGTAGCTGGGATTACAGGCATGCACCACTACACCCAGCTAATTTTGTATTTTTAGTAGAGACAGGGTTTCTCCATGTTGGTCAGGCTGGTCTCGAACGCCCAACCTCAGGTGATCCACCCGCCTCGGCCTCCCAAAGTGTTGGGATTACAGGCGTGAGCCACTGTGCCCAGCCTAATTTTTGTATTTTTAGTAGAGGCGGGGTTTCACCATGTTGGCCAGGCTGGTCTCAAACTCCTGGCCTCAAATGATCCGCCTGTCTTGTCCTCCCAAAGTGCTGGGATTACAGATGTGAGCCACTGCTCCTGGCCCTGGCTGATTTTTTATTTTTAGTAGAGAAGAGATCTCACTATGTTGCCCAAGCTAGTCTCGAACTGCTGGGCTCAAACGATCCTCCCACCTCGGCTTCCCAAAGTGTTGGGATTACAGGTATGAACCATTGTGCCTGGCTCACTGCAACTTTTTCAACAGCTCCACCAGCCAATAACTCATAACTGCTAAGTTGCATGGTAGGAGAATCCCCTTCTACATCCCTATGCATCTAAGTGTAGGAAATCCTTACAGCAGTGTGTGCAATGATATTATCCCAAACAGCTGCCAACTTAATCTGTGCATTCCTGGTCCCACCTATCTGTCTAACTGAACTACACTCACTTCAGTGCAGGTGGGCTACTAACAACATGTACCATGGATATAGGGGTCTGATGACTGAGACCATCCTCATGAAGGGGTTCATGCTGTTTACCTCTATGCCTATTATTTCCCTTGTTCTTCGATTTCTCATCCTTGCATTCTCATTCTCCTTGGAATCTCATCCTGTGTCCTACATCTTACTTCCAAGTTTTTGGTTTGTTTGATTGTTGTTTTAAAATCAAAATTCCTGTTTCATTCTAGGATTTTACTCAAATAATTATGCCACAATTCACAACATGAAGGTTTGTCTGCTGGAAGTTTTTAAGCTAGAAATAATTTATCCAACAAAGTGTCTTGAGCACCTACTTTATGTTTTTGGGCTCTGTTCTATATCCTACAGATACAATAATAAACAGATCAGGCAAAGTCTCTGCCTTGTGAACTTACATTCTAGGTGGGGGCAGGGACAGATATTAAACATTAATAAGTGAAATGTAAATGGTGATAAAGAAAAAGCGATTCAGAAAAGGTTTGATTAAATTAGTGGTGGTTGTGTGATTGTAGCTTAACTTTAGATAGGATAGTCAGAGAAAGTCTTGATGAAGGCTTGGAAGAAGTGAGAGCTAATTATGTGGATGTCTGTGGGAAGAATGTTACAAGCAGAGAGAACAGCAAGTGGAGAGACTCAGGTAGAAAACTGACTATAGGGTTTCAGAAATAAGAGGCCAATGTGCTGGACTGAGGCAAGGAAGAGGGTGAGTAGCTAGAGATAAATTCAGAAAGGGACGGAGAATCTGATCTGGTAGGGCCTTATGGGTCACAGTAACAACTTTGGATTTGGAATAGAGTTTTTGAGTAAATGAATTGTGTGGTTTGACTTAAGTTTTAACAGGATCACTCTGGCTGCTGTGGTGAGAGCAGACTATATAGGTAGGTGAGTGTATTAGTCTGTTCTCGCACTGCTATAAATAAGAACTTGAGACTCAGTAATTTATAAAGAAAAGAGGTTTAATTGGCTCACAGTTCCACATGGCTGTACGGGAAGCATAGCAGCTTCTGCTTCTGAGCATGTCTCAGGAAACTTACAATCATGGTGAGAGGCAAAGGGGAAGCAGGCACTTTTTATGTGGCTGGAGCAGGAGGAAGAGAGAAAGGTTGGGAGTGCTACACACTTTTGAACAACCAGATCTCATTGAGAATTCACTCACTATACAGTACCAAGGGGGGGGATGGTGCTAAAACATTCATAACAAACTCCACCCCATGATCCAATTACCTCCCACCAGGCCCCACCTCCAGCATTGAAGATTACAATTCAGCATTTAATTTGGATAGGGACACACATCCAAACTATATTGGTGAGCAAAAATGGAAGCAGGGAGACCATCTAGGAGAGTATTGTAGTAATCCAGGCAAAAAGTGCTAATAATTTCAATCATTAACTTGGCAGAGGAGGTGGTGAGAAGTGGTTGCATTCTGAATATGTTTTGAAAGTATTATTGACAGGACTCTTAGATGTGGCTAATGAGGAATAGAGAATAATAAGGACAACTCTCTGATTTTTAGCTTGGACAACTTGAAGGATGGAGTTGCTCTTTAGTGAGATAAAAAATGTGAGAATAGGCTTGAGAGTTATCAGGAAATTGATTTTGGGTCTGTGAAGCCTATTAGACAACCAAATAGAGGTGCTGGAGTTCATGGGAGAAGGCTGATCATATATGTTTGGAAGTCATCAGCATACAGACAATATTTAAAGAATGGACGAGATTACCAAAGAGTACTGCAAGGTTCAATAGATACAGAAGAGAAAAAGACCAAGGATTGAGCCCTGGGACACTCTAGAAATTGGGCTAAAAAGAGGATTCAGCAAAGGAGACTGATAATGAGAGGCCAGTGAGACAGAAGAAGGTGGGGTCCTGGAAGCCAAGCAGGAGTGAGTGGTAAATGATAATTCCTACTAATAAGACAAATAAGGTTTGAACTGAGAATTGAATGTTGGGTTTAGCAATGTGGAGGCCATTGATGAGCTTGAAAAGAGTAGTTTGATTGGAATGATGGTGGTGAAAACCTGATTGCAGTGAGCTCAACAGAAAATGGGTGTATGGGCAGGTTTTTCTGAGTTTTGCTATAAAGTAGAGACTAAAAATATGTGTTTTGGGGGAGAAGTGGGATAAATAATTTTTCAGATGAGAGAAATAATCGTATTTTTAAAAATGCTGATGGCAATGATTTAGTAGAAAGTAGGAAGTGGATGATGCAGGAGAGAGAGGGGTGAATTGCTGGGATGATGTTCTTGAATAGGTGAGTAGGGATAGAATCTAGTGGACAAAGGGAAGGGTTGGCATAAGACAGGAGCATGGGCATATAGACACAATTCCACACACAGCCACAGAAGCTGGTAGTTTGGTAGATGTGGTGGTGAAACGTTGTGAGAGTTCTTTTCCAGTTTGTGTTTGCTCTTAGGTGAGTGTGATAATGGGAGGAGAAGATGTTGGAAGTTTGAGGACAGGAGAAGTGTGAAATAGTAATTTATGACATTGGGAGAATGAATGGACTAGGAAAATGTAATATGATTCTTGAGCTGCATTAAGAATCTATTTGAAGTTGGTGGTTGTGTGGGATTTTTTTCTCCATCTATGTTCAGCAGCAAGAGTATAGGTATGGAATAGGCAGAAAGTTAGATATAACTAGTGTTGGAGCTTTTTCAAGTGAGTAAGATGAAGCAAGGGGTAAGCTAGTTGAGGGGGTGATTACACTGTTTGACCACTGTAATGAATAATTTGGAAATCATGAGGTGGTTGAGGGAGAGTGAAGGTTGAAAGCTATGCCTGAATTGGGATACACACAAACTTCCTCAAGCATAATACACTTGCGTCCTGAGACCCATGTTAGTATCAATAGTCACATAATTACAGACAAATGGATGAACTCCCACAGTGACTGCTTTGACTGTGACAACACTGATGTGAAAATATAAATTCTGGCATGTGCGTTAAAAAGAAATCCAGTCACATCACTAATGTGCGAGCCTCACTTCATTTGTAAATTACCTTTCCTATGAAAGGTAAAGCCATGAAACAATCTATCTCAAACGCTACACATGCTTCAGTGGCTGTAACTCAGAAAAATCAAGGTTTGAGTAAAAGCAGATGAAAGACTAGAGATACTAGAAAGGGGATGAAGAGAAAGTGGAGTAGAAAGGAAGCAGCAGCCCTTGAGAATAAAAATAACATTGGTAAATCAAACTAGTAAATAAATAATATCTTAAAAAGAACTGATAGGATAAACAAGAGTAATAAAAGCGTTGTACAAGCAGAAGCATAAAATGTATGGTAAAATAATACAATAATATTACTTATATAATAATTTGTATAATAACATCTTCAGTGATGTTTCTGAAATAATAAAGTTGAATTTACTTATTATTGAGGCATTTGAAAAGAAATTTATATTTTTTCAGTGCTTAGTATGCACAGAACATTTTCATTTGTTTATTTATATTGCACTCTCAACAGCTCTAAAAAGTAGATGCCATTATATGAATGGAGAAATGGAGGTTTAGAGAAGTTAAATCACTTATCTATGCCCTACAAGTTTTCTCCCCGAGTCCAAAGCCAGTGCCCCTTCCATTACTCAAACCTTCTCACAGTTTAATGAGATACTGTATGTAAAAGTATCTTTTTATTTTTTTTTGAGACAGGGTCTCACTCTGTTGCGTAAGCTGAAGTGCAGTTGTGCGATCACAGCTCACTGCAGCTTCAACCTCCCAGGTTCAAGTGATCTTCCCACTTCAGCCTCTCGAGTAGCTGGGACTGTGGGCATGTGCCACCATGCCTGACTAATTTTTGTATATTTTTTAGAGATGGGATCTCACTATGTTGCCCAGGCTGGTCTCTAACTCCTGGGCCCAAGTGATCCTCCTGCCTTGGCCTCCCAAAGTGTTGGGATTACAGGCGTGAACCACAACTCCTGGCCTAAAAGTATCCTTTTAAAATGTTAGTTACTAAAATCCATGCTTAATTTATTATTTTTATAATAGTTTATACTTAGAAAATGGAACAGAATGTTTGCAATTGTCTATGAAGATAAGAATGCTAACTTAAAAGCCACACAACAATTTGACAGGTTGAAGGGTAATGCAAATGAAAGTTAAAATGTTCCTCTGAATTAATGCATTTAACGGAGGCTCATAACCCACATATTTTTGGTTCTATTTTTGTACAATGTACTGTATTCACATTCATTTCATTTGATTGGATCCTTCAATTTTATTTCGTTTTTTATGTGGCCTTCTCCACAGATAATAACATATCATCGGCTGCTGCTTTGGGCTGGATTTCTACTTCGCAGCATGGAGAACCCCACTCTATTTTCCTAAATCCACACCCTGCTTGTTGCTGAGTTATTCCAACTTGATTTTTCCGGATTATAAAAGTTTATAGAAATTGCCAAAAAAATACTAGCCAGGCATTTGACTGTATTTGTTACTACATTGTGCCATGTGAATAATACTTTAAAATGCAGAATGAATGACAGCTAAAACATTACTAGAAAAGTAGTCATGTTAAGGCACTTTAGAAATCAGTCCATTTCACAGATTTTCAAAAACCTATACAAAAGCAACATTGTTTTAAATATAGCAAGTCTACCTTCCATAGATTTTGGCTAAAATGCTGCTTTCTTTCTTATATAAGAAGAATTGGATTTTAAAGATGTAAGAGACAAAACAAGTATAAAGTCTTTCATTCTTTTCTTTTTCATGGCAACTTATTTCGAGCTATGCAGATTAAGTGGAATTAGTATCTCCCTGGTCAGACTGCTACAAATCAATTTATCTTGATACAAGTCTTAACCATAGGAGTCATATCATAAATGTATTTCTCTGAGACAAACAAGGACGGAAGAAAAAATGAAGAGAAGGAATCCAGATATATCACTTCAGCCCTATGTGGTACGTTCTTCTGTTCCAATCCCAGACAAAGGTCTGCGGACATCCCTGGTATTTGTTGACTGAATTTCACAACAGAATGTGGGGCATGACATACAGCCTAATGATTTTCCCTATCACAAACTACGCAGGAAAAATACTAGGCCATGTAAACATTCAAGCCGAGCAGTGAACTATTCACTAATAAGTTAGAAAAGTTCAAACAAGCTTCTTCACATCAATTTACTGAATAAATTGAAACCTCAATGTTTCTAAACAACTTTACTAATAATAAAACCCAACCCTTATATTATTTACAACTTTTCAGTAACAAATATGTACATATTCACTTAGAATTGCAAAAACATGAAACGAGATCACTTTATTTTATTCATCATTCTTTGGATGAATGGTAAATTATCTGTTGTCCTTTTACCACATTAAGGTACTTTGTGTTCAAAATAACCAAGAAAGTAATGTAGAAAAAGGGGCCTTACAGAGAATGCCTTCAGGATGGGGGTAGGATTCCTTCTTTGACTACTTCAAAAACGAGGAATATAAAGACCCACATAGGGGAGAAAAAATTTTAAATTGAAGTCTTTATGTCTTAATCTGCTCAGGATGCCATAACAAAATACCACAGACTGGGTGGCTTAAACAACAGAAATTTATTTTTCACAGTTCTGGAGACTGGAAGTCTAGGATCAAGGTGCAGGGCAAGGTAGGTTTCATTCTGAGGCCTCTTTTCTTGGCTTGTAGGTGGCCCACCATGTTGCTGTGTGCTCATGACCTCTTCTCTGTGTTCACATAGGGAGAGTAAGTGAGCTCTCTGGTGAGAGCTTATAAGGGCACTAATCTCATCATGAGGACACCCTCCCCCAGACCCTATCTAACCCTAATTATTTCCTAAAGGCTCCATTTCCAAATACCATCACATTGGGAAAACTTCAACATACAAACTTTGGGGGGATATAAATATTGAATCCAAATATATCACTTTAGCTGTATGTGGCATGTCCTTATGTTCCGATTCCAGACAAAGTTCTGCAGGTGTCATTCCCTGGCATTAGTTGACTGAATTTCACAACAGAGTGTACAGCATGACATACAACCTAATGATTTTCCCTGTTACAGACTATGCAGGGAAAAATATTAGGCCATGTAAACATTCAAGCCAAACAATGGACTATTCACTAATAACACATCACAAACATATGTGACATAGCTTTTAATATCAGTGCCTGTGTACCTATTTATTTCCTCCTGGATGCTAGGTTTATAGATCAGACTCATTGTCATAGGGAAGACTGTGGTGCCTTGGTTATGGCTTCATTGTTTGCTCAGCTAAACTTCCTATTAAATTGATTATCAGAAATAATGTAAGTAGAACATTTGCCCATCAGTTGTGGACATCTGGTATTGTATCTGATCTGTCAGTGTCCATGCTGCACAAGTCATTAAATATTTTGAATATCACCACTGATTAGTTATATGTATTCTTTATTATAGAAAATACATTATTCATCAAAACATGTAATAAATCAAGGCATATGGAAATAGAAATATCTCCATCTTGACTAACATTGTGAAACCCCGTCTCTACTAAAATACAAAAAATTAGCCGGGCTTGGTGGTGCACACCTGTAATCCCAGGTACTTGGGAGGCTGAGGCAGGAGAATTGCTTGAACCTGGGAGGCGGAGGTTCCAGTGAGCCGAGATCACACCATTGCACTCCAGCCTGGGAGACAGAGCGAGACTCTGTCTAAAAAAAAAAAAAGGAAATAGAAATATTTAAAAATAATTAGCAACTATTCTCATTAATTTTTAAATATTATTATTTTCTGATTTTAATGTAACTCAAGCTTAAAAATAACTAAGTGATCTTGAATATTAAAAGTTAGATTCAGAGCCTCCTGTGATTTGAGTAAGACTTCTATTTTTTTTTAGATGGAGTTTTGCTCTTGTTGCACAGGCTAGAGTGCAATGGCATGATCTCTGGTCACTGAAACCTCCACCTCCCGGGTTCAAGTGATTCTCCTGCCTCAGCCTCCCGAGTAGCTGGGATTACAGGCATGCGCCACCACACCTGGCTAATTTTGTATTTTTAGTAGAGATGGGGTTTCTCCATGTTGGTCAGGCTGGTCTCGAACTCCCGACCTCAGGTGATCCGCCTGCCTTGGCCTCCCAAAGTGCTGGGATTTACAGGCATGAGCCACCGTGCCTGGCCAAATTTTTTTTCATTTAGTTGAAATTCACATAAAATTAACCATTTTAAAAGGAACAATTCAGTGGTTTGCAATATTGTACACCCACTGCCACTAACTAGTTCCAAATGGTTTTCATCACCTGGAAAGGAAACCCCATACCTATTAAGTAGTTGCTTGCCAATTCCATTGCCCCAGCTCCTGGCAACCACTGATAGAGTTTTTGTACAAATTTGCCTATTCTGGACATTTCATATAAATAGAATCATACAATATGTGGTCTTTTGCAACTAACTTTTTTCACATAGCATTAATATTTTCCAGGTTCATCCATGTTGTAGCATGTAGCAGTACTTCATTCTTTTTATACGGTTGGATCATATTCAATTGCATGTATATACAGTAGTTTGTTCATTCATTTGTCTGTTGATGGGTATTTGGGCTGTTTCTATTTTTTGGCTATTGAGTTAGACTTCTAACAATCCAATCAAGGCTCAAAACTCCTGAAACTCCTCCTCTGCCCCCAGTTTACATTATGAACTTAACTGTCCTAGAAAAAGAATCTTAACTGCTTCATGTATCTTGCAGTACTTGGCTGTGTTGCCCCTGAACTGCTCAGTCTCTTCCTATTTGAAAGCTTATGGAAGAATCTGTCTCATGCATTCAGCTTCCACAACAGAAAAATCAATCAGGCCACACAGCTTGAACTGCTCCTTCGCTTCCTCCTCCACCCCGTTGACCAGTTCTTTCCTAAACGGAGTGCCTTTCAATCTTTGCTGCTGCTTCCCTGCTTTTATTCCACCTGGTATTTGCCAGCCATGCACCTGGTCCTCTGAGCGATTTGACACATGCAGGAATATTTTTGTTCATTATCTAGACTATCCTCTAAAAATAGCTTGGTATTATAAAACTTTGCTACACCTAAACACAACTTTAAAAAACACGTTTAAATAAAATTTAATATGAATCATATCCCAGCTTTCCCCTCCTCTCATTCCCATCCCTGTTGTAGTTGGCCATTCTTATGTCCAGCTTTTGGCTTGGTGGCAAAGGAATATCTTTTAGTTATATGAACCAGTTCCTCATCCATACAGATGTTATCCCTCTGACAAAACAGAATGCCTCAACCCAGTTTAGCTCTTCATTTCTTCTGAACAAACGCCATTAGGATTGACTACATGGTAAGAAATACAAGTCAGGAGGACCAAATTGCCCCCAGTGTGCTCCTAAAATCATACTGTGCTAGCACCTGGCTTCTCTGGGTTTACAGAAGGCCTATAGTAGTAGCCATTATAAGAGCTATATCCTTTGCATTTCTACTCAAGGAAACTTATTCTTGGATGTTATTCAGCTCTCAATTGCTGTAAAGATTCTAAAGTCAGCCGAGCATGGTGATGCGTCTGCAGTCCCAGCTATTCGGAGTCTGAGATGGGAGGATTGCTTGAGCCCAGAGTTTGAGGCTGCAGTGAGCTATGATCATGCCATTGTACTCCAGCCTGGGCTGCAAGACCTCATCTCTTAAAAAAAAATTATAAAGCTAAGTAAGAGGAGGCTGTGGGTAACTCCTCTCATACAGTGCTGGTTTTACCCAATAGACAGAGCACGTGATCACAAACCTGGGGCATAAACTCTTTTGGGGGGCGGAAGAATTTGGAGTTTATTATTTTATGCAAAGCATTGAGACAGCCATTATGGGAAAAACCTAAATATAGCTTAGATTTCTATTTACTTAGTACATACTATAACATTATTTTATTTTTAAAATTATCATACAGTAAAATGAACTTTTTCATGCACTGTCCTATGAATTATAGCATATCTTTTAAATTCTAAATCACATATAAAGTGGAGGCACTGCAATCTTTTCATGGCTTAGTGCCTTTATAGGGCTTAATCCAGCCCTGTAACTCAGGCATTTACAGGTCAAAAATGAATATATAATTTTGAGGAGACTCATGATATAGCTCTATCATCCCTCATCTCACATTTAAAATTAAATAAAGAGTTACAAATAGAGCATTTCACTGCCAACATCCTTTTTCCTTCCTGTGTCACATGGTAACTTATGGCAATCAGCCCATTCTATGATCAACCGAAAAAGAAACAATTTCCATAATTTTCAAGGATAACTGGCTCTGAAATGTGAAATATTTCTTACTTGCCTTTAACCTTGGAAAACTTTTTAAAGGTTTTTGAAAATGTTGGAGTTGAAAAAGCATAGTTTTGGTGATATAATATCTTAACATAGGGTATATCTTATTTGAAAATTTCTATCTTAAGTACAAATTAATTAATTAATTAACCGAATCAAGGTCACACTCTGTTGCCCAGGCTGGAATGCAGTGGTACCCTCACAGTTCACTGCAGCCTCGACCTCCCAGGCTCAAGTGATTCTCCCATCTCAGCCTCCAGAGTAGCTAGGACTACAGGTGCATGCCACTGCACCCAGCTAATTTTATTTTTTGAAGAGACAAGGTCTTACTATGTTGTCCAGGCTTGTCTTGAACTCCTGGGCCCAAGCGATCTTCCCACCTCAGCCTCCCAGAGTGCTGGGATTATAGATGTGAGACACTGCACCCAGCCTACTCTATTTTTCAGTTTCTGTTTTGGTGCTGCAATTTGCATGTTGAACCACAGGGCAACTGATTTTACTTTTCAACATAATTTTAACCTGGCACTTGAAATTAATGTTTTCCACCTTTCCATGTTCCACATAGCTTATAGGAAGTCTGTATTGAACAAAGAATATTTATATCAAGGTGGGATCTGAATCTGTGCCTTCTAGTTTGGAAAATTGAATTCCATTCAATTTTATAAATATTTATTGATTATTGGCCAGGTGTTGTGGTTCATGCCTGTAATCCCAGAACTTTGGGAGGTCAAGGTGGGTGGACTGCTTGAACCCAGGAGTTCAGGACCAGCCTGGACAGTATAGGAAAACTCTGTCTCTATGAAAAAATTAAAAAATTAGCCAGGCATAGTGGTGTGTACCTGTAGTCTCAGGTACTCGGGAGGCTGAGGTGGGAAGATCACTTGAGCCTGGGAGGTTGAGGCTGCAAGAACTGTGATCGTGCCACTGTACTCCAGCCTGGGTGACAGAGTGAAACACTGTCTCAATTTTTTAAAAATGCAAAATGGAAAAACTAGAAAAAATAAATTACTGTGTCTAAGACATTGTTAGGCAGTCAGGGGGAGATAAAGAGGAATAAGATGATATGTTCCTAACCATGTGCATATTGTATCATGTATTCCAATTATTATATTTGTTGGTTCATGTTTTTTCACCCCTTCAGGCAGGGAACATGCCTTATTTGACTTTGTGTATAAGTTTTAAAACTTTTTTTTTTAAACCTGTTTTTGTTGTTGTTACTTTGCTTTTTTTTTTTTTTTGAGACAGGGTCTCACTCTGTTGCCCAGGCTGGAGTGCAGTGGTGCAACCATGGCTCACTGCAGCCTAGACCTCCAGGGCTCAAGCCATCCTCCCACCTCAGCCTCTTGAGTTGCTGGGACTACAGGTACATGCCCCCATGTCCAGCTAATTACAAATTTTCTTTTTTTTAATGACAGGGTCTTACCATCTTGCTTGGACTTGTCTCAAACTCCTGGCCTCAAGGGATCCTCCTGCCTTGGTCTCCCAAAGTTCGTTAGAGTCGTGAGCCACTGTGCCTGGCCAAAACTATTTGTTGAACTATGTTTTTGGCTAGCCCAAGTTGCAGTAAAACTAAGTGACCTTGATTTTTAATAATCAAGATAGACCCTTGTGGAACATGAACATGAGTCCATGACTCTCAGCAGCTTCATCTGGCATCAAGCATCCCTAATACCATATTTCTACTATATGTTTTAACAATGAGGTCTCCTGATTAGATCTTTAGATTAGCTTACTTATTTTTTCTTTTCCCCTTTGTCGTAAGATTATACTTAAATGAATGAATGAATAGGCTTGTAGTTAATTAAAAGAGATGTGTTAGATACACGGGAAAAAAAAACTATAGCACAAATTAGGGAACAGCAGCAGCAAAAGTATTAAGGTAGAAAAATACAGGATATCATCAGTAAAAGGGTGTAGCCCAGTTTGAGCAGAGTGGAATATGGGATGCCGGGGGATTAACATAACATAATGCAGGAAACATTTGTTCACTTGGGTACACAGTGGAGCTTAATAATGGTGTCACTGTCAATACTTGGCTGAGCTGTTGAGTTTCATTGGTACAGATAAAATCTTTGCTCCGTTGCCCCAGATAGCTTCCAGAACCTGCTAACTTTCTCTACAAGGTGCTCCAGAGCAAGTGCAAAAATGAGTTCCGTCTGTCACACCTACTCTATAAACAATATGAAGGTGTCTTAACTCATTGAGTGGCAAAAGCCTCTTCAGGTGCAAGGGTGTACAATTATATAGTACTACGTGAGGCTAATATGCTGATGCTCAAGTCTGTTTAAATAAACCAACAATCTCTGTGGGTCTAATTTTCCAAAGTGATGATTAGGGTTTTTTTTTTTGTTTTTTGATAGGGTCTCACTCTGTCACCCAAGCTGGAATGCAGCGGCATGATCACAGCTCACTGCAGCCTTGACCTCCCAGGCTCAAGCAGTCCTCCCATCTCAGCCTCTTGAGTAGCTCGGACCACAGGCATACACCACCATTTAGCCAGGCATGGTGGCGTGTGCCTGTGGTCCCAGCTACAGTGTCTCTCTGTATTGTCCAGCCTTGTCTTGAACTCCTGGGATCAAGTAATCTTCTGTCTCAACATCCCAAAGTAATTTCCCAAAAAAGTGAGTATGTCTTTATTTCTAAGGTTGTTCTGAACAAAAGATATTTCATCTCTCTCCAGCCTTGCCAAAATAAGAGGGTTTGGATATTCTTAGACCACCAATAGGCATTATACCAACCCTATGTCTTGCTACTAAAGAGGGACCATGTTTAAATGGCATCATGTAGGATGAAGTTGAAATGTGAGTTAAAATGTGGAATGGCCAAGGTCACTCAGGCAAGTAACTTTTCCAGAAATCATTTTAAAAATTGATTTTTATATGTTTAACTGTTTGAGATATTTTATGTCTAGTACAGTCTGGGAGCAAAATTTCTACAAAAGCTGATTTCACTCCAGCATCTATTTCAAATCATTTGTTTATTCAACAATTATTAGTTGAGTACTCACTACATGTCAGACCCTATTCTAAACCTCAGGGACAAGAAGTGAACAAAACCAAGTCTGCCTTCATGGAGCTTGCAATCTTGTGAGGGATACATAATAAATTAATCAATACATATATACCGTATCATCGCATGCTGATAATTACTCATTGGAAAATTAAAGCAGGATAAAGAGATAGAGAGTGAATGGGAGGGGTTATTTTATACAAGGTAGTCAGGTACAGCCACTCTTAGGTGGTGATGTTTGAGTAGATACATTAATGTAGTGAGGGAATAAACCATATACAGTTTCCGGGGAAGATCTTTCCAGGACAAGGCGGCAGCTTATCTGAAGGTTCTGAGGTATGAATGAGTTTAGCATATTCTAGAAATGGCAAGGAGAAGAGTGTGGCTAGAACAGGGTATACAAAGCAGTGGAACATGAGGTCAGAGAGGTGGAGGTGGATTGAATAAAAAACATGCAGGGCCATACTGGCTCATGATTAGGATTTTAGACTTAATTAAAAAAGTGATTAGACAAGAGAGTAATGTGGTCTGGTTTACAATTTAAAAGTGCTCTGCTTGCCCTTGCCACTGTGTATAGGTTAAAATTGCCCAATTCCTGATGACTATTTGACAGAGCCCCCTAAAAAGACCTCTTTCTTTTTACTTTGGGCCAAAAGAAATTTACCATAATTGCAGACCCTAGGGGAACTCAGTAGTACTTCAGTTCTCTGCCTTTAGTGTTTCAGTTTTCATTTCCCCCTTTCTGGTGGACATGGTCCCAGGCCCCTCATCAGTGTCTGGCTGAAAGTAATCTACTCAGCTTTACAGACACATGCACATTCTGTGACTATTCAGCCATTTCTCCCTGTCCCTAAGCCTGTGGGTGGAATAGATACGTCATTACATTTCTGTTAACCTGGTAGTAAGTATTTCATTATTTGGGTTCTCCGAAATAATTACTGGCCCGATAGTGGGGCTCCTGTTGTCATGAGACTTGCTTTAGTGCCTTGCTCTGACACTCCTGTTTCAAAGCATATTTGCAAATAGCTCCAGGAACTCCAGTAAAAGTCTCCTTTCCTTTTCCTCCAAAAGGATCAGTATATACCTGTAAACAACTTAGAACTTACAGTCCTCAAGTCACCACATTATTCTAGGAATAGCTTCCATTCTGTTTTTTTTTTCTCTCTCCCAGGCAAAAACTGAGAAGTAAAGTTCTTTAGCAACCAAATGGCAGAACCAGATTTAGAATCCAGTAAAAACTATCTGTGAAATGTAGGAAACTATGTCATTATATGTTGTTTTGTTGCTAAAGATATACTAATTTGCCATTTAAAATTTCACCTTCCACCAGGCACGGTGGCTCACGCCTGTGATCCCAGCACTTTGGGAAACTGAGGCAGGCAGATCATCTGAGGTCGGGAGATCGAGACCAGCCTGACCAACATAAAGAAACCCCGTCTCTACTAAAAATACAAAAATTAGCCGGGCGTGGTGGTGCATTCCTGTAATACCAGCTACTTGGGAGGCTGAGGCAGGAGACTCACTTGAACCTGGGAGGTGGAGGTTGCAGTGAGCCGAGATCGCGCCATTGCTGGGCAACAAGAGCAAAACTCGGTCTCAAAAAAAAAAAAAAAAATCATCTTCCTCAGTATCCAGACTATAAACTTTACTGGCCTTTATTTAGATTCAATTTTCAAAAAGAAGCTCCCCCCCCACCCCGTCAGTTTTATTTGAAAATATATTTTAAAACCTGCAACTTATTGGGAAAAATATGGAGATTGCTTTATTTTTGTTGTATGCATAATAAAATTAAATAACCAAGACTAACATTAGTTTGAACTTTACCTTGGAACATGTCCACCAAGAACAAAGGAAGCCAGACTAATCTTCTTTTTGACTTTCTCCACTCCAGCTTCTTATATCAAAGACCCTTGGACACGAGTAAGTTATAGCTTTTGAATTACTTATGGTAGCTTGGATCCACCCTGAAGGCTTTACATACTTAGAACAGAGATTTTGCCCTGATTCCAGTCTTCTATCTGTTTTTCAAGTTATTTCGGCCATTATTTTACTTCATTCAGGTTCCTTATCTTTCAAACCACATTATTTGGGAGGATGAGTTATGGGCTGAATCAGACTGATTGTCAATTTTGATTTGGGAGGAAGGTTTCTGAAATGCAACAGTGCTGTGGCTCATTGCTCAGTATTCCAAGAGATATCATTGCTATGATTCTCAAAGTTTTCAAATCTTTAGAAAGAATGTTGGACAGCTAATATGTTTCAGGCATATTACTTCAGAGCAAATCTCCTAAGAGATTGGTAGACCTCCTCCAAAGCTGACTTTGGCTATACTTGGGTTTGTTTAACTAAGATAATGAAATAAAGGCAGTTAACTGCAGATAAGCTTCCACATGCTTTTTCTTTAATGCAAAGTTTACAGTGACTCCAAATCAAAATTTGGCAATTTTTCTAATGCAGGGTGCCACACTGCTGACTTCTATTATTCTGGAAAAGGAATAAGCATGGGCAAGGTGCACAAAGAGGACTCTCACTCTGCTGAAGGAGGCAATCTACAGATAGTGTTAACGTGCTTATGTTTAAAAATGAAAATAAGGCTGGGCGTGGTGGCTCACGCTTGTAATCCCAGCACTTTGGGAGGCCGAGGCGGGCGGATCACGAGGTCAAGAGATTGAGACCACGGTGAAACCCCGTCTCTACTAAAAATACAAAAAAAAAAAATTAGCCAGGTGTGGTGGCGGGCGCCTGTAGTCCCAGCTACTCGGAGAGGCTGAGGCAGGAGAATGGCGTGAACCCGGGAGGCGGAGCTTGCAGTGAGCCGAGATTGCGCCACTGCACTCCAGCCTGGGCGACAGAGCGAGACTCCGTCTCAAAAAAAAAAAAAAAAAGAAAATATTGGCCAGGCGCGGTGGCTCACGCCTGTAATCCCAGCACTTTGGGAGGCCGAGGTGGGTGGCTCACGAGGTCAGGAGATCGAGACCATCCTGGCTAACACAGTGAAACCCCATCTCTACTAAAAATACAAAAGATTAGCTGGGCGAGGTGGCAGGCACCTGTAGTCCCAGCTACTGGGGAGGCTGAGGCAGGAGAATGGCGTGAACCCCCCGGGGGCGGAGCCTGCAGTGAGCCGAGATCACGCCACTGCACTCCAGCCTGGGCGACAGCGAGACTGTCTCAAAAAAAAAAAAAAAAAAAAAAATATTTCTTAGATAGGTTAAATATATTTGATTTTAGGTAGCAAGTGGATTTTTAGGGGTTAGAGCAGGCGTTGGCACATTATTTTTTTGTAAAAGTCCAAACATTAAATATTTTAGTCTTTGTAGATTACACAGTCTGTCACAGCTTCTCAACTCTGCTGTTGTGGTGCAAAAGCATGCATAACACTACACAGCTGAATGGGCATGACTGTATTCAAATAAAACTTTATTTACAAAAGCACAGCAGGCTGAGTTCGGCTCATGCACCATAGTTTACTGACTTCTTGATTATAATACTTACAGTAGAGGTTTCTTAATCTAATAATTTCAACACAGCCAAAGGACATAATGAAATTATTACTATTATTTTTGAGACAGGGTCTCACTCTGTCACCCAGGCTGGAGTGCAATGGTGCCATCTGGACTTACTGTAACCTTGAGCTCCTGGACTCAAGCTGGAACTACCAGCTACTCTGGAGGCTGAGGTGCCTCTGGAGTGTGAGGTATACCACCACACCCAGCTAATTTTTCTTTAGTAGAGAAGGGGTCTCATTATGTTATCCAGGCTGGTCTGGAACTCCTGGCCTCAAGTGATCCTCCTGTCTCGGCCTCCGAAAATGCTGGGCTTATAGGTGTGCCCAGCCCATCATGAAATTATTAGACAACTGAGAGAATGACTTGAGACAGGGTAGCTACTTTGTAACCTTGCCATCAACCCTAGTGTCTTCATTCTACTGAAAGTCATCTCATCTGCTGCCTTTGGACTTGAGCTAATATTTTACTCTGGCTAAAAGAGGAGACACTGCTGATATTCATTTTTCATTGATCTTATTCTCATAATTCCCTTAGAAATAGCAAGATCTGGCATTAGAATTCTAGAAGATTAGAATTTCTAGAAGTCTTGCTTATAGCAAATTTCATAAGGCAGCTAGTGACTTTAAAAAGGATCTTTATAGGAGCCATTTGAAGTACAATAAGTAGGAGTCATTTCAATGTATCAGACTCCAGTTTCTAATTTTGCATATGGCCAAGTAACACTTTATGTCATTTTGCTGCTCAATTCCTTTTAGAACTTGTCTAAATAGTTTTGGGCATTTATTAAGGCATGCACTTTTTTTTTTTTAACCATATATCAGAATAACCATATATAACTATTGTGCTTTTCCTTAAGGCTTACAGAGAGAATATCCTTCAATAAGGACTTTCACATATGTTTTCTCATTTAATATAATTTAATTATTTTTACAGATGAATCACAGAGAAGATAAAGTTACTTGCCCAAGGTCACCCAACTAGTTGAGTGCAGTCAGGCTTCAAAAACAGGTCTGTCTGACTGCAGAGACTTTGCTTTTTCCACTACATCACAATGCCTACAGGAAGCTACTTGCAGTTCTTGGCAGGCATTCTCCTTTTTTTTTTTTTTTTTTTTACCTTAGTTGTTTTCAAGTAAATCATAGAAGAAACTGAATAGCATAGTATTTGATTCTTTTCCTATATTTCGGAAAGACGTGTTTTCAAAAGGGGATATGGTGAATGCTTTTCTTTAAAAAAACCATAGTTCTATAACTAGAATATTTCCAAATAAGGGTGACTTCCAAAAATGATTTGCTTTCTTGGCAGTCTCCGCACATTCTTTGTGAATGCAACTACATTTCCCATCTTCCTTGTTCAGCAAAGAGTCATATGCTAATAAAATTTTTTGAAAGGTGTGGCTTGAAAGAATATTTTCTTTTCAAATTTGAAATAATCAGACTTCCTGGCATCATAATTTTAAACTGTGGTAGAGCTGGCTGATAAGTTAAACATCTGGAAATTGACTTTTATTGGGGTGTAGTTCTGTGTAACCCTGAATGTGGATATGAATTGGGGTAGAAGCTAATGCCAAAATCTTAAGATAAAGCTATTCAAGTGTGTGCTTTTTATAAGTGTGAGATAAATTTCGTATCAGAATGGCTTTTTTTTTCTTGGCCAGAGCAGAAAATATCATAGTGAATCATTGCATGATAAAAAGTGGGGTTAGAAGAGCTCATCGAGCTCATCCTTAACATTGTTGCAGCATGTATGATTCTGAGGCTTCATTGTTATGCAAAAATATAACTATTTCTCTAACATCTATATTTCAGAGTTTGAGCCCCAGTGGTGGGCTCCTTAACATAGCAATGTCATGCATTTGAGTTCTTGTATGGTACCAAGGTGCTGGGGGATATGGGGTGAATCACAGTAATGAAGAGACAGGCATATAGTTGTTAATCAGAGGTGTAAATAGATAACTGCTGAGATGTCCGGTCTCCTGGCCCTTGGGTCCCTTCAAGTCAGAGGTCCTTGACTGCTTTCCTAGTGCTCTTGGGGCTGAGGAATCTTTGCCAATTCTTCATACAGACTTGCCTGTCAAGAAGCACCTAACAGCCGTTGCTTTCTAGGATCTTGATGCTTCCCTACTAGAACAGCCGATAAATGAAAGTTACTTGATTCTCTGCACTCCTCTCGCCCAGCTTGGAATAATCCATTTCTAGTTTGAGGAAAAGCCTTCTTCCTCCTTTCTATATTTTAAACGTCCTCAGTGCTTCTGGAATTTCTTCCTTTGTGGGATTAGACCTCTTGAATCCCCGAACTTGCAAGACACTTATGGTTTTTGCTGTGTCACCTTATCTCTTTTCCCCAAGACAGTGAGAACAGAGCCAGCTACCTACTTAGATGGAAGGAATGAAAAGGGCAGAATATATGAAGAAAAAAATAGTTAAAACCTTAAAATATTAGCTTGTCACCTTATTCATCAGAACCAGCTAATTGCTCATCTGTGGAGTTTTCTCAGTGCTTGATGAACTTTGATTTAGAGTACAGAAATAATAGTGCTATGGTGACTATCACAAAAATCAGTATAAGCCTATAAAACCCAGTCCTTAAAAACTCTAGAATGAGAAGTGGGGCCACGGTGCTGAAGAAAGGGCTGCTCCTGTGAGAGTTTCGACTTTTCTATCTTTTTAAAAGAATACTAATTTTGCCAGGCGTGGTGGCTCATGCCTGTAATCCCAGAAATTTGGGATGCCGAAGCAGGTGGATCACCTGAGGTCAGGAGTTCGAGACCAGCCTGGCCAACATGGCGAAACCCTGTCTCTACTAAAAATACAAAAAATTAGCTGCGTGTCGTGGCGGGTGCTTGAACCCGGGAGGCAGAGGTTGCAGTGAGCCGCGATCGCGCACTCCAGCCTGGGCAACGAGAGCAAAAAAACTCCATCTAAAAAAAAAAAAACTAATTTTATCATTATTTTGTAGAGACAAGGTCTCGCTGTGTTGCCCAGGCTGAACTTAACCTCCTGTTTCCTTCCTTCCTCCTTCCTTCCTTCCTTTTCTTTCTTTCTTTCCTTTCTTTCTTGATGGAGTCTTGCTCTGTTGCCCAGGCTTGAGTGCGGTGGCGTGATCTCGGCTCACTGCAACCTCCACCTCCTGGGTTCAAGTGATTCTCCTGCCTCAACCTCCTGAGTAGCTGGGATTTCAGGCATCCGCCACCATAGTGGCTAATTTTTGTATTTTTCATAGAGATGGGGTTTTGCCATGTTGGTCAGGCTAGTCTCAAACTCCTGACCTCAGGGCATCTACCAGCCTTGGCCTCCCAAAGTGCTAGGATTATAGGCGTGAGCTACCGCACCTGGCCAACCTCCTATTTTCTAATTATCATTAATACTGACTACAGAGCAGTTGTTTGGACCACAACAGAATACATATTATGCAGCAATTAAAAGTTATCCTTTTAAGAAATATTTAATGTCATCAGGAAGTGCTCACAATGTAATGTCAAATGAACAAAGTAGGATTTTAAAAGTTTGCATCTAGAGAATATCAGAGATCATGTTTATTTTCATATACTAGAACTCTGACTATAGTAGGTTTTTCAAATAGGATTTTATTTTCCTCATATTACCAAAAATATGAAGGTAGAACATCCTGAGCTTCTGCAATGTTTTCCCGTCGTCATCCATGTCCCAGGCTCCTTCTATCTTTCCATTCTACCACTCTTAGCCGGTGATTTTGTCCTCATGCTTGTCATCTCATGGTTACAAGGTGGGTGTTCCACATCCAGCCTCACATGCATGCTCCCAGGAAAAGAAAAAGGAAATAATAAGGAAAGCAAGATGTTGCCTGAAATCTCCAATAAACTTTCCCTTCCATCTCATTCATCCATAATCTTTAACTAACTGGAAACATTGGTTTTTGCTGGAACTATTGCTGTACTGCAGAGAATTGAATTCCTTTAGTAAAGAAGAAGGGTAAAATGCACATTAGATTGGTTTATCTCAATGTAGTAACAAAAAGAAGCATAACACAAGCAGCCATACCTCTATTCTCTTGCCTAGATAGAAGACTAAGTGACTATATGCCAAAACATTACCAGTGTTTATATTTTAGTGGTATTGTTTTTAGTCTTCTTATTTATAATTGTGTGTATTCCTCGAATTTTCTAGAGTGAACATATACTATTTTTATAATCTGAGAAACAGCAATTTTAAACAAAAATGTACACACATAAGTTTAAAAATGAAATACTTCTTTATGTACTAATGTAGCAAGCATTCTACTTATATGATGCTAAAAAAAGCAAATTTCAAAAAACTCTGATCCCATTTATTCTGTTAAAATATAGAGAGATTTGGACAAGGCATAGACATCCTTATAAGAATTGAAAGGAATTTGTAAGACTATGCATCAATCTGTTAAGTTTTCTTGGAGGAGCAGTGTTGAGGGAAGCATACCTGATTATTTTTTTAATGATACATTTGTTATTATTTAAATTCTTTTTATGACAAGAATATATTGCTATTTTTGTTTTCATTTTTGTTTTTTGTTTTGTTTTGCTTTGTTTTTTTGAGACAAAGTCTTACTCTGTTGCCCAGGCTGAAGTGTAGTGGCGCAATCACAGCTCACTGCAGTCACAACCTCTTGGGCTCAAGCGGTCCTCCCACCTCAGGCTCCCAAGTAGCTGAGACTATGGGTGCGCACCACCATGTCCAGCTAATTTTTCATTTTTTTTGTAGAGATGGGGGACTCTTTATGTTGCCCTAGCTGGTCTCAAACTCCTGGGCTCAAGCGATCCTCTTGCCTCAGCCTCCCAAAGTGCTAGGATTACAGTTGTGAACCACTGCTATCAGCCTACGGCTTTTAAAGATTTAAATCTAAATATACCAAAGTAAACAAAAATTTAAGTTAGCCCAATAAAGGGTCACAGTCTTTAAGGCTCCAGACTTCTGGTTTTGAGACAGTGATTTTTTGCTCATTTTGGGTAGAGTAGAGCATTTGCAAGATATAGTGAAGTATGAGATGTTGCCTTCCTCAATTTCAGAAATGTGCTGTTGAATAATTGCTTTCATATGGGACATAAATATCAGTGAGAAAAGGGATCACAGACCCTAGCAGAGTAGGAAAGGTCAGTAGCAGATCAAAAGATGGATTGCATTGAAAAAGACAACTCCAGCTTGAACACCAAAGACAAGTCTGTAGGAAGCAATAATCAAGTCCTTTTACTTGGTGGTCTTGGAGGTCACATGAGTATTTTTCTTGATTGCCAAAAAAACTCCTATTGCAGTTCTGCAAGCTGTTTACAGCCTTTCACAGGCTTGCCTTCTTTCCTGAGAGATATTAACAGTGATAGATGACATTTTGGAGCACAATACACATATCCCTGTTCTCTTTCTGCAACCAGAAGGCCCATGATTACCCCCTTAGAAACAACAGCAGTCTGAATGCGCATGGCATGGACTAGACTTATCACCAGTGGGAATGGGACCATTGTCCCAAAATGAACTTTTTTCTACTCCTGTGATTTAAGTATGCCTGAACTGCTGAAGAATACAAGACAGCATTTTATGTATGAAAGCTACTGCTGGGATGGCTCTGGAAAAAAAGCATATTTCCACTATAGACACTGAACTTTTAGAATCTCTGTTGGCCGGGCACGGTGGCTCACGCCTGTAATCCCAGCTCTTTGGGAGGCCGAGGCGGGTGGGTCACGAGGTCAGGAGTTTGAGACCAGCCTGGCCAACATAGTGAAACCTTGTCTCTACTAAAAATACAAAAAATTAGCAGAGTGTGGTGGTGCACACCTATAATCTCTGCTACTCGGGAGGCTGAGGCAGGAGAATCGCTTGAACCCGGGAGGCAGAAGAATTGCTTGACCCCTGGAGGCAGAGGTTGCAGTGAGCTGAGATCACACCATTGCACTCCAGCCCAGGCGACAGTGCGAGACACCATCTCAAAAAAAAAAAAAAAAAAAAAAAGAATTTGTCAAATAAGCTTTTCTTTTTTTTTTTTTTTTGCCTTTTGGTAAGGCAACAACGTAAAAACAAGCAGCCTCTACTCCCAAGACTGCACATTCTCTTTTTGGCAGCTGCATTTGCTCCTCTGGTTTTTATCGTTTGTTTAATTAAAAGTATGAAGATTTGTCCTTCTCAAATTCTTTCCCACATTCTACTTCCCAATGTCTATGCCTCAAGGATTTCTCCATCTGCTTCTAACCTCCCAGAGAAATCTAAAAGAGGCTCTCCACTTTCCCTCTTATGCTAGCCAACAATATGTGAGTGGAAGTCTATTACCCATTTCAGTTTCTGTTTTCTTCTCTGGCCACCTGGGAATCAGGCATGAAAATTAAGAAATATATTTGCAAAGTGCTGAGGGAGTCATTAAAGATATGGGCAAGGAAGTACATATTACATATGTACCTATCCTCTTGGAAATCATCTGAGGGGCCTGGGGTTCTAGTTAACACTGAAATTGTTTGCCTTTAGATTCAATCATAGGAATGAAAAATGAGCAACTTAGAGCAAAACCACCAGCAACGGTGGATGCTTCTCTTTCCCTCTTGCAAGGCTGCCAGAAGACCTGCTGTTTTTCTTTGACCACTTCGGAAAGGTCCGTGGGGTTGTTGACTTGGAGCAGAGCCTCCTCCTCTACTGCTACCACCAGCACACGACCACACACTCTGTCTTGGAGGCCACCATCTGGCCCTGCCGCGCCCACTTTCTCGTCCTCACGCACTGGGTGATCTTCACCGTCTGGAACTGGGGGCAAGCAGGGGTGCAGGCTGGATTGCAGCGTAAGGTTGGTCTGTTTTGTGACATTGATGAGAACGAGCTCACGGGCCTCTACTGCTAGGGGACCCTCAGGAAAGGCCCAGGGTTCCGATCTACCCACTGCCCTTCGTCATCTGTGTGAAGCTGGGCTTCACATATGCAGGGGGCCAGAAGGTCGACCAGAGGGGTGAGTTTGAGGATAACCTGAGGCCTCCTGAACCTGCAGGAGGACTGGGACTTCCTTCCCTTCCTCCGAGAAAGCTGCAGCAGCCACTTTCAGGCAAGAGTCCTGACAACTTCCAGCTGTTGCCTGCTGCTGCATCTCTGGGCTTTTGAGACCTTCCAGGCATGATTTGTCCCTTTACAACATTCGCCTTTTGTGTTAAGTGCTCAGTTCAGCCCCTTGGACCTGGAGGCCATGACAGTAGCTATCTTGTATGTGCAGTCCTGCAGAGAGGAGCCTGTCCCACCAGCGTGGCAGTAGCCATCAGGGTCTCACTGTGGACCAAAACTGTCCCTGGATACAGGCTGCCTGGTCCTTTTGGACCCCAGGCCTTGGCTATAGGCTCGGGACCTCCTTGCAGGTGACCTTGGCCAGTCAAGGGGACTCCGTGCTAGTCTTTTTCATCTAAAATGGGAGGCAAGAAGGAGGTTTTTTTGTTTGTTTGTTTTGTTTTGTTTTGAGATGGAGTTTTGCTCTTGTTGCCCAGGCTGGAGTGCAATGGCACAATCTCGGCTCACCGCAACCTCCACCTCCCGGGTTCAAGCGATTCTCCTGCCTCAGCTTCCCAAGTAGCTGAGATTACAGGCATGCGCCACCACACCTGGCTAATTTTGTGTTTTTAGTAGAGACGGCATTTCACTGTATTGGCCAGGCTGGTCTCAAACTCCTGACCTCGTGATCCGCCAGCCTCGGCCTCCCAAAGTGCTGGGATTACAGGTGTGAGCCACCACACCTGGCTGAGAGAGGCATGTTTTAAGGCTTGAATGAAATAAAAGTTAATCTGCAAAGTTAAAAAACTAAAAATCCATAATGTATTTTGATAAAAATTTACTTCCTAGCCTTTTTTTTTTTTTTTTTTTCTTGAGACTAGGTCTCACGGTATCACCCAGGCTGGAGTGATGGGATCATGGCTCACTGCAGACCTCAAACTCCTGGGCTCAAGGAATCCTTCTACCTTAGCCTCCTGAGTAGCAGGGTCAACAGGTGTGTACCACCACCTCCGGCTAAGTTGGTTTATTCTTTTTTAGATACAAACTCTCCCTTTGTTGCCCAGTCTGGTCTTGAACTCCTGGCTTCAAGCAATCCTTCTGCCTCAGTCTCCCCAATTGCTAGGATTACAGGCTTGAGCCGTCTCACCTGGCCCTAACCTTTTTAAAATATGTGTTTTTGGGAAACTTTTCACCCATTGAAAAATCAGCAATCTTCATTTTTTGTTTTCTGAAAGAACACCTTTATGAATATTTTTATGGGTTGTCAAACAAATATACTTAGTAGACTAATTTATGGCAGAATTTGAGAAACAGGGCGGCCCAAGCTATGAAATTGCACCCTGTGTTATTTGGGAGGCTTGCGTGCTTGAGTTGCCAAACTAAGCCGCACAACTGTTCTAAGCTCTTGACTGCATTGGCTTTTGAGTGACCATTTTCCTTCTTGCTCCACGTTGATTTTAGACATCTTTGAAAAATTATCATTCTCAGACGTTTGGACAAAGAAGAAAATTGTTGTCTTGGTTCCAATATCAATTCCTTTCATAACGCTAAATATGCCATTACTACTAGAGTTTTAGTTCTCCGTTTCTCCCCGAGGACATTGGTATTAAGAAGAGATTTGGCTCAAGCTACCTGATCATACTTATCTTGTATACAGTTGCTAATACAATATGATTAGCAAGACTTGGGTATAATGTTACAGTGGTGTGGTAACAGAATTCTGATTTATTCTATAGGCCCTTTGGCCATTTTGTTATTTTCCCCATTCAAGTCTATTTTTTGTATTTCTAAGAAAAAGAATGTTACAGTTAGGTTATAACTATGTGGCACCGCCACAATTATCATTTTCTATTCAATTTAAAATTTTGACTGTCATAAAATGCAAGCTTTACTGAATTAGAATCATTCTGAATTGTTTTGTTCCTTAGGACAACACAATAGCCAGACCTACAAGTTCCGAGTCTGGTTACTAATGTAATTCAACCAGTCAGGCAGTGATCCAGTCCATTGTTCAGCCACTGAACCCCAACAAAAAGCTAATTTCATGAGTTATATCAATCTTGTCTGAAGATTTATAACTTGAGTAGCGTTATTTCAACAGACTCATTTTCCATAGGGCATCTGGAAAATGAAGATACTATAGAAAACAAAGAAATAAAAGTAGGGAAAAGAAGGATGATCATTAGATGTGTTCACCATGTTTCCTTCCAGTTCTGTTTTTATCATATGACTACACAATTTGTTCAAGTCCAGATAAATTATTGCTTCCCACAGGTCATCATTCTTTCCACTCATGTCAAAACTATTCATCATCATCTCCAAAGTGTGTTTTGACTTATGCTGTGCTTTGTAAAGGATACACCCAAGGTTGGAGGTGAAATATGTGTCAGAGACTAGGACTACAAAAATTAGACGTTTGGCTTTGTTCATGGATACTCCCCAAGTTTGATCATGTACTTTCATGCTTCTGACCATATGCAGTTCTGTCCCTTTTGTATAAAACACCCAATGATTCCCTTGCACAGCTGGTTAATTTTTCAAAGTCCTTTGAGAAGCAAACCAGTGTCACTTCTTCCAGAATGTCTTTCTTGACTTTAATGCACTGGTAATAAATTATTCAATAACAACTCTCATTTTTTAGTAATTTCCATGGGCCAGAAAATGTACTGTTTTGAAGTCATTATCCTTCCTGACTATTCCTAAATCAGTATTTAATTATCACAACTACATTAGGAAGCAGATACTACCCCAACTTCCCAAAGAGGAAACTGCTGTTTAAAGAGATTAAGTAACTTTCTTAAGGCCGCACAGCCAGTACATGGTAGAGGCAAGATTTGAACCTGACTTCTGTAGTCTATGTTCTAAGCCACTAGAGCATATGGTTTGGCTCTGTATCCCCACCCAAATCTCATCTCAAATTGTAATCCCCACTTGTCAAGAAAGGGAGGTGATTGGATTGTGGGGGTGGTTTCTCTCATGTTGTTCTCATGATAGTGAGTGAATTCTCAAGAAATCTGGTTGTTTGATAAGTGTGAGGCTCTTCTTCCCTCGTGTACTGGCTCTCTCTCTCTCTCTCTATCTCACCTGCCGACAAGTAAAACATGCCTGCTTCCCCTTCCACCTTGATTGTAAGTTTCCTGAGGCCTCCCTAGCCATGCAGAGCTGTGAGTCAATTAAACCTCTTTTCTTTATAAATTACCCAGTCTCAGGGAAGTTCTTTATATAGCTGTGAAAACAGACTAATACAAGTATTGTTTCCCAAAGAGCAGCACGTGAACCACTGCAGCTATGAGACAATTTTCAATGGACATCTTTACATGAATAATTTTCTATTATTTCTTCTTTTTTTGCAAAACATTCGGAAAATAAGAAAACAAATAAATTCTCAGCATTTTGCCGAATTTTCTTTGTATTTTTATTTTGAAGAAAATAAACATTACATATAGAGTTAGAGATCTCTTTGTGGCTCTCCCAGATCTCATTCCTTTCCAGTCCTCCTCAGAGGTAATCATTATCCTAAATTTAGTGTTTATCATTCCACTACAAGTTTTTAAACGACTGCTAAGTACATATTTATCAATATACAATATGTAGTATTGTTTTACTTGTCTTCAAACTTTATGTAAATATCATACCACATGTGTTATTCTGCAGCTTTTTTCATTCACTCAACATTTAGTTACTGATATTTATTTATTTGATACACTTGGCCTCTGTTCATGCATTTCAAATGCTGAACATCATTTCATTGCATCAAAATGTCACCAGTTTATTTATACATTCTCCTTTCGACTGACATATATATTACTTCCAATGTTTGATATTATAAATAATGCTGCACTTAGCATTCTGTTGCATGTCTTCTTGTGCACATGTGCTAGATTTCTTCCAGGTACAAAGAAGCAGAATTGTAGATATAGATTATATGTATCTTCAACCTTACAAAATATTACCAAATTGCTCTCTGAATGTGTCAATTTTCATTCCCACCAGCAGTTTATGAGAATTCCCTTTTCTCAAATTCTTTAACCAACTTAAGTTTTCCAATTTTGTGAGTGGGAAATGTTATTTTGTAGTTTTAAATTTGCATTTCCTGATATTAGTGATGTTAATGGAGTTTAGTAAATGGTCAATAAACCCCTTTCATGGGGGTTTATTAGAATAACCCCATGAAAGGGGTTTATTGGCCATTTGGATTTCTTCTTTTGTGAATTGCTCATTATCCCTATTAAAATTATTTATTTTTAAAATTTATATAGAGTAAAATTCACTATTTTTTGGTACATGCTATGAGTATTTGACCAATGCATACAGTTGTGTAATTACCACCACAGAAAAGATATATGAAATAATATCCCTTTGTAGTCAACCCCTTTCTTTATGCACAATCCCTGGAAACTGCTGATTTCTTCTCCATCCCAATAGTTTTGTCTTATCCAAAACGTCATATAAATGGATTACACAACATGTAGATTTTGGGTATCTGGTTTCTTTCACTTAGCATAATGTGTTTAAGATTCCTCCATGTTGTTATGTATTTCAGTAGATTGTTATTCTTTGTTGCTGAGTGGAATTCCATTGTATGGATGTACTACCATGTATTTGTTAATTTACCAGTTGAAGGGATGTTTTAGATTATGAATAAAGTTGCTATGAGATTTTGCATATAAGTTTTTGTGAGGCATATGTTTTCGTTTCTCATGGGATTGCTGGGTCTGAGACTAGGTAATTTATAAAGAAAAGAATTTTATTTAGCTTGTTGTTCTGCATGCCAGGAAATTCGAGGACACGGCCTTGGCTTCTGGCCAAGGCCACATGTTGCATCATAACATAGCAGAGAAGGTCAAGGGAAGTGGACACATGCAAAGAGACAAAACCAACGGGCATCCTGGCTTTATAACAACCCACTCTCCTTGGAACTAATCCATTCCTGGATAATTAATCTAGTCTCGTGAGAGCAATAACTCATCCATTACCTCTAGAAGGGCACCAAGCCATTCATAATGGCTCTGCCCCCATGAACCAAATGCCTCCCACTAAGCCCCATCTACCAACACTGCCACATTCAGGATAAAATTTCAGTATGACTTTTGGTGAGGACAAACAAACCATATCCGATTCATAGAAGCTTGTGTAAATAATGATACATAGTTTTCCTTTAATCTGTTAATATAGTAATTTATATAATTAGATTTCCCAATTTTGACCCATTCTTTCATTCTTGTGGAAAATGCTACCATGTTGAATTATATCAGGTTTTTATACACTGTTCATATTCTTGTGTTCTTTTTTTTTTTTTTTTTTTGTGAGACAGGAACTCACTCTGTCTCCCAGGCTGGAGTGCAGTGGCTCAAACAAGGCTCACTGCAGCCCTGACTTCCAGGGCTCAGGTGATTCTCCCACCTCAGCCTCCTGAGTAGCTCGGACTACAGGTGTGTGTCACCATGCCTGGATAATTTTCATGTTTTTTTGTGGGGATAGGGTTTCACTGTGTTGTTCAGGCTTGTCTTGAACTCCTAGGCTCAAGTGATCCGTCCACCTCAGTCTCCCACATTGCTAGGATTACAGGTGTGAGCCACCACACCTGGAGGATATTCTTGTGTTCCGTTTAGGATACTTTGCACTCATGTGCATATGAGAATTTGGTCTTATACTGTATATATTTCTTGTACTGAAATCGTCTGGATTCAGTATCAAAGTCATATATAGGCCTCAGGGCATGAGCTGGGTACCCCCTCTCTTTCTAGTTTCTAAATTAGTTTCTATGAATAGTATCTGTCTCTGCCTGATGGTTTTAGTAAAACTCGCATGTAAATCTTCAAGGCCCTGGTATCTGTTTTGAGTATGGTAAGGGAGAAGACTTGTTCACATACTCAGTTTAATGATTACCAGTTTATTTAGGTTTTCTGTTTCTTCTTAATCAGCTTGGTTTAGTAATTAATTAATTAATTTTAATCTTCACAACCTACTCCCATTTTTCTCTTCAACCTACAAATAATTACTTAAATGACATTTTATTTAACATTGAATATGTGTTTGATATGTACTTTTGTTTGCGTTACTGCCAAATATATGGAGATTTTTATATACATGGGTTTTAATTTAGGAAAATGGTATTCTGTTACACATTGTATCTCATTCTGTGCCCTACTTTTCTACTCAGCAGTATGTTTTAAAGATCTATTTAAGGTGTGGTAAGTGAATCTAATGCATTGCTTCTAACTGCTGCATTAGAACTTCATGAAACATCTGTGTGTACCATATTTTACCTGTCCACTTTTCTAATGAGGAACTTTCTGGTTACCTTCAACTTCCTGATGCCATAAACAATTCTGACGTGAATGTTTTCTCTGTGTCTTCTTATTGGCCTTTGTGAGAATCTTTGGTTTCTATCCTTAGTGAAACTGTTGGCCATATTGGTAATTTGACTGTGTACAGATCAGTTGCTGTCTATAATGGCTGCAACAGTCTACACTCCTGCCAACGGAACAGAACCTTTGTTCTATTACCACATGCCTACATTTGTCATTTTATAGCTTTTAGAATTTTGCCAGTCTAATAAGTGTAAAATGATATGCACGCTGTTTTAATTTTCATATATCTGATTTTCAGTGATTTTGAACACCGTATCATATTTCTGCTACCTTTTTGAGTTTATTCTGTAAGTCGCTTGTTCATATTCTCTATCCATTTTTCTATTGGGTGTGCTAGCTTTATCTTTCTGCTTTGCAAAATACGCTTGTATATTCTAGATATTAACTCCTTGTTTGTTTTTTGTTTTTTGAAATTTCAAAATTCTTATCAGCTTCCATAATTCTATCATATAATAATTCTGTCAGAGATGTCCTTAGTTTAACAGAACTTTGATATTTTGAAGTTACCAATATAATCAATGTTTTCTTTTGCATTTGTGCAGTTAGATAAGGTCCTGATTACATTTTTCTCCATACGGTGAGCTGGTTTATCAATCTTTTTCTTCCATTGATTTGTTTTGCTATTATGTTCCATTTGTTCTATTTATTATTATTATTTAGAGACAAGGTCCCTCTATTTTGCCCAAACTGGACTTGAACTCCTGGGTCAAGCAGTCCTCCCACCTCAGCCTCTCAAGTATCTGGGACTACAGACACATGCCACTATGCAGGGCTAGTCTGTTATTCTTGAGGTAACTCCATAATTGCCTTTATAGGGTTAACTTAGCTATTCATAGACCTTTATTCATCGATATAAATTTTAGGCTGGCCACGGTGGCTCACATCTGTAACCCCAGCACTTTGGGAGGCTGAGACAGGTGGATCACCTGGGGTCAGGAATCCGAGACCAGCCTGACCAACATGGTGAAACCCCATCCCTACTAAATACAAAAAGTTAGCCGGGCGTGGTGGCACATGCCTGTAATCCCAGCTACTTGGGAGGCTAAGGCAGCAGAATAGCTTGAACCTGGGAGGTGGAGGTTGCAGTGAGCCGAGGTCGTGCCACTGCACTCCAGCCTGAGCAACAAGAGTGAAACTCCATCTCAAAAAAAGTATATATACATATTATATATAATAAATATATATAATATGTACATATATGTAATATATATATAATATGTACATATATATATTTTAAATAAAATTTATCAAGTTCCTCAAACAATTCAACTGGAATTTAGATTGGTATTGCATTAAACATGTTAAATTGGTGAGAATGTTTACAATAAGTTTTCCTATCCAAGAGTATGGACCATTTCTCCATTTATTTAAATAATATTTTATTCTTTTATTGGAATTTTTTCTCCATAAAGGCATTTGTTACTTTTGTCTTTATATTATTTGTAATTTCTTTTTGCTATTGTGACAGTTTCACATTTGCATGTCTCTTCTAGCACGTTATTACTGGTGTGAAGAAATGGAAGTTATTTTTGGAGATTGATATTTTATCTGGCAACCACTTTGAACTCTCATATTAATTATAATTCCGCAGTTTGTCTGCTGAATTTGTTGCTGATGATTTTTAGGTAGATTGTCATATTTTTATTGCAAGTAATTGCAGGGGTGTTTGTTTTTTGTTTTTTGTTTTGGCTTGCTTTTTTTTTTGAGATAGTTTCTCACTCTGTCGTCTAGGCTGGAGTACAGTGGCGCAGTCACAGCTCACTGTATTTTCAAACTCCTGGGCTCCAGGGATCCTTCCACCTCAGCCTTCTGAGTAGCTGGGACTACAGGCATGTGCCACCACACACAGCTAATTAAAATTTTTTGTGTGTGTAGAGTCAGGGTCTTGCTATGTTGCCCAGAGTTGCTAGTGTGGAACTCCTGGCCTCAAGCGATCCTCCACCTCAGCCTCTCAAAGTGCTGGTTTTACAGGTGTGAGCCACTGCACCAGGCCCTTTCATTTTTTATTAATTATTTTTTTCTTTATATCATTGGCCACGGCTGGCAGCAATAGGCTAAAAGTTAGCAGTGATAGATGGGAACTATGGTCTTGTTTCTGATCTCAAAGAGAATAAATCTAAAGTTTCTTCATTGTTATAATACTTATTATAGTTTTTTAAAAATGTAAGCTTTAACAAGTTAAAGAATTATCTTTCTGTTTCTCGTTTGCTAAAAAGTTTCCTCCTTCCTTCCTTCCTTCCTTTTTAGGGAATACAGAAAAATTAATATCTGTCCTTTATTGTCCACTTATGCTGCAGGAACTATGTTGTACATTTTACAGCATTATTCCTTTTTATTCTCAGAGCCACCCCAAACAAGTGAATACTACTATTAATCCTATTTTACTCATGAGGGAACAGAGCCTCAAAGGGGTTAAATTTTAAACATTATCCAAAGAATGATGGGAAGCTGGTACTCAAACCTTGGTCAGGCTGACTTCGAAGGCAGAATCTTAATGAAATGCAAGCATCGAAGTGTTATTAAGTACCTTTTGTATAAAGCCTTAAATATTTGCAGTTACCTCTTTAGGTCTTCACTGGCTTCTTTCTACTGACTGAGTATCCTTAAATTTGCTGCAGCATCCTGTCAGGGGTCGCCATGGACTTCTGGTTCATTTAACCAGCTTTGTTTCACCTGCACACTGAGCTCCCCTTTCAGCCTCTGGTCTTCTCATCATTGAAAAAACTCTAACTACCTGCACATTGACTGGAGAGATGGCATTAAATCACATTCCCTTTTAAATTTTCTCACACTGGGCAGGATCAAACAATGTTTCATGGTTAAAACCAAAGGAAATTAAGAAGTCAGGATTTTTTATTTCTTTGCTTAATATCTCTTTATATTCTAATATATTTAAAACTTTTTATTTTGGAATAATTTTATATTGATAGTTGGAAAAAATGTACCGGGAGGTCCCGTGTACTCTTTACCCATTTTCCCTCATGGTAATATCCCGTATAATGATACTATCAAACTAGGAAACTGATTTTGGTGCAATCTACAGAGATTATTTGAATTTAACCAGTTTTCTGTGTTCTCATGGACACACACACGTATGCATGTGTGTGTAGGCCTATGCAGTTTTATCACATGTGTGGATTCAGACTACCAGTTTAGATACAAAACTGTTTCTAGGGTCCCCCTCATGGGACTCTTTCATAGCCACATCCACTCCTCTACTCCATCTCTAAACCCTAGCAACCACTAATCTGTTCTCCATTTCTAATTTTGTTGTCTCAGTGTTATTTAAATGGAATCATACCGTATGTGATCTTCTGGATTTACTTTTTTCATTTAGAATAATTCCCTGAAGATTCATCCAGGCTGCTCTACAAGTTAATTATTCATTTCTTTTTATTGTTGAGTGTCTCCCACGGTATGCATGTACCAGATTTTAATCATTCACCTGATAAAGGCCATCTGGATTGTTTCTAGTTTTGAGCTATTATGAACAAAACTGCTATAAAAATTAGTGCACAAGTTTTTGTGCGAAGATAAGCTTTCATTTCTTTGGGAAATTAACTGAGGTGAATTGGGTTTCTTTCTTTCTCTTTCTCTTTCTTGTATTTGGGTCTTGCACTGTCACCCAGGCTGGAGTGCAGTGGTGCGACCACAGCTCATTGCAGCCTCCAACTCCTGGGCTCAAGCAGTCCTGCTGCCTCAGCCTCTTGAGTCATTGGGATTACAGGTGAGCCACCATGCTTGGCACTGGGTTTCTTTTTGATTATACATAATATTGAAAATCAGCAAAATTTTTGATAGTCTTGAAAGAAACATATAATTTCCTCCTTTATTAATGTGAATAAATTATATTGATACATTTTTTGTTTTTAAACTGGACTAGAAAGGTAGGTTGCATCCATACTGAGTCATTAAATAGGGAATTTGTGCTTACTTTACAATCAATGTGGAGAGATAAAAGATTTATGAGGAAAGTAATATTTTATATAGATTGATCTGGCCACAGGTTTTAGGATGAACTGAAGTAGGAACAGAGAGGAGATAGATGATGGGGCCAGGTGAGCAAAGACACAATCACTTTATAGTGGAAGAATGAGGATCAGGAGGACTAGGAGATTTCTATCCTGATGAAGGTGGCATATATAACAAGTTTAGTGATAGAAATGAGATCAGAATAAGAATCTATTATATATGCCACCTTCATCAGGTCATTTAACTTTTTTTGTTTGTTTGTTTTTGAGACAGTCTCACTCTATTGCCCAGGCTGGAGTGCAGTGGTGCCATCTCAGGGCACAGCAACCTCCACCTCCCAGGTTCAAGCGATTCTCCTGTCTCAGCCTCCTGAGTAGCTGGGATTACAGGCGCCCACCACCATGCCCAACTAATTTTTGTATTTTTAGTAGAGATGGGGTTTCACCATGTTGCCCAGGCTGGTCTCGAACTCCTAACCTCAAGTGATCTGCCTGCCTCAGCCTCCCAAAGTGCAGGGATTACTGGCCTCAGCCACTGTGCCTGGCCCATTTAACTTTTCTTGACTTCGGTTACCTTATTTGTAAAATGAGTGATTTGGCCTGAGTCCGCAAAATCCATAATTGCTTTCAAATCTGCAATTCTATAACTCCAAACCAGGAGGGAGCAGTCAGGAGTTTTTCCACTGGGAAAGGAAAACAGAAGATGGATCCGAAAAGCATCTTGAAGGTAAGAATCTACTTGGCTCAGTCAGTGATTGAAGGTAGAGCCCAAGATGAACTTTCAAAAAGACTTCTAAACTTCAATGCTGGGTGACAGAGAAAGGACAACACTATCAGTTCAACAAAAATGAACTCAGCTAGGTAAGGTCATTTTGGTTGAAGGACTTTTTAAAGTTTAATTTTCGATGTGTTTTGTCTGCACACAACGTAGTTGTGTTATACAACTCCTGGAGGCAGTATTTATATGGTGTTCTATGTAAATGGCTCCCCTTCCTCCAGGAGGTATATAGTACACCGCCTGCACAGCTGTAAACAACAGTCTTCACTGTGGACATCCAAGTGGAAATGTCCAAAAGATAGTTGGATATGGGTCTGGTATTTGGAAAGGAGTATACGTGGGAAATGTTGGCTTGGAGTTAAGGAGTTAGTGGTGGACAATATATAGAGACTGTACATTGAGAAAAAGTACATGCTGTGACTAGAACCAAGCCTTTAGCTGTAATCAAATGTATGATTTAGTTGGATTATTTCAATAAACCTATAAGTGTTGACTTTATAATAGTTTATTTTGTCTCATTCTGTGCATAATGTTGTATAAAAATCATGTATTGCCTAATTACAGATTCTTCATGCCTGTAAAAATGAGATGATTCTAAAATTAGCAAGAAGTTATATATCTATGGGCCAAGCATTTGGTTGAAAAGTGATAAAATAAATTTATTGCTCAACAGATGCATCCAAAAGTTTTACTTTATAAAAAGAGATTAGGTTATAAAAATGGGCAAAGATTCAGAGTTTCTTTTCTTCAGATAAGATGAAGAACTCCTCCTAAATTGTATTTATTCTTGAGTATTCACTCTGCACATTGCTGTCATGAATCTTTCTGGTTGATGGTTAGTCTGTGTTTGCAAGTTTTATCTCTAGGGAGGATGCCAGCCTGAGGCTGAGTTATAAGATATAAAAATGAAACCTACTAAAGAGAGGACCACCTGTGTTACTTTTGAGTCAATCCAACTGATGTTCTTGCTAGGAGATACATGGTGTCACTAAACGACTAAAAAAAATTGAACAAAGCAGATATATCTGAATCTATATTTTCTAATGTGTATCAACCTTCAAAGTCAAAGTGTAATCCTTTTGGGAGATTTGTTTACCATTGCTGGAGACTGAATGTTGGTGATCCCAAAATTCATATGTTGGGATCCTAACCCCCAATGGGATGATATTAGGAAGTGTAGTCTTTGGTAGGTGATTGGGTCATGAGGGCAGAGCTTTCATGAATGGGATTAATGCCCTTATAAAAGAGACTCCAGAGAGCTCATTTGCCTCTCTCACCAAGTGAAGACACAATAAGGCACCTTCTCTGAACTAGGAAGCAGGACTTCATCAGACACTGAATCTGCTGGTCCCTTGATCTTGATCTTGGACTTATCATCTAGAACTGTAAGAAATAAATTTCCATTGTTTTAAGCCATCCAGTCTATGGTATTCACCTATAAAAGCCCAAACAGAGCAAGATACCCATCTACTCACTAATTCATGAAATCTTTAGCTGCTGAGCTGATATATGAACTGTGCAAGAAAATAAATATGTTACATTATAAACACAACTGATTTCTGCCCAAACTTTATTATCCAGTTTAATCACATTTAAATCAATAGAATGACTTTTTGCTGGTTTCCACAAAGCATTCCTCCCTCAAAGAATTAAAATTTACCACCATCACACAAAGACATAAGAATAATACAGTGGACTTTGGGGATTTGTGGGAAACGGTGGGAGGGGTGTGAGGGATAAAGGACTACACATTGGGTACAGTGTACACTGCTCTGGTGATGGGTGCACCAAAATCTCAGAAATCGCCACCAAAGAACTTATTCATGTAACCAAAACCACTTGTTCCCCAAAAACCTATTGAAATAAAAACAATCATGTTTAATGGTAATGTAGCTATCCTAGGAAAAGACCAATCCGTTTTTATCACTCTTTATCATTGGCCCATCACAGATGACAGCTTTCTATCTTATGGAATCATTTGCACAAAGTATATATAAGGATGTATATTTGCAGCATTTCTTATAACAGTAAAAAAAAAAAAGATAGCCATCTAGTTAATGCCACTGAATCGTACACCTTAATGGTTAAATGACAAATTTTGTTATACATGTTTTGCATTTTTAAAAAAAAAATCGTGAAGAAACTAGTGAATTGTATACTTTAAATGAATTCATTGTACGGTATGTGAATTATGTCTCAATAAAGATATTTTTAATCCCCCCCAAAAATAAAATTTATCGCCATTGAGAAGATTCAAAACAATTATTCTTAGACCACAAAGGCATTCTTGAAGTTCTAAAAATTTTTGAAGAAATATGAGTACAATAGAGTCAGACAAGATGACTCCTTTAAAGATTGTTATGTTTATGCATAAATTTAGTCACATTATTTTGTCATAATGATTGTATGGATTGGGAGGAAGAACGTGTAATTTGTATCAGGCAGACCTGACTTCAATTATTAATTTTACCTCTTAAACAAATGTATGACCATCTGTATGTATGTGTCATCACTAAGACTGTTTCATTATCTAGTAAATTAGAGATGGTAATAATACTTACATCATAGATGCTTTGTGAGAATCAAATCAATGAAAAGTAATCAGCATAGTGTTAAATATGCATCTTTTGGATACCAGATTATTGTGAGGCGATTCTGTCAGTGAGTCAGTCTGTTCCTGGAGACTTCTCACTGATGCCAAGGACAGCTTCTTTTATGAAAGATAGAAGTCCTGGAAAAGTGAAAATTATCATATGGTAGCTCATGCTTCATGAATGGTTCTTGGGAATGATGAAGACTAAGGGCCATCCACACAACTAGGTAAGAATCAATCTCTACTTATTCAGCCAGTGAAGAAACTTGATCTTATTCTTTATTTAATTCCAAAATGTATTAAAGAAATATTTATATTGCTAATGAAGACAGGTGCTGTCTAAACCTTGTTAACTGAATTCTCATTTAAGGAGGCCCTTGATTAGGATTCTGGTTAACCTTCTAAGTCAGTAGGTTCCTCCCGCCTTCTTTACAATGATAAATAGCCTATTAAGTGTTCCTTCTGGTGGCAATGGCTTTCCTCATTTATAGTGTCTTACACATTCAAAGAGCTGACACCTCATCTTGTATATTAATTTGATACTAATTATGTAGTCAGTCTAAGCTTTCCTTTCCATGGCTTCTTCCCCAAGCTGTCTTCTTCCTGAGGGCCAGTTAAGGACTCAATTGCTGAGCAGACCGCTAGACCTCACTTCAAAAGGTTTGTTCATCTCCTTGGAATCACCCCTTTGAGCTCAGTCCTCTCACCTTTCATATTCAGATTGGACTGCATTAGTCTTCTGCATTGCTTTGTAAGGAAAAGAGAGAAAGTTGGGAGTGGGTGGAGAAAGAAAGAAACAGGGTGGGGAGGAAAGGAGGAGGAGGTGAAAGAAGGAGATTACATAAAGATGGAAAAATAAGAGTTGTATATAGGAAGCAACCTTCACTGCCAGAAGTTAAAGTGAATGGTTTATAACCTCTTAGAGGTCAAGGAACTTCTTTAAGATTCTGTGAAAGCTATAGCTCGTCTACCCAGAAAGAAATATGCTCATACGCACATACATAGGAAATTTCACATCCCATTTCAGAGAGTATACATATCTCATAAAGTGCATCCATAAGCTCCAGGTCAGTAGTCTACAACAATGACCTCCCATCACGAAATTCAATCACACCATTTGCAATTTATGTGACACCGATTTGAGAATCATTTTGTGAAAATATCTGACTTATCTTACAGTTGGTTGATTTCCTAGTGTTCTGCATGAGACCTTCCTCTGTCCCCACATTCTTTGGGCTTACCCATTTCCCAGGCTTCCACTGCCCTCTCTATGAGTAGTTAACCATTTTTTTCCCCTCTTTAGGAAACTCATGAAAGTTACAAAACGTCTATCCACAAACACACACATATACGTTTATAGTCTCAGTTTGGCGCTCAACCTTCTAAGCACTCATGTGCCACCCAAAGTTCATCCATGGATGCAAGATTTGGAACTACTGGATTAGAGGTAACTAAATGTTTATTTATTAAGTGGATTCAAGCATGTGGCATTTTTACTTGGTTACTAAATCTGTTCCAGTGGTTAGTGGAAAAAAGGTGTTTGTTTGTTTTTAAGAACTATGTAATCCAGCCTCAGATCTTCCTGGCTTTGAACTTCACTATGGAAATCTTGATTAAATCCCCAATGTTATAAATGTTTGTGGCTCACATGGAGCTCTGAAGAGCCCAGTATAGTCCCCTAGACTCTTCAGGGCACTGTGAGTCAGCAGTTAGGTACAGGCCTTGGTCCATTGTGCTCAATTAAGAACTAAGTCAACGTGTCTTATTACTAAGCTAAATCATAATGGAAAACCAGTCTCTTTCCATTAAAAATAGTCTTTTCTGGGTTAACTGACTTCCTTTGGATACTTCTCAGTGTTTTAGAATTTCAACTCGCCACACCTGCCTCCTTCCTCTCTAAGACAGAGAAGAGGCAATGAGTTGACATGGACATCTTTGTGTGGGTCCTTATTGGCCTCTACAGTAATTTCCTCAGCAATGCCCCCCTCAATCATTGGGAACTATTCTGGCATTCAATGATGAAGTCCAGGACTTGTGAAATACAAGGTCTATGCTCTCAGCTCATCTAGGCCCAGAGTTAGTCACCATTCTGCTGACTTAGACTCACCTTTTCCCTTGTCTGCCTTTCAGGCCCTCTGAATCTCAACCACATCCTCCATCCAGCCCCAGAGCTAGATTGTCCACCTGCAGCCCTTGCAGTAGCGTCAACTTGCTCCTCATGGCAATGGCCCCATGGGAGACCTGCCGGCTGTAAACATCCAGCTATTTTCTATATCCTCCACTGGGAGCATGTGAAAATATCTGGATACATTTACGCCAGGTAAAAGCTGAGGGAGACTTGGCCCTCTCTCTGCCTAGATCTGCCTTGCATTCATTTTTCTTCTGTTATGATTATCCCTTGTTAGTGAGGGGGCACTCAGAAAGGTGCTTGTTTTAGTCTATTTTCTGTTACTCAACATGATTTATAAAGAAAAGACATCTATTTCTCACAGTTCTGGGGACTGAGAAGTCCAAGAGCATGGCACCAACATGTGATGAGGGTCATCCCATGGCAGAAGGACAGAAGGCTGAAGCAAACATATGAGACAGAGAGAAGAAATCAGGCAAAACTCACTTTCATTACAAATTCAGTCTTGTGATAACTAACCCACTTCTGCAATAAGGGCATGAATCCATTCATGATGGATCTGTCATCACCTAATCATCTCTTAAAGGCACTACATCAAGTAAAAGTCAACATGAATTTGGGAGCAGACAAACATTTAAACCACAATAGTGGTGTCCCAGAGTTCCAAAGACCAAATTTGGAATAATTCCACTTTTTTTTTTATTTTTCCCCTAAACCTGTTGGAAAATGTCCCCAGATTCCACACTTATGATAATGGTGTGTGGTGGGGCGGGGCGCTGAGGGCCACATTTATCTATGGACTCTTCCACTTCCTTTGTGGCCTCTTACCCTTTCTTTTTCTATCTCTCACTTCTCAGAATGCTACAGTTTTGTTTCTGGATAGTGTACCCTTCACTTACATGATCTCTTGATCTCCCAAACTAGTAAAGCTCTAGAATGCCAACTGGCCAGGCTCCAGGCTTGCCTTCAATCGCTCTCTCTCTTTCTCTCTTTCTCTGTCTCTCTGTCTCTCTCCTACAGCTTCACTGCAGTGAAACCTACATACTATAAAATTCACCCGTTTTAAATGTACAATTCAATGGCTTTTTAGTAAATTTAGAGTTGTATAACTATCACTGTACTTTCGATTTTTAAACATTTTCATTATCCCAATAAGATCATTCATGCCCATGTACAGTTAATCCACTTTCCTATCTCCAGACCCAGGCAACCACTCATCTACTTTCTGTCTCTATGTATTTGCCTATTGTGGACATTTCATATCAATGGAGTCATACAATATATGTTGCTTTGTATCTGGCTGATTTTACTTAGCATACTGTTTTTGAGGTTCATCTACATTATAGCAATGTATCAGTATTTCATTCATTTTTAACACTGAATAATATTTCATCATATGACTATACCACATTTTGTTTATCCATTCATTTGCTGATGAATGTTTCGTTGCTTCCATCTTTTGGCTATTGTGAGTAGTGTTGCTTTGAACATTCATGTAAAAGTTTTTGTTTGGATACCTGTTTTTAATCCTTTTGGGTGTATACGTAGGAATGGAATTGCAGGGTCATATGGTAATTCTATGTTTAACTGTTTGAGGAACTGCCAAACTGTTTTTCATAGTGGCTACATCATTTTACATTTCTACCAACAGAGTATGAGGATTCCAATTTCTTCTCATTCTTATTAACACGGTTTCTTTTTGATTATAGCCATCCTGGTGGGTGTGACAGGCTTGGCTCTTGCTGTACAAAAGGAATTTAGAAGTCTCTGACTCCAAGACTGCTGTTTTCCTGAGAAGTCCTCAGGGAATTAAACACCTAATTTGATAATAAAATCCCAGTTAGGACTACTTGTTTTCTATATGGTGTTAACCATTCATTGAAGCACTGAAACCCACTAATTTACTGGCAGTGGTAATGGAGGGTGTCCTAAGGCAAAATTATTTAAGAAGAATGAAAATGGTTGAATGTTCACGCCTGTAATCCCAGCACTTTGGGAGGCCGAGGCGGCCGGATCACGAGGTCAGGAGATCGAGACCATCCTGGCTAACATGGTGAAAACCCGTCTCTACTAAAAACACAAAAAATTAGCCTGATGTGGTGGCGGGCGCCTGTAGTCCCAGCTACTCTGGAGGCTGAGGCCGGAGAATGGAGTGAACCTGGGAGGTGGAGCTTGCAGTGAGCCGAGATTGTGCCACTGCACTCCAGCCTGGGCGACAGAGCGAGACTCCGTCTCAAAAAAAAAAAAAAAAAAAAATTATTCGTGATATATTTGCTCTTGGATATGGATTGGAGAGAGGAAAGCTCAAAATTGAATATTACTCATAAAGCAATATGGGAACACGAATGGGAAAAGATATCAAAGGTTATTTGGCCAAATAGTGATTGTGGGAGTTGATGCCAACTGCATTAAGGAAAAAAGATGACCATCTGAAGGCAGCAAAAATATGCCCAATTAGAATTGGCCTAGAAGAACACTAAAATGAAGGTCATTTAACAAAGACCTCTGGAAAAAAAAGTGACAAAAAAGTTAAGTCAGCAGGATTGCTAGGAAGTAAGCACTAGAGCAAAGTGTGCTGTGTAATCAAAAGAGAAGAGACAGACTTTTCTGATCCTGGTCAGATAGTAGCTAAGATCAATTTCTCAAAAGATAGAACATTTGTCCTAGATATAGGAAGGGTAAGTAAAGTCTTATTAGAACAGAGGGAAATTTAATTAAGACCACAGAAAAGATCAGGGAAAATGAAGCCTTGCTGCTAATATAGTGATTTGAACTACTATGGAGGCCAAAACTCCCAAGTTCTCAAGAGACACACCTTCAAAAGATGATCCCAAGGCTTAGGTCTAAGCCACCACATTTTTGAGGAAGCAACCCATCTAGGGAGACCAGCAGCACAGTATATAGTAAGCTTCTGGCTCAGGCACAGTTTTAAATCCTGGCTCTACCATTTACTAGCTATATTACCTTAGGCATTGCATTCATTCTTCCTGAGCCTCAGCAACCTCATTTGCGAAACGTATATAATAATATTTACCCCACAGGGTTGTTGAGTGATTAAATTATGTAGCATCTATAAAGCTTGCAGCACATGGCAGGCACTCAGTATATGATACCTCTTATTATTATTACTATTATTGGGTGTAACAACAATGCTTTTAAAAGGGAGAAGAGAGATGTTAGTAACTGGATACCACTGGCATTACTGAATTTGGATTTTATATAGTTAACAGCAAATTTATACTCAATACAGACAAGGCTAGCAGTGGGCCTCATCTAGAAGATAACTAGCAGGACTTGGGCTTGAGATATCACAGAAAACGTTCATGGAAGGCAGGAGAAAGAATATTCATTATGGGTGAATTTTAAAAAGCTCTTTGAATTCAGCAAATCATGACTTTCTCTTCGAGCCATGATTGTGTTACCAGAAAAATGGGGCCTCAATTCAGACCTCAAGGGAGGGTTCTTGGATCTCAAGCAGGAAGGAATTCAAGGCAAGTCACAGAGTACAGTGAGAAGCGATAGCTTATTGAAAGTGACTCCATTACAGAGTAGGATGTCCTCAGAAAGCAAGCAGAACACGCCATCTTTAAGTTTTTCTTATATAGGGTCCTTGTCTATGCAAAGGCTAAATTAAGCTGTGCGAGTGAGCAGACAGGATGACAAAATTTATTATTCTGTTGATTTAAAGAAAACTGTCTTTGACATTTTACTGTGTATGTACATCAAACCATCTTGAAAACATATTGTTGTGGGCATTGGGACTCCTGAACTTTCTGCTGTTGTAGGAGTTTGTCCTTGCAGGCCATACCAAGCTTTTTTATTTAGCTGTGAACATCTTAGGACCACGGGTGGTGACTAGCAAGGAATGTGCCTTGTTAGTCTCAAGATGGAGTCTTTTGGTCATTTTATTTATTTATTTATTTATTTTGGGACGAAGTCTCACTGTGTCACCCAGGCTGGAGTAGAGTAGCGTGATCTAGGCTCACTGCAACCTCCACCTCCTGGGTTCAAGTGATTCTCCTGCCTCAGCCTCCCAAGTAGCTGGGATTACAGGCACCCGCCAACACGCCTGGCTAATTTTTGTATTTTTATTAGTGATGGGGTTTTACCATGTTGGCCAGGCTGGTCTTGAACTCCTGACCTCAAGTGATCTGCCCACCTCGGCCTCCCAAAGTGCTGCGATTTACAGGCATGAGCCACCGTGCCCAGCTGGAGTTGGTTTTAAAATGATGTCACTCTGGCTTTCCTAGGCTCCTGTTTCCCTAACAGTGCATATATAAAAGTTATATAAAAGGTGTGGGGCAAGGCGCCATATAGGACACTCCTTGCTGTCTCTAACACATCCTAATCCTGTTTCTACCTCAGGACTTGTTCACCTCTTATTCTCTCCACCTGGAACTCTCTTCCCTAAGATAACACATGAATTGCTCCCTCACTTCCTTCAGGCCTTTCCTCAAATGTCACCATCTCAGTGATGTTTTCCCTGACCACCCTATTTAAGGGAACCCCTAGTACACCGTACTTCCCTTTCTTGCTTATTTCCTCCATATAACTTTTCTTCGTCTAACATACTAATGTCAGCTCCACGAGCGCAGGATTTTTCCCTTTATGTCCACTGCTGTATCCTCACTGCTCAAAACAGTGCCTGGCACAGTGTGGTGCTCAAAAAATATTTCTTGAAAGAATCAATGATTTTATTCCATTTCAATGCTGTCACATGCCCAGGATCAATGGTTTTAAAATCAGAACAAAGGGGATGGGGAAAATAAATGAATGTGAAAAGAGGGGTGAGGCAAAGCCTACCACAGAGCTCCTTCCTTGATATGTTGCTTGCAGACCCCCCGATGAGGTTTATAGATCAGTGGAAATGTAAAAAAGGAACAGTTGATTTCCAGTCACAAGAGGCTGATCGAGGAAGTCCGGTCCACCTTTTGAGGTGATGTCTCCTTTGGTTTACTCTCAAAGTAAAAGTAGCAGATCGGCAGCGGAAAGGATACAAATGCACGAGGGATGCATTTGTAAAGACAATAGGGATGACTAAACCACTGATCCTGAATGAAAGCAGTATCAAAGTTGGGAGGTAAATAATTTGTAAAGACACTAGGGATGGCCAGGTGTGGTGGCTTTTGCCTGTAATCCCAACACTTTGGGAGGCTGAGGTGGGTGGATCACCTGAGGTCAGGAGTTCGAGACCAGCCTGGCCAACATGGTGAAACCCCGTCTCTACTAAAAATACAAAAATTAGCCGGGGTAGTGGCAGGAGCCTGTAATCCCAGCTACTCGGGGGGCTGAGGCAGGAGAATCGCTTGAACCTAGGAGTCAGAGGTTGCAGTGAGCCGACATCGCGCCATTGCACTCCAGCCTGGGGGACAAGAGCAAGACTTCATCTCAAAAAAAAAAAAAAAAAAAAAGAAAGACACTAGGGATGACTTAACTGCTGACGACCTCCCGTGTATCTCTCAGAGTCATGCCCTAAGTTCTGTAGACTTGGCATCCCACACAGAGGGAAACCTCTACCAGTTTTGAGAGTTAAGAACTTTGGGTTCCTGTATTTTACGCCCACCTCCCTGGCCCCTTATTCAGCATCCAGAGACAACTCGTTTTACTACAGAAGGCAAAAATTTCCCTATTCAGGATGTCATGTCACCAAGGCTCACGTTTTGTGCTGGGGCCTTGAAATTCTTCCTGTGTCAGCCCAAGAGTAATCTCTGTTTTTCTGTGCCTGAACTACAGGACCTAGTTTCCATTTTGGTCCTCACTGAGGCCTATTCTGGTCAGGTCTGGCCATGGCCAACCACACCAGTCACAGGTGTTGTGTAATATCACATTGGCAGAGCATCAGAAGAAAGGCAGCATGGTCTCACAATATATGAAGAATAGGCTTAAGAAGCAGGAGCCAAAATTGATGTAACAAAAGATAAGACTATCAACATGGTGACCCAATTGAGAAGTGTCACTACGTGAGATGAAAAGGTGAAAGAAGAGCCAGCAGAGTTATTGGCTCTTGTTTGCAGGAGAAGATGATACTAAACAAAATTGATTCGTAGAAATATAGACACCATAAAATGAAAGGACCATCTGGATGTTTGGGGAGCATATCAATACGAAATTATAGGACTGATCTCGAACATCCTAGTACCAGTTCCCAGTTCATTGTGTGTCTTCATTTACAGCATTAGGCCTTCCAGTGGGGACCTTTGACATGGCCCTCAGGAATTAGTCAGAATGCAGGATGCCACAAGAGAAGGGAAGGCTGGATATGACCAATACAGAATTATTGTATACTTTTGAGTTTCAGTGCTTTAAGAAAGTGGGAGATAGTTAATGGGGTTAGCTTCCAGCCCACCCACCAGTCCCCGTAGCAACAAAAGCTCATTAAGTGTCACACAACAGCCTTCTCAGCCAATGTTATGAAAGAGAAAAAACAAAAAACAGCAAGCCAATGCACATAAAGAGAGTTTACAAGGGTCTTATTAAAATAGAGTGAAGGTATGAGCGTAAAGAACCAAAAAAAAAAAAAAAATCACAATTTAAGTGATGAAAAATGGTGGGCACCTGAATAGGTGACTCACATCTTAGAGATGTGGTAGATTAAGTAGTGAAAGGATAATGGAAGAGTACTGGAGGGTACTGACTTAGCAAGGAATTTATACACACTGCCTATGAGCTTATTATTGAGTTTGTTTCTGGGGAATTTACAAATATAAGTCCGTATAATAAAGGAAAAGATGGCCTTTTCTATAGTCATAGTTTTAAGCAGTGAACCAGGAACCAGTGACATGGTTTTAAACCACTGATCCCGATGAAAGCAGTGTCAAAATTGGGAGGTAAATCTGGTTAGGTTAAGATTATTTTTGGTTTTCTCTATTTTCTGATGAGTTTGTGGTGCTGAGAGGGACATGGCGGGCAATGGGAGCAGGAGGGCTGGCTTTCTTAGACACCCTGTCCCTGGGATTAATTTCATATGCAAAAAAAATTTCCAAATCAAATAGTTACATGGAATGTACTGAAATGCAGAGAAAATTGTTAATCAGCAATAAAAAATAATGAAAGTAATTTTTAGAAACAACATTGTTTTCAACAACAGTATGGTGTGAGGAAAGAACATTGCCTGGGAATCCAAGCCAGTTCTAGTCTGAGGTCTGTCACTGCCACGCACAGCAGAGGACCAACATACAAGGCTCCTCCTGAGCCCAAAAGGCCATGACAAGATCAAAATAAAGGGAAACCTGTATTCCCACATAATCCAGAGATGGGAGCCATCCAAATGACAAAGACTTTGCATGATTCCAGCACCAGTATCCTACTTGTTGCCTAGAGATATTATGAGTGAAGTATACCTATTCTCACTTTATTAGGATCTTACACTATTGATTATCCCGTCTTTCCGAATCTTCCATTTTCCCTGGTTTTCTGGCTCATTTCCATTGCCATTTAAAGAGACTCTAGTTTCTCTCATCTTAATAAATGCTGACAGGATCCCAAATGCCTCTTCCATATCACTGCAATGTTCAGCATGAAAGAAAGATGGTGTAGATATAAGATAAATCTAAGATAAATGAGGTTAAGTAAAAACCTTGTAGTACTAAATCTGAATGTGCAAATAAAGTTCCTGTTATCCAAACTGAAGGACTGAAGAAAGGAAAGACTTCCTGTTCCTTCATTATAGTTCCAAGCTCCAAGCAGTGACCAAAGAACCACTGGTATGGTTATATATATGTATATACCTGTGTCTGTCTGTCTATCTATCTATCTATCTATCTATCTATCTATCTATCTATCATCTATCATCTATCTATCCTTGTGTTATATATATATATAGACACAGGGATATGTGTCCATATATATATATATATATAGTCATGCTCTGTCACCCAGGCTGGAGTCCAGTGTTGCAATCGTGGCCTACTGAAGCCTTTACTTCCTAGACTCAAGCAATCCTCCTACCTCAGCCTCCTGAGTAGCTGGGACTACAGGCATGCGCCACCATGCTTGGCTAATTTTTCTTTTTCTTTCTTTCTTTCTTTCTTTCTTTCTTTCTTTCTTTCTTTCTTTTTCTTTCTTTCTTTCTTTCTTTCTTTCTTTCTTCTTTCTTTCTTTCTTTCTTTCTTTCTTCTTTCTTTCTTTTTTTTTTTGTAGAGATGGAGTTTCACAATGTAGCCCGGGCTAATCTTGAACTCCTGGGCTCAAGAGATCCACCTACCTCAGACTCCAGAGCTGAGACTATAGGTATGAGCCTATAGTACCTGGCCCTATAGTACCTGGCCGGTATGGTTTTAAGCTGGTGAAAGTAGCATCTATGTTGGAAGGTGGAGCTGGTTACATTTGCACTATTCTTAGTTTCCTCTGTATTTTCCTATGTTTCTTTTGTGGTTCAAGGTACATTTTCTTTGCCTGTGATTAAGGATTGTGTGGTTCATGGGAACATAAAGTAATGAGACCTGTTTTCCCATAAGACAGATACATTCACTGAGGAGTTTATATGCTTTGCTCTGAGATAATATTTGTACAACAAAAAACCTGAAGTGGTTCTCAAAGTGTCAATATCTTAGTCTGTGCCAAATAAGATAGCTGAATAAACATAACTGAAGTAACCAAATACCGCCAATTTGATAGCAGCATATAGGCATGTCCTGATTGTGGAGAATAACAGGTATATTCTGTTATTTACTGTTATTAAATGTTAATAACTGCAAACCTACTCTTTTACTTGGAAATCAAAAGTATGTGTCTATGTCTAGATATTTGAGTTTAGAATTATATCACAGTTAGGTCTTTAATAATGATCACTCTAAATCCTTATGTCATGCTATCTCCATCCTTAAGTATAACTAAATCACAGGCATATTTTTCATAACTAACCACATTTGAAAATCTTGATGCAGAGTAGATAACATATATTCCTCTTGACAAAATATCAGGTGCAATATAGATCAGAAATATACATTCCCAGATTTTATCCCAGAAAATACGTGAACTCAAGATGGGGAGCTACCACTTCAGTTTTTTTTTTTTTCTAATTGTCTTTGCAAGATTGTATGATGTATTGATGAAAACTTGAAATATAGTGTTATCTACATTATAATGTATAGCTTCCTCTTTAAGAAGTAGCTTATACATTGGCAACTGGGGATAGCTATCTATCATAAGCTAGAGTTCAGTATGTGTGAAAGAGAATTAGAAAAAGATACTAAACTTATGTGACTGAATCACTTCCACAAAAATTTGGAACAGCCTTGATTAAACAAGAATGAACCAAAACTATAAAAAATGAACTCAGAGACTCGAAAGTTGAGATCTGTAAAGATCAAAACTAAATAATTATTATTGTGTCTTGATGCAGTCACTAAGAATTTTATTGTGTATAATTTTTACTTCAGTGTTGAACAGCCATTGTGATAGGAAAAATTTCAGTTCTCAACACTTTTGCTTCATCAAGGATGGAATAAAACAAAGAGTTTGTGCTATCTTGGTTTTTGGTTATAATAAAAGCTATTCAAACAGTTTTTATATGTTTATTATTTTCCATCTATTTTTCTGCATGCTCCTTTGTTCATATGATACTGCCTCAGTCAGGCTTGGTGAAATCGGTGAGACTGGCCAGGTCAACAAGGCCTAGAACTGGACCAAACACAGGAGGATGATTCAGGAAGTAGAGAGGAACATCAGGAAGATGAGGTAGTAAATTACAGGGACTCAGCCACAGGCATTAAGGTTAACATACAACACTCCCATCTCTAGGACTCTGATTTTGGACGAGTCATGGTGAGACTCTAGTTCTGTAGAAGCTGAATGTCAAGCAGAAAGTCGTACATAAAAGAAAGAATATCTGGGAACTGGAGTGCAATTCAAGTGGATTTATTAATAGCAAACAGATCAGAGAGCTATTACCAGAACAAAGTGCAGAAATAGCGCAGGGCCATCAAACAGGTTGACTTTTATAGAGAATGGATGGTAGGTAGAGTTTCTTATGTTCTCACTGTCTGTGACCTGATTTTTACCAGAACTTGGAGTAAGGCTAATCCTACCAATAGGATTACGTGGCCCTGATTATAGTGTTGGAGGCCTGCTAGGCAGAATTAGGCAGATCATTGTTCGCTAAATAAATTATCGTTTGTTTAAGTTTAGTACAGGAGTTGCAAACTATGACCTACTGCTTATTTTTGTATGGCCCATGAGCTAAGAATGATTTGTACAACGTTTAAGTTGCTAAAAAAATAAAAATGAATAATATTTCTTGACATGTGAAAATTTTATGAAATTCAAATTTCAAGGTCCATAAGTAAAGACTTATTGGAACACAGCCATGCTTATCTGTTTTCATATTGAATATGGCTACTTTCATGCTACAATGGCAGAGGTGAGTACTTGTGACCAACACCCTATGGTCTGGAGAGCCTTAAATATTTACTGTCCAGACCTGTACAAAAAAAGTTTGCTGAACTTGGTTTAGTGTATACGGTCTGTGGATATAAAGAAATTTAATAGCACAATATTTAGGGCCTGATCATGTTTAATTCTTTAAGAAGTTGCATACAACTCAGGGTAGAAATAAAAACCACAGCAATTGATGAGTATGATGTTTTGTGACTATTTAAGAATTGACAAAGAGAAGAGTTAAGTGAAACAAAGTATATGAGGTAGCCTTTCCTAGCCCTGCTCTGACAGAGACTAGGACTATTCTGCCTCCTACATTGAGTGAGCCAAATCCTGCCTACAACCAGCAGGACACTAGGCATTCCTCCTGACAGCCGGCATGATAAAATAGACATGATCCCCCAGGCACCTTTATGTCTGTTGTGTGTTCACTGAACTGCATCCTCTTCTCTGACCACCCATCCCCCTCTAGTGTTGGATTACCCTCTGTGATTGACTTTTTGCCTTAGTTTTCTGATTAGGGTTGTAATTCCCACTTTGAGGCTAGAACTAATCCTGAGTTCCAGCCTAATTGCCTAGGGCCCTGATTCTCTAAGAAATCCTTCCTATTCCCATTGCCCCTGGGAGCTGGATCCTGTTTTGCATAGCTTCCTCTTTTAGCTGGCATCTTGCTGTAATCCAAATAGACCATCTGGGATCAGTTCTTGCCAGCAAATGTTTGGTTCTACTGCTTTCCGTGACCCAACTCCAGGACTTGATCATCCTTTGAATAAAGCCCGTTTGTCTCATCCTTTGAACTTTGATTTGACATGCCAAGCACAATCTTTTTTTAAAAAAAAAGTTGTGACAGGGTCTTGATCTGTCACCCAGGCTGCAGTGCAGTGGTGTGATTTCAGCTCACTGCAGCCTCAACTTCCTGGGCTCAGGCAATCCTCCCACCTCAGCCTCCCAAGTTTCTGGGAGTACAGTCATGTGGCACAATGGCCAGCCAATTTTTAAATTTTTTATAGAGGTGGGATCTCGCTATATTGTACTGGCTTGTCTTGAACTCCTGGCCTTAAACAATCCTCCTGCCTTAGCCTCCCAAAGTGCTGGGATTACAGGTATAAGCCACTGCACCTGGCCCCAAACACAATCTTGAAGGTACATTCCTATAACCAAGTTAGTCCATGAAATTTCAATCCAGCCTTTTCCAAGATTCTGTCCTACTCCTTTCCTCTTCTTCCTTCTGCTGAGGTCCCAGCATGCATCATGGTCTAGTATACATTTATTATAGTAGCCAACAGATCATAGACAATTAGAGCTGGAAGGAATCTTACAAGCTATAGATGAGAAGACCAATTTAGAGGTCCACAAACGGGAATATACGTATCAGTTCACTTTAACAAACAAGGAATAAGTAGACCCACATCCTCCAAGAAGTGCCTTGGAAATAAAAGTTAAATGTAGTTAACTGCCCTCAGTGAGTCAATTTTGAATTTATTTATTTTTGACTCATCATTAAAAAAAGACAAAGAAACAAAAGTGGGAGAAATCAAAATGACTGTAATAAGTCTGTCCAAAAAAGGAAAAGGAGAAAGAGAAGGAGGAAACCCATAATTTGAGGCCATATGCAAATAGAATTGGTTTTGCCAAGATGTCTCATTGTCTACCACTCCAACTCCCCTTTCCATTTCTGACAGTTGTCTCTTGGATTCTGTGTGACTACTTTAATGCCTAAATCTTTACAAGGAGAATCTCCAAATAAAATCTCAAATTATAACTTGCTTGGTTTCATTTGATTTAATGATCTGAACAGCACGAGTACTGGCCAACCAGAAAGGAAACCAGCTTATCATCAGCCCTGCCTCTATCTACAGAAGCAAAATGAAAGGAGCACTGAGGCACTTATGGCAATTTCGCAAGGGAATCAGGTAAATATCCCTTGCTATCATGGGAAAACAGTGGTGGAGTTAGGGTGGGAGTGGGGATTTGTATAGGGTCTTCCCTGGCTAATTACTCAGAATTATTTCCCTGTAGAGGCAGTGTCCGTCTCTTGTATGTGGCTGCTGAAGCGGATCACTGCATAGCAGGTCCAATCAGTTAAGCAATTTTAATAATCAATGCATTTTCCCTCTGCGTTCATTCTGCTGTGAACTAGATCGTGAAGATCGCTATATCAATTTAATCAATCGTGCCTCAAGATTCAATGTAGCTACTGCATGTAGATTTTTAAAATGTTTGTTGCAACAACTCATGCCTCTCCCTGTCACTTATTAATATATTAAGAATTTAATAGCTCTTGACTGGCTAGTGTGGAATACATTTATAGTATCCAGCACATAGTAAGCCTAATAAATATTTGTTGATAGCATTTAATGACTAACTGTACAAGTCATAATAGAATAATATAGACATTCATTTGGAAGTAGAGTATGCCTTAGATTAGGCCAGTGGTTCTTAACAGGAATGATTTTGCTACCTGCTCCCAGGGGACATTTAGCAATGTCTGGAGACATTTTTGGTTCTCACAACTAAGAATGGCAGGGTTTCTGGCATTGATTGGGTAGAGGCCAGGGATGCTGCTATATATCCTAGAATGTACTGGACATCTGCTTTAAAAGAATTACCCTGTTCAAAATGTCAAGAGTCCGAGATTGAGAAATCCCAGATTAGGCAGATAATAGATATTGAGCAGTTTGGCTTTTTTAAAAGTAGATGAGGAGGAGTGATTAGGCAGAGCTCAAAGGAATTTAGGACAGTAAAACTACTTATGACAGTACAATGGTAGGTACATGTCATTGTACATTTGCCAAAATCCATAGAATGCACAGTACCAAGAGTGAATGCAAGTGTACATTATGGGACTCTGGGTGGTCATGATGCCTCGATGTAGGTTCATTGATTGTAATGAATGTACCACTCTGGTGCCAGATGTTGATAGTGGGGGAGGCTGCGCATGTTGTGGTGGGCAGGAGGTATATGAGAACTTTGTACTTTCTGCTCACTTTCGCTGTGGACCTCAAGATGCTCTACAAATAAGCCCCTGTTAAAAAAAAAAAGGAGATGAAGGTTCCCTTACATCAACTGTTTAAGAGTCGGTCTGTAAGAAGGAACAACCTCTCCTCTTCATCTCTGTCATCTGCTAGGCAGCTGTGAAGCAGAAACCAAGCCCTTGCCCAAGCAGTGTTTGTAGACCTGGAACCCATGGTCATTGATGAAGTTCACTTTGGCACATACCATGAGCTCTTCCAACCTGAGCATATCATCACGGGCAAGGAAGATGCTGCCAATAATTATGCCCGAGGGCACTACACCATTGGCAAGGAGATCATTGACTTCATGTTGGGCCAAATTCATAAACTGGCCAACTTGTGCACAGGTCTTCGGGGCTTCTTGGTTTTCACAGCTTTGGCAGGGGAACTGGTCCTGGGTTCACCTCCCTGTTCATGGAATGTCTCTCTGTTGACTATGGTAAGAAATCCAAGCTGGAGTTCTCCATTTACCCAGCCCCTCAGGTTTCCACACCTGTACTAGAGCCCTACAACTCCACTCTCACCACCCACATCACCCTGGAGCACTCTGATTATGCTTTCATGATAGACAATGAGGCCATTTATGGCATCTGTTATAGAAACCTTGATATTAAGGCCCAACCTACACTAACCTAAATAGGTTCATAGGTCAAATTGTGTCCTCCGTCACTGCTTCCCTGAGATTTGATGGAACCCTAAATATTGACCTGACAGAACTCCAGACCAACCTGGTGTCCTATCCCTGCATCCACTTCTCTCTGGGCAACTATGCCCTCTGATATGGTTTGGCTCTGTGCCCCCACCCAAATCTCATTTTGTAGCTACCATAATTCCCATGTGTTGTGGGAGAGACCTGGTAGAAGATGATTAAATCATGGGGGTGGGTATTTCCAGTGCTGTTCTCGTGATAGTGAATAACTCTCACAAGATCTGATGGCTTTTAGAAACTGGAGTTTCTCTGCACAAGCTCTCTCTTTGCCTGCTGCCATCCATGTAAGATGTGACTTGCTCCTCCTTGCCTTCCACCATGATTGTGAAGCCTCCCCAGCCATGTGGAGCTGTAAGTCCAATAAACCTCTTGCTTTTGTAAATTGCCCAGCCTTGGGTATGTCTTTATCAGCAGTATGAAAACAAACTAATACACCTTCATCATCTCTACTGAGAAAGCCTACCATAGACAGCTTTCTGTAGCAAAGATTACCAATGCTTTCTTTGAGCAAGCCAACCAGGTGGTGAAACATGACCCTTACTATGGTAAATACATGGCTTGCTGCTTGTTGTACCATAATGATGTGGTTCCCAAAGATGTCAGTGCTGCCATTGCCACCATCAAGACCAACTGTACCATCCAATCTGTGGATTGGTGCCCCACTGGCTTCAAGGTGGCATTAATTACTAGCCTCCCACTGTGGTGCCTGGCAGAGACCTGACTGAGATACAGAGAGCTGTGTGCATGTTGGTCAACAACACAGCCATTGCTGAGGCCTGGGCTCACCTGGACCACAAGTTTGACCTGATGTATTCCAAGCATGTCTTTGTTCACTGGTAAGTGGGTAAGGAAGTGGAGGAAGGAGAGTTTTCTGAGGTCCATGAGGACATAGCTGCCCTTGAGAAGGATTATGAGGATGTTGGTGTGGAGTCTGTTGAAAAAGAGGATGAAGAAGAAGAAGAATACTAAAGTTAAAACAGCAGAGGCAGGAGAATCGCTTAAACCTGGGAGGCAGAGGTTGCAGTGATTCGAGATTGCGCCCTTGTACTCCAGCCTGGGCAACAAGAGTGAAACTCCATCTCAAAAAAACAAAAAACAAAAAACAAAAAAGAAACCAGCACAGATGCTGCTTTCACAGGGAAGCTTATTCTGTTTCAAACATTGAAAAATTGTGGTCTGATGAGTTAATTTGTATGCAGCAGTGTATGTGTATGCTCTCATATACAATTACTGACTTAGGCTTAAAACATGTATGCTGTATTACAGACTCAAGCTGTTCATTTCTGTGACGGGTTTTAACTAAAGTATTGCCTGTCTTTAAAAAAAAAGGATATGAAGTAGTTGGAAATAGAATTTTGGTTTTCAAAAATTAGTTTGTCTTCATTCTAAAATATTTTGGAGAAAACTGAAGACATATTGAAATATTTACCTTATGCTTCAAAATGACATATGTCATGTGACACATTTTCTTTGATTAACTTTTCTTTCCATGTAGTTTTTTTTTTTAAAGTCGTTTTCATTAACCACCTTAATTACAACCAATTTCAAAGTGCACTTGTGGTACTCTCAACATGTATGATTGCCCCACTTCTAAGCAGGTTTAAGGAGACCCTGCTCGCAATTTTCCTCCTTTACTAGTAGCAAGGGAGAGCTGAAAAGGAGCTTTCAATAGGCTGTGTTTTATAATGTATGCAGAGCGATGACAAATTCACTTAAATCCAGTATCAGGTTCTAAAAATATCTGTGATGCAGGGAGGGAAAGAAATAGTGCTGGTAAAAGATACTTTAGTCTGCTGCCTGCTAGACATACTGGGAACAATACTGTGTACTATCTGCCATAGCCAAAATTCCATTCACAAAGTGAAGACTAGCATGATCTACAAAAGTCGTTTCCAATAGACCAATAATAGCCTCAAGGATATGAAAAACCTCAAACAATCCTATTTTCAGCATACACTTTTTGAATTAGTGAATGATGTTTAATAATAAACATTTTTAACATTCGCTAGTGTTTTCCCTATTTTTTCTTTTTTCAGCCTTCTGTAATTAAACATAAGGTACTGTAACAACAAAGTGCCAAGATTATAAACCCATGAAAATGCACAAAATTTGCCATACTCTTTAAGAGTAATAGTACTTATCTCAAGCTTTATGTCTAACCTACTAAAATGATGAGGAAATAGTTTATCCAAGAGTCAACATTATTTACCACGTAGCATTTAGAACTGTAAGCTATTATCATAGCCCATATATCATTGTGACTTTTATGAAAAGAGAAGATTTTTAGCTTTTCATTTTGCCAAGTTCAAATCCCTAACCTAATATTTCATTTCCAGGTATTTTTTTCAGTACCTAGAACTATAGTCTATTATCACAGATATACTTTATGAATAAGTAAAGCTTTACTTCCTCCGCTGAACTCCTCAAGGCCAGGAACCATGATTATTCATCCAATATCACGATGTTTGCCTAGTGTACTTCCTGGCACCACAGGAGGTGACCAATAAATATTTATTGAATTTTATTGACTACATGAACATTAGCTACTTTTAATTGTTGATGTGTGAAAAATGAGATTTCAGGTAGTTACACTAAATAAACCTTATTCTTTGTTTCACTTAAATTTCATGTTTGGTTTAGATTTTCAGGAAACCAGAAAATAAACAATTTTCTCATATATGAGTAAAAGTTACTAAACTATGCTCTGCAGATGCTTTTCTATTTGAAAAAAAATTGATGAAGGGATGAGATAACCTAAGATTTTTAGCATATTAATTTTTAGATAGCTAGCAGCACAGTAACTTCATCAATGTGAAGCCTACGCAGGACCTGTAAACTCATGCTATATTACCCAATACTTCTCTAACTTAGTACCATATTATTATCAAGATTATCCCATTCACCTATCAAATGTCAATCCAGTTTCTTCAGTTATTTCTGATAGTAAGACCACCAAGGTCAGCTGGAATTACCATTCTCGTGTCTCAGCCTCCAAGTAGCTGGGATTACAGGTTCCTACCACCACACCTGGCCAATTTTTTGTATTTTTAGTAGAGATGGGGTTTCACCATTTTGGCCAGGCTAGTCTTGAACTTCTGGCTTCTAGTGATCCGCTCACCTCGGCCTCCCAAAGAGCTGGGATTACAGGCATGAGCCACCACACCCAGCCAAGAGCTTTAATTTCTAAAGTGATGCAGGGAAAATACATTTTCCTTTGCTGAGCTAGAATGTGGTATATGGTTACAATTCCATGCCTTTTAGGGAATTAATACCACAGCCTGATGTACAATTTAAAACCTCAATGACAGCTGAGCAAAAGCCACTCAAGACAAGAATCGTAAGTTCTAACTTCACTCACATTTCCAACTTACTGTATAATACAGAATCTTATTTTTCTTTCCTTAGCTGTGGAAGGGGGAAAACCTTGAACTAGTTTTCCACAAATGCTTTCAGAAGTGAGACTGATAGCAATTCTCTAATTTTAATTCACAGGGAACAGAGTATTAGTGGATCCTGTGTTTTCACCCTTTCTCTCAGAGGTATAAAAGAAACTTGATCTGAAAATTGAAAGTAGATGCACAAAGATCAATCAACCAAAACTTAAATACCTGACCTACAACAACAACAAAGAAGTGAGTATTATTCACTTGAGAATAATTGTAACTTCTCCCTGAATGGAGACATTTGCAGTTATATCTCATGGAGACAGTGCAAGGTTTGTTTCTTTTAATTCTGTGATCCTTAAATTTTAGTTGTGCATAATAATCAGTCAAGAATTTATTATAATGCAGAGATTCCAGGTCCCTACCTCTGAAGATTCTGAATGCAGAACCAGTGTTTAAAATTGGGAGCTAGCTCTGTCCTCAAAAGGAGACTTTTAAGTGTTTTTTTTCAAAAATTGAGATACGATTCACATACCATAAAAATTCACCCATTTAAAATGTACAATTCAAATTTTTTAGCATATTCACAGTGTTATGCAACCATCATCACAATCTAATTTGGAATATTTTCATCATCTCAAAAAGAATACCGATACCCATTATCTATCATTTTTCATCCCCATGACACACCCCCCATTCAGGCCCTGGCAAACGTTAATCTGCTTTCTGTCTCTTTAGATTTGCCTATTGTGGACATTTCTTATAAATGAGATCACACAATATGCAGCTTTTTGTGTCTGGCTTCTTTCACTTACCATAGTGCTTTCAGGTATCATCCATGTTGTATAGATGTATCAGTACTTAATTCCTTTTCAGTAACGAATAATACTCCATTGTATGGATATAGCACATTTTATTTATCCTTTCATCCGCTGATGGGCATTTGGGTTGTTTCCACTTTTTTGACTATTATGAGAAAGCTCTTATGCACATTTTTGTTCAAGTTTCTGTGTGGACATTGTTCCTAAGTGTGTGTGTGTGTGTGTAACTAGAGGGCTTATTAAATTGAGGGAGCATTTCTAGTCAAATGCTCTTCTAAGTAGCTGTTGGTGAGCTGTAAGAAAATGATGACTAGAGTGACCCACTAAAGTACTGGCTAGTGACCTGTGAGGGTTAAAGACTTTCAGGGGAGCTTTGATCATAGAATAGCTAGCATTCTGTGGCAGTTGGAAAAGACAAAACAGAGACCAAAGAGAAAGAATGCAACATTTTACCCTCATTAATATAAAAATATAGAAATGAGTGACTGTAAGAAGCAAAACAGACCTCCATCTAAGGTCTGATCTCATCTGCCTTCTGACATGGTCAATAGCATAGTTTATTATAGTGAGTTTAAAGCAATGGTTGCAAAATCAAAATGCTGTTAACCAGTTCATTGTGTTAAAAAAATATCAAAACACTTAAGAGGAAACTGATTCCTTAGAACAAGAAATGAACCTAAATATAAAGAAATAAGCAGAGAAATGCTGTTATGTTTTTTTTCTCCCCGCATATCCTGAAAATCCAGTGTGCATTATAAAGTCTAAGCCACACTGTGCCGTTTGTTCACCTCTGCCTTTCAGCTCTTCTGTGTGTCATATGTGAAGCTTATGCACACCTCTCTGGGTCAAACCATGACTGGTTATTCAATTTTGTAAACAACCCTTTAAGTGTTCGAATGGATTAAATCTATGATGAAAGTCCAAATATCATCCACAAAGATTTCACTACCAAAATGATCTAATCACCATAACACAGACCTTATTATTTTTCCTATAATTAAAACAGGTTAGTGAATTTGATTTATCAGGATCTTGTTCAACCATGTTTCACAAATAGCCGCAAAATCCATCGTCTTTAATTAACTCTTTCTCCTAACTGCCTTAACCTATTGCAAGACAACAAGCTGGATTAACCGCAAAGAAACTGATTTAATTGCCAAAAAATTTTTTTTTAAATCTCTCATTTTAAATAATATTGGCTAATCCTTAGATTATCTCCCAGACCTGATATATAGTTCTTTAATAGACAAAAGTAGGCTATGGGGGATCTTTTCTCAATTTATGAGAAATTAGTAATAAGGAAGAAAATAGTTCTATTGATTTATCAATCTAATGATCAGCAGCACTGATTACCAAAGGAGACTAAGACATGATCTTTGCCCCCAAAGAGTCAATTCTCTTGCTGAGAAAAGCAAGACATACACAGGAAAGAATTTGAGAATACCATAATATATTACATTATCTCTGCCAAAGGAATTCAGACGTAGGAGAGATAAACGCAGGCTCAAATAGTTAAAGATGACATCATGGATAAAGTAAGACTTAATCTGGGTCTGAAGTTTGGGGAGGATTTGATCGGAATAAGGGAAGAGTATTTCTGGCATGGGCAACTGCGTGAACAAAGGCTGAGTTGAAAGATTTAAAATAATGTGAAGTGGAGGACACATGCTTAGGAACAAATGAGAAGCAAGGCTGTACACGTTGGACAGGGCAGATTATGGTGAGTCTTGTAAGTTAGGCAGATACCCAGAAGCTGCTCCTGCCAAAGCTGAGAATGTCTTACCAGAGTTGGGTATGCCCAGCTGAATTTTATTCAGAGAGAGCTGCCTCCTGACTCTTCACTTGGCGGAGACCAATAGTGGGACATCAATAAATGCTTGACAACGTGGCCAAGTCATTTCGAGGACTCATTGCCAAGTGCCTACTATGTGCATTACAGGAACTGGTTTGGATGCATCATGAATTATAAGAATGGACAAGTGAAAATTCCAGACATCATGAAATTTATCGTGTAGACATGCACATTACTATGATACCAGGAAGAAAGTAATGAATGTATTAAGTACGAAGTACAGAACAGGCACAGAATGAGCATTGACTCTACCTGAGTAACAGAAGAAGTGACATTTTAGCTCAATATTAAAAATATTAGGCTTTTCATACTGATAGGGGAGTGGATTTGCTCAAGTTAGAGGAACCCACAGGGGCAATGGAATGAAGTAGAATGTGTTTTGGAAAAGGCAAGCAGTTCAGCAAGTCAGGAAAGTAGGATGTATGGAAGAGCAGTATGGGGTTGTGATAAAGCTGAAAAGCTGATTAGGGCCAGAAGGAAGGAAAAAGGTCAGAAAGGGGAGTTTGGACTTAGCAGATGATTTGTAGCCACTGTAAGTTCTTGAGGGGATAGTGAGCTGGTTTTCTGTCATATTTATTGAGTGTGCTGTGTGAAAAGCCCTTGGCCATGAAACCCTTGGTGTATGGGTGATGAGTCTGGTGGCAGTACACAAAATAGATCTGAAAGTGGATGATACTGAGATTAGGAAAGTCAACTAGGAAGAAATCCATTACAGTAATTTAAGAGTAAAAAGAAGAGGGTAGAAAAAATAAAGGGGGAAAGTAGAGAAAAAAAAACACTAGATGGGATCATTTCCAGGGAAAAGGTAACACTTGCTGGGTAATTGCACCCAGAGTATAAAGTAGTTAGTGGAGCTAGAGATGCCTGATGTATGGATCCCCAGTGATTAAGAGACTCTTGGTTACAATTTTGGCAAATACAGAAGTTGTGTTGTACGAATAAACTGAATGGGTATGGTTGAGTGCCATGGTTTTTAATTATAGTTCATTTGAGGTATCAGGTGACTGGTACTCCATTGCATTGCTCAGACTGAAACATGAATCTGGGAGACATTTGGAGTCATGAGATTAAATGAACTTCTGGAGAATGGGAGAAGGAAGGAAGCAATAATTTTTGAATATTTATTATATTCTAGACACTGCGTGTGGAGATAAAATACAGTGAAGAACAGAGTCTTCGAGGAAAGTCCAAAGTTAAGGGACAGGAAAGGAATTGGCAAACAAGGACTAGAAATTCTCAAAGAAGTAGAAAGACAAGTTGCATACTGTGCTGTCTCTTAAAACAAAGGAGAATAATTTTAGAAGACAGGGAAGGATCAAACAATTTGAGTATCCAGAAAGATTAAAAATCAGAATAAGGCTGAGTGCAGTGGCTTGCACCTGTAACTCCAGCACTTTGGGAGGCTGAGGATGGCAGATCACTTGAGGTCAGGAGTTCAAGACTAGCCTGGCCATCATGATGAAACCCCATCTCTACTAAAAATACAAAAATTAGCCGGGCATGGTGGCATGTGCCTGTAATCCGACCTACTCGGGAGGCTGAGGCACAAGAATGGCTTGAACCCGGCAGGTGGAGGTTGCGCCACTGCACTCCAGCCTGGGCGACAGAGCAAGATCCTGTCTCAAAAAAATAAAAAAAGTAAAAATAACTAGAATAAAAGCCTTGCATTTGACGAAGAATCTTGGAGACATTTAATTCGGTTCTGTTCCACAATTATTTCTGAGCACATACTACGTGTTTAGCACTAGAGTGCTGGAAACACTGTCATGTAGATTATAGTCTAGTAGAGAATAAAAACTAGAAAACTGTCAACTACAAGACAATCTGATGAGCACCAACGTGTGGGAGACACAGGGTATTAACATAGCACATGAGGAGGGCCATCTATCCCAGACTTGAGAGGTCTGGAAGGCTTTTCAGAGAAAGTGATGTTTAAATGGGGACCCACAGGATGAGCTGGGATTAGCTAGATGAGAGGCAAAGGGAGTGATCCAAGCAGGAAACACCCTGTATGGGGATCTAGAGAGAAAAGAAAACAAGAACACTAAGCAACTGAAAAAAATAGTGGCCTGAGTGATTTTGTAGAGATACCATTGAAGAGGTAAGCAGGAGTCAACTAATAAAGAAACTTACAGGGCTGTGTCAAGGACTTTGAATTCAATCCAAACTGACATCGGGAAGCTGCTGAAAGGCTTAAACAGGAGAGTGCTTTAATCAGGTTTGTACTTTAGAAAGATCCCTCTAACTGTGCATGGGCAGGGGGAAGGCAAGGCCAGTTATGAGTTATGAGTCTGTTATAGTAGTTATGAGCCTGTTATAGTAGTTTAGGAGAGACATGATGGTGTCAGTAGAGAGACAGAGAGGAGTGGGTGGACTCGATAAATATGTGGGAGGGGGAATTGACAGTTATTGTTAATTAATTGGCAGTGGGAAGTTTTGGGAGAAAGAACATCCAAGAATGACATCAAGATGTTTGGCTTGGATAAGCGAGTGTATGCTGATGTAGGAAACATCAGTTGAGGAGTCGTTTTGAGAATCGAATTGATGAGTTCAGTTTAGCATATGTTGATTTTGAGGTACCTGCTGGATATCCCAGTGGAGGTATATAGCAGGCATTTGGCTATGTGTATTTCAAGTTCGGAGAGAGATTTAATCCAGAAAATAGAGATTTGGGAGGCAGCAGCAAATAGTTGGTAATTGAATCTATGAGAGAAAATGTGGATTTCTCTGGGTGGAAGTAGGGTCGTGTAGTGTTGAGTGAGAAGCAGAGCTGTCAGAGGACAGAACACTGAGCAATACCAATACTTTAAGGGCTGGACAACAAAGAGGATCCAACAAAAGAAACTGAGAAGGAGTTGTGTGTGTGGTTCAGTAAAGAAATAAGACTGCAATTTCAGACGTCTGTAGCAAAAAGCATTTCTAAGTAGGGGAAACTGATCTTATTTGATGATAGAGAGAAAAGGAGCTTATGGAAAGGAATATAGTGAAGACATGGATATGGAATGCATAAATGCTAGAGCAAGGTCTTTCAGGAAACAGAGCAGCATAGGAGTGAAGACTCATAGAGGAGAGACCCTTCTTTCTTTAATAAAAACAAGGATGAGAGGAGAAGGAGAGTTCAGAAAAGGGACCGGCTGTTGATAACAGGAAACTCATACTCGATTGCCATAGTAAAGTAGGAGTTGAGGTTTTCTGCAGGGCATGAATGTCAGGAGAGGGGAAATGAGTTAGATGGGAGGAAAGATTGTGCCTCAAATGCCTTAAACTTTTCTGCCTCGCATCTCCTGCACCTACTAGTAATGCAAATCTAAGATCTTTTAGGCATAGTAATGTTATTCAACCATTTTAAACATTCACAAACTACTTAAAAATAGCTAAATTATATTCACTGTTCATATATTCACGTTGAAAATGGTTGAATAACATCACTATACCTAAAAGATCTTAGATTTGCAGGACTAGTAGATGCAGGAGACGCGAGGCAGAAAAGTGATGCTTTCTGATACTGCTCTCAGCAGAATAAGACTGGTTTTCACAGCCTAAAAGAATAAGTCAGAGTTTTTTCTTAGTTACAGTTAAAATACTTATACATGTTTAAGGTTCCGAATCAGGAATAAGAGCTCTAATGTTGATATAGTATTAATAATTATAATTGCTACCACTTATTGGGTACCTGCTATTTTCAGGGTATCACGCTAATCACTTTATGTCCAGTGGTTCTCAACCAATGGCAATTCTCCCATGACCCCAGGGGACTTTTGGCATTGTCTGGAGACATTTTTGGTTGTCACTTCTTGGAGAGTAGTTGCGGGTAAAGGCCAGAAATGCTGCTACATATCCTACAACTCACAGGACAGGCCCCTGAAACAAAGCATTATGTGGTCACACATGTCAGTAGTGCTGAGGTTGAGAAACTCTGCTTTGTATCTATTTTTTCATATAATTCTCACAAGACCACAAGTGAAGTATAATTATCTTTAATATACAGATGATGAAACAGAATTGGGAAGGTTAAGTAATTTTTCCAAGTTCACATCACAAGGTCCCAAGAAGTGGAACCAGATTTTGAACCCATCTGTCTGATTCTACAGCCGTTTTTTGTTTTTTTTTTTCAGATGGAGTCTGGCTCTGTCACCTAATTTGGAGTGCAGTGGCATGATCTTGGCTCACTGCAACTACCGCCTCCTGAGTTCAAGTGATTCTTGTGCCTCAGCCTTCTGAGTAGCTGGGACTGTAGGCACGTGCCACCACGCCTGTCTAATTTTTGTATTTTTAGTAGAGACGGGTTTTCACCATGTTGCCCAGGCTGGTCTCAAACTCCTGGCCTCAAGTGATCCACCCACCTCAGTCTCCCAAAGTGCTAGGATTACAGACGTGAGCCAACCCGCCTGGCCCTAAAGCCAATTTTTTAACCACTATATACATTGCCAGTTTGTATTAAAGATACACAGACTACCACAAAATGTTTATATTTTTGCGACTAATTTTACATAAAATGTATGTGTTAATATACTAAAATCTGCATTCCTCCTATCTAAGGTTACCAAGGGCCCATTGCTCAACTCTAACCTTCTCCATCTGAGGATAATAAAATAGCATTGTCCTATTGAAAACAGACTTGAGGCCATGTGCAGTGGCTCAGACCTGTAATCCCAGCACTTTGGGATGCCAAGGCAGGTGGATCGCTCAAGTCCAGGAGTTTGAGACCGGTCTGGGCAACAGGGCGAAACCCTTTCTCTGAAAAAAAAAAAAAAAAAAAAAAAAAAAAAAAAAATTAACCGGGTGTAGTGGATCCCGCCCAGCTACTCTGGAGGCTGAGAGGTGGGAGGATCGCTTGAGCCTGGGAGGTTCAGGCTGCAGTGAGCTGAGGTGGTGCCACTGCACTCCAGCCTAGGCAACAGAGCAAGACCCCGTCTAAAAAAAAAAGGCTGGGCATAGTGACTTTGAGAGGCTGAGACAGGCGGACCGCTTGTGAAGCGTTTGAGACCAGCCTGTCCAAAATGGTGAAACCCTGTCTCTACTAAAAAAAAAAAAAAAAAAAAAAGAAAGAAAAAATAGAAAAATTAGCCCAGTGTTGTGGTACGAGCCAGTAATCCCAGCTACTCGGGAGGCTGAGGCAGGAGAATCACTTGAACCTGGGAGGTGGAGGTTGCAGTGAGCCGACATTGCACCACTGCGCTCCAGCCTGGGCGACTCTGTCTCAGAAAAAAAATAAGAAAGGAAAAGAAAACACACTTGAGTCAGGCACATCCGATGTGTACATTCCAACATGATGTGTTTTCCACTTGTGGGCATCTTCCAATTTAGAAAAAAAAAATGTTTCCATATGATGTTCAGTTGCAGATCCATTTTCAAATCCTATTCAACATCCATATAATAAGATGAATACTTTTTGGGCTTTTGGTCACAATTGGACTTCTGTGCTGATACCATTCATCATGTAAACTACCCAATTGCCTCTTGATAATCACTAGGCAGGAGCTCAAACTCTAACCAAGCTACACAAGTCCAGGTCAAGAAGTGAATGTGGAACGTTGGTGGTTCTGTTTTGTTTGTTTTTGCTATTTATGAGCCATTGTAACTGTGAACTTTTCCTTTGTAGAACTGTGCCAAGTGAATCAAACTGAATGATTTCACTTGTCCGTAGAAAGTGGTAGATTTCTGCAAAAAGCATTGCCTCCGTGTTGCACATTCTCCCAATTTGTAATCCTTAGAATGTGACTGCACAAGTAACTGTATGTTTTATGTCCTCTTCTCATATGTATCTAGGGTAGCCTACTCATCCCGGTTTTTCTGGCACTGTCTAGTTTAAAAACCAAAATTCTACATCCTAGGACCCCCCTCAGTCCCAGGCAGCAAGGATATTGTCTCCCAAAATATACCCAATTCTAATAATTAACTGCTAGAGAATAAAAGCGAATATTACCAATACTGCTAGTTAAGATTCAACAAGAAGAAGGGTTAGTATCAGGATTCAGGTTGGTAAATATTGAGCATCATTTTTGGCCCTCACCTGTTTTTTCAAAGATGATTGCTGTCAGAGGAAAATTCAATCAAATTCTGATATTACATAGGATGCCATTTGTCAGCAAGAACTTCACACTGTCACAAAGTAGATCTCAGGCCTGGCTATATATTATAATCACCTGGGGAGCTTCAAACAATCTGGGTGCTCAAGCTTCACGCAAGACCCCTCAGTGTTTTTAAAGTATCTCCAATGGTTATAATATACAGGCAAGGTGAGAACCAGTGCTATAGCACTGCTATGGTCTGAATATACGTATCCCCACCACAGTCATATGTTGAAGCCCAATCACCAATGTGATGGTGTTAGGAGATGGAGCCTTTGGGAGATTATTAGGTCATGAGAAGAGAGTTCTCATGAATGGGATTAGTGCACTTATAAAAGACAGCCCCAGAGAACTCCCTTTCGTCTTTCAGCATGTGAGGACACAGCGAGAAGGTGCCATCTACAAACCTGAGGGCAGGCCCTCTCCAGACACCACATCTATCAATTCTTTGATCTTGGACTCCCCAGATTCCAGAAATATGAGAAATACATTTCTTTTGTTTGTAAGCCATCCAGTTTGTGGCATTTTGTTATAGTAGCGTGAACTAAGGCAAGCATGATGCTTTCCTTTTCTTAATTGTGGATGTGGCTGGGCTTCTGAGGAGATGGAACTATTCACTGCCTAGATAATGTCTAGGTTGCTTGACTGAAGGATTTTAAGGGAGGCTCTGCTGCCCCTCCCCATCACATATTACATTCACCAAAATACACCATTGAAGATCAACAATATTCCTGTGGAGACATAATAGAAGCAGCAGGCAGGAGCGGAAAATAAACACTTACGTTTTTGAAAGATTTTCTGTCTTCAAGAGGTCCTGATTAAGCTGTTTGGAAAGGCCCGCCTTGCCGTATATTTGTATCCGTCCTGCAAAATGAAAAACTACATGAGGATGAACATTCTAATAACAAAGCCTTATCATGGGCAGGCCTGATACCTGAAGAAAAGGTGCTTTTATAGTAGATTGAGTGAAACCAAGGCCCTGAGGGAATGAAGTAAGCAGCTGGGTTTGGGAAATCCAAGAGGAAGACAACAGGGGAGCAACCAAAAGACTCACCTACCTCACAAGGGTTCCTCCAGGGGAGACTTGGAAATGAGGTCAGGCCTCATACAAGCACAATATAAAAGATCCAGCTGCTTTTCTGGAGGAGTTTGTATGGCCAATTATTCCTAGTGTAAACTAAAATTCTAAGCACCCAAACTGACTGAATTGGCCATCTCTTAGCCAATAGGATTCCAGAGTAACCTTGAAAACTGAGTTCTCATGCTGGATAAGCACAGTGGCTGTCATCTGTAATCCTAGCATTTTGGGAGCTGAAGGAGGAGGATTGTTCGAGCCCAGGAGGTTGAGGCTGTAGCAAGCCATTATTGCACCACTGTACTCCAGTCTGGGAGCAAGATACTGACTCAACAAAAAGAAAAGAAAAGAAAGAAAGAGAGAAAGAGAGAGAGAGGGAGGGAGGGAGGGAGAAAGAAAGAAAAGAAACAAGAGAAAGAAAGAAAAGAAAGAGAAAGAAAGGAAGAAGGAAAGAAAGAAAAAAAAAAACAGAAGAAAGAGAGATAAAGAAAGAGAAAGAAAGGGGAGAGAGAAAGAAAGTGAATTCTTAGCCATGACGGAATGGGGAGTCAGATATGCCTCATTATACTCCCTCCCTCCCTCCCTAAATGTGTCCGGAATTGGTGGGTTCTTGGTCTCACTGACTTCAAGAATGAAGCCGCGGACCCTCACGGTGAGTGTTATAGTTCTAAAGGCAGCGTGTCTGGAGTTTGTTCCTTTTGGTGTTCGGATGTGTTTGGAGTTTCTTCCTTCTGGTGGGTTCGTGGTCTCGCTGGCTCAGGACTGAAGCTGCAGACCTTCGCGGTGTTACAGTTCTTAAGGCGGCGCGTCTGGAGTTGTTCGTTCCTCCCGGTGGGCTCGTGGTCTCGCTGGCTTCAGGAGTGAAGCTGCAGACCTTCACAGTGAGTGTTACAGCTCATAAAAGCAGTGTGGACCCAAAGAGTGAGCAGTAGCAAGATTTATTGCAAAGAGCAAAAGAACAAAGCTATCACAGTGTGGAAGGAGACCTGAGCAGGTTGCCACTGCTGGCTCGGGCAGCCTGCTTTTATTCTCTTATCTGGCCCCACCCCGTCCTGCTGATTGGTAGAGCCCAGTGGTCCGTTCTGACAGGGCGCTGATTGGTGCGTTTACCATCCCTGAGCTAGACATAAAAGTTCTCGACGTCCCCATCAGATCACTTAGATACAGAGTATCCTGACACAAAGGTTCTCCAAGGCCCCACCAGAGCAGCCAGACACAGAGTGTCCATTGGTGCATCCACAAACCTCGAGCTAGACACAGGGTGCTGATTGGTGTGTTTGCAAACCTTGAGCTAGACATAAAGGTTCTCCAAGGCCCCACCAGAGCAGCTAGATACAGAGTGTTGATTGGTGCATTCACAGACCCTGAGCTAGACACAGGGTGCTGATTGGTGTATTTACAATCCCTGAGCTAGACATAAAGGTTCTCCACATCTCCACCAGACTCAGGAGCCCAGCTGGCTTCACGCAGTGGATCCTGCACCGGGGCTGCAGGTGGAACTGCCTGCCAGTCCCGCACCGTGTGCTTGCACTCCTCAGCCCTTGGGTGGTTGATGGGACTGGGCTCTGTGGAGTAGGGGGTGACACTCGTAGGGGAGGCTCGGGCTGCACAGGAGCCCATGGAGGGGGTGGGAGGCTCAGGCATGGCGGGCTGCAGGTCCTAAGCCCTGCCCTGCGGGAAAGTAGCTAAGGTCCAGTGAGAAATCGAGAGCAGTGCCAGTAGGTCGGCACTGCTGGGGGACCCAGTACACCCTCTGCAGCCACTGGCCTGGGTGCTAAGCCCCTCATTGCCCAGGGCCGGCAGGGCCGGCCGGCTGCTCCGAGTTGGGGGGGCCCGCCAAGCCCATGCCCACCCGGAACTCCAGCCGGCCCGCAAGCCCCGCGCACAGCCCCGGTTCCCGCTGGCGCCTCTCCCTCCACACCTCCCTGCAAGCTGAGGGAAACGGCTCCCGCCTTGGCCGGCCCAGAAAGGGGTTCCCACAGTGCAGCGGTGGGCTGAAGGGCTCCTCAAGTGCCACCAAAGTGGGAGCCCAGGCAGAGGAGGCACCGAGAGCAAGCGAGAGCTGTGAGGACTGCCAGCACGCTGTCACCTTTCATAACCACAAGTAGACTTTCTTTCCTAAGGGTTTAACAGTAACCAGCCTTTTCAAAAGACTGTACCACTGATGTGAACCAACCTCCTGATGCTGGCCCTCCTTTTTTTGCCTAAGAGAACACCGACCACAGAGTGGTCTGACCAGTCTATGAAGGATGCGCAGTAAGGGTTTTCATGTCTCCCACTTCACTTTTTGATGTCAGAAAGCCAAAAACTCTACCCTCAGATCATGCTAACACCACACAGGACCCATGAAGGGCCATGAAGCTCAGTTATACATGTGCAGTTCTCCTTTCATAAATATTCATGACTCTTCCTATAGCTTATTGAATATGTATATTCAGCCACCCTGCTCAGCATAAATTCCTGTTCTTTTTGCTCCTCCCTTAAAGTATCTGTTTCTGGCTTCTGGCAGGAGGCTCTGCTTCCCAGCCTGTCAGAATGGCCACCCTGCAGGCCACAACCCTTTATGAGAAATAAAGCTCTCATTTCCAAATTTGTGAACCTCATCATTCTTCAGTTGACACTAGGTAGCTTACTTGGGGGTGTCAAACTAGATTTGTATGTGCCTCACCTTCTACCTCTTCAATAGCATTAGAGTTAGAGGAACTGAAATAGGAAAAGGAGGGCTCCAAAAACTTCAACCCCTGAAGCAAAATAAACTCACATTGCCTTGTCTGGGCCATAAAGTATGACAAGAAACAGTTTCCCACTCTTTGCCTGGCAGATTCAATAAGGTCTGTGTAGTGACCAGAGCCAGGGATTCTGCTTTGCACCCCACAGATTACACCACTGAGATGATCACTCTGAATTATAAGGCCATCTCCAAACTACCTTCCCCAGGAATTGCCAAGGTGCCTAAAGTTCTGCCATGAAAACTTTCAAGTAATAAAACTGGTTGGGTATTAAAGAAGATTTTTATTAACTCAGATTGGTAACGCCTTAGGCTAGGAATCCCTAGCCAGAAAACAACACCCTGGCTTCATTTTCTAGGTCTTCATGCTGGTTGCTTCTGTCATGCCTCACTATTTTCTACTTTCTGGGTTCTCCCTTCTTTTCTTCTGACTCTTGACTCTCCTCTCCTTATTTTCCCCTCTCTCTCTCTCTCACACACACACACACAGACACACACACAACACATGCACACACAACTCTTAGAAACTCATGGCTTAAGCCTTATCAGCCAAGACCTTGTCAGTGATTAATTGACAGCTAACTGAGAGCAAGATCAATATTGAGGAGGAGAGAGCAGATACTATCAAAGAAAAACTATTTAGGAGATAGAACTGAATGACATTTACTATATATATCCTGGGCCACTGATTTTTCCAGTGGAAGGGACAGGTTAGGAATCAAGAGTTACATGTACAAATAGAGATCAGCCATGCAGCCATGTATATAACCTTTGGTTTCAAAAACAAAGACTTTTAATTGAATTTCTTGTCAAGGGGAGTGTGGTGTGGAGGGTCACCTGGAGTATATCGTGTAATAGAGCTGTTCCATACTCTTTACCCAAGGGGAAAAAATCAGATCTCAGAAATACCATTGAGTTGTGTGTGCCGTGAGGTTAAAGGAAAATTCCATTTTTATCATCTCTGAATGATAAAGCTCCACATTCCTAAAATAGTTTAGCAAAAGTCTAAACTGTTCTCAAATTCATAAGTAAACTTGGAAACATATAGAATCGTTTGAGCATTTTGATGGATTTGCAGCTATGCAAGATATAATTCAGGAAGAGTTAAAAAAAAAACAAAATTTGGACTTGAAAACCTTTCACCTTTATGAGAATCTTACTGATAACATTAGAACAGGTATGTCATAAAATGTGGTGTTTTTGTTTTTCTAGAACAGAAAAAACTATGGAATCTGAGGAAGATAACTTTAGAGTATTGGTAGTTTCAAGGAATGTAGAGTATAGCATAAACAGTTTTGGTACTGGAGCAAGACATGGGGAGAAGACCAACTTCATATCTCACCCGAAATAATTCATTTGGTTTCATTGGTTTTTATCAGGAATGTTGGTTAGCAAGCATGCTGAGAGTGAGGATTTAGAGAAAAAATGTGCTGTGTCTATAGAGAGCAAAATGCTGAGTGGGTTTGATTCAAAATTCACCACAGGCCAGGAAAAAGATTTTGCAAAACTCTGGCCCCTGTTGCTCACACATGGCCTTGGCTGTGTGTAAGCCTCACATTCAGTAGCTGCATTTGATTTTCAAAGAGCAGGGTCATTTTCTCAGCCTACACTTCTCATTAAGTTCCAAACACTTCCTTAGGATATGAAACCTCCCCCTTCTCTTTCACCACTCCTAGTAAGGCCAGCTTGTTCAGACAATACTGAAAGGGGCTGCTCTTTGGTGCTCAGACAGGATGTTCCATTGATATATCTTGCAGGGACATCCCATAAGCATTCGTTTGTTGGTGTCTCATACAAACGTGAACTGTTCCTACTCAGACTGAATTAAATGTTTTATATAAAAACTGTGTGATGTTTTCAGCATTTGCTCCAGAAGAATTTAGCAATTACTTAGTCTGTGCAAGGTTCTGGGCTAAGCCCTGGAAGGAGAAGAGGGGTGCAGGAAGAGATGAAGCTGGAGGAACTGCTGAAGACATAGAAAGATGAACAAGCTGTAGCACTTATCTTTAATAATAATAGTGAATATGTATTGAACAGTTACTCTGTGCCAAGCACTGCGCTAAAGTCTTTACATGAATTGGGTAATTTAAACTTTACAACGCTGCTATACTGCCTTTTGTAAATCAGGAAACTGAAATTCAGAGAGGTTAAGCCCAAAGTCACACAGCTAGTGCTGGGATCCAGGTTTGAGCCTGATCTTTTTGATCCCAAAGCCACCGTATGTAACTGCCATCCTCTCATGCCTTCAAGGATTCAGAATCTGGTAGGAAACAGAAACATCTCAATGACCTCTAATAAAAGGAACAATATGGTACGTGCCACAAAAGATATAGGCAAATTGCTATGGGAGTGCAGATGAAGGTGTATTTAATATCTGGGAAGGCCTCATGGAGGGAGTAAAAATTGAACTGGGCCTTAAATGACAAGTGGGGTTTTGGTAGATGGAGATGAGGGAAAGGGTATTTCAGGTAAAGGAGCTAAATCACAGAGTGACAAGTACAGTATAACTGGAGCATTGCATGTATCACGGAATAAGGAGTCACAATGAAAAGGCTGTAAAGATTGCTACCCCATTGCCGTGTACCTTGAACACTAAGCAAAGACATCAGGATTTTATCCCTTCTTTAATAGGCAATGGAAAGTCAATCACGGTTTTCGTGCAGGCAAGTGATATGATCAGATCGGTGATTTCGAAGGAGAATTTCAGTGGCAGCTTCAATCATGAAAAGGTCAGAGGTCAACTATCAGTTGTGTGACTAGGGATATTGTCTAGATGAGGGATGGGTAAGAGCCTGAATCAAGGTGTTTCCACGGGGAATGAAGAAGAAGGGATAACCTGAGACAATTTCACAGTAGGTAATTACAGGAACTGGTAACTGAGTATGAGAGACAGAAATGATCTGAAGTGAATATTAACATTTCTAGCCTGATTGATTAGGCGGATTATTGTGCCCCTTACTGAGAAATTAGGCATAGGACAAAGAGTAAACTTGGGATAGGGAGAGTTAGTCATGTCTGAACCTCAAGAAAAAGGCCAGAATGTAGATTTGAGAGTCATCCAGAGAGAAAATATAGTCTAAAGAGGATGAAACTAGCCAGGGAAAATAGTATTAAATAAGAGAACATTTTCTGCTTCAGGCAATAGGATAGGTGTGTAGGGAAATCCTTCCAAAAAAAGAGTGCCTGAAAAGCTGGATAGAATATTTAAAATGTTTTTGAAGTGGAGCTGAGCTGAAGATAAGTAAGGAAAACAATCAGAGGCCAGACAATAAAGCCTGGTTTTCTAAAAGTAATCCAGCCAGGGTTTGTCTTGGAAGTATCTGCTTATCCCTGGTGGCCTAGAGTCAGTATTAAAGGACTGTGTGGCAGGACCAAAACAGGCTGTAAAGCCCGGCACCCAAGCAAGGCAGTCAAGCCGATTGGAGAGTCTATCATAAAGCTAAAATCCTCTAACAGTGACTACCTCTGTGAGTGGCCTAGAAAATACCCCATCTGTACATAAAAGATACTTATCTGTCCAGGGATGAGACAGAAGACTGTAGGGAAAAATTATTTCCTCTGAGAATTCCCAACCACATACCCACACTCAAGCAGTTTTAGGAGCAGAATTCTATTCCTGTGTCTTCGAAACCGTCATTCAGAAAAGTTAGTTTATGGTGGTCCTTGGTTAATAGCACTCCTAGGCACACTGTAGTAGCAAATTAAAATTTCTGCTAGAAGAATGGTTAAGTGGCCTCAAAGAATTCCCACAGATAAAATTCCAAAGAACATGAGCTCACAATGAAAAAAAATCATGAAATCTACAAAGAAACAAGCCGTTTTGAATGAGAGTCTGCAGAAACAGAGCCACAAAGGCTCAGAAAGATAAGAATGATCCAATATTGAATATAAAATAAGGATGTTCAATATGCTAAAATAAATAAAAGGGAATTTAAAGATGATTACAAAATAAGAAACTGTGAAAACTGAGCAGGAAGATTTTTTAAAAAGAGGCCAAAATGGATGTGAGAAGTGGAAAATATAATTTAAGTACAAAATAAAATCTCCTTGGATGGGTGAAACAGAGAGCTGAAGACAATTTGTGAGTTGGGAAATAGGTCAAATGGTATTTCCCAGTAAGAAGCACAAAGCTATGAAATAAAATTCTGAAAGAAGCTAAAAGACATTGAGGATTGCATTAAGGAAAGTCTCAAATACATTTAAGTGAAGTTTCAGAAGGCAAGAGTAGAAAGAACGTAAAAGGAGTAATATATTTATGAACATAAAGTTTTAACAATTTTTTTGATATTTAATATAAATGAAAAGAAGGGGGGGAAAGGACAGTACCTTGAAGAATACCAATACTTGTAAAGGTAGTTGCGGGAACGAAGACTCAGCAAAGAAAACTGAAAATGATTTATTAGGGAGAAGATAGAAGAGCCAAGAGAATCCAGTGTCGTGAAAGCAAAGAGTGAGCATGTTTCAAGAAGGCCATTGTCAATAATTATAAATGTTGCAGACAACTCAAGAAGGAGGACAATCAGCAATCACTTACTGAGTAGTGTCTACTATGTGTCAGCATAGTGCTAGGTGGATACAAAGATGGATAATATGTGATTCCTGTACTCAAAGTTATGGGAGAAATGTAAATAACATTACAATCCAATCTAATTAAGGCTATAATAGACATGAACAGAGTGCTCTATGAGCAGAGAGAAAGAGGCTTTCTTCCTGTGTAAAGATCTTTCTTTCTAATGAGCTCTTCTCAGCTGTTTATCTCATGGGATTTTTTTTAGAATTCTGAATATGCATTTATCTTTCATCGAAACATCATCTTCAAACACACTGTCAGCTCTATCTCCCTCTTTATCTGCATCATTTTGGGGCATGTAATATTCAATAAGATTCTGGTGTCTAGTATGAGCTTGAATGGCAGATCTTTAAGTAATATTTATGTTCCTGTTCTCAGAGTCTGGGCCAAATAGTACAGACTTGCTTCCCCTTTGCATTTGCCCTGCCCTCAGCTTAGTTCAGGATCTCACCACATTCACCTAGGTTTTTGATAGCCTCCATATTTTAGCTCTGATCATAACATTCCCAGCTCAAACCTTCATTCATCTTAACATAGCCCCGTTCATAGCACTATGACTTCATAGTGGAGACATTAAATAAATATAAATATTGAAATGAAAGAATGTTCAATCTAAAAATAAGCAGAAGTAAATATCCCATTGTCATGTGAATACTTTGATTTTCCAAATCAATTAACGAAGATGTCATTTGAAGGCACATGTTATCAGTTTGTTTGCTTGCATTCTGCCCAACTTCATTCCAAAAAATACAGTAGTCAGTGGTTAAATGTGTGTGTGTGTAAAGTTATGTTCATATTGCAAGTTTATATTTAATTCAACAAAGATTTGCTGAATGTCTACTATGTGTGTGTCTACAATTTATTGGAGAAGTACAAAGATGTATTCAATACCAATAAGAGCCATTATATATATACACACATGTATGTATAATATATATATTCCACAAATATATATGTATAATATGTATTATATATACACATATATATACGTATAATATATATATTCCACAATAGAAGTCCAGATAAAGTGCAATACGATGAGTCATAAGAGTCAGAAGAAATAGCACATCAAGTGTGGGATGGGATAAAATAAGATCCCATTAACTGAGTGTCATTTAAACTGGATCTTCCATGATGGATAGGATTTGGAGATTTAGGGGAAAGGATGGTGGGGAGGGAGATGTTCCAGGCATGAGTATAGCTAAGGGAAAGGGAGCAGAACTTGTTAAAGTGGACCAGTTCTGAAATGCATTAATCTGTCAGCAAAAGAAATTTGATTACAGTGGCTGAAGCACATGAGGGTTTATTTGTGTAATGAGAAGTCTAAAGGTAGGCGGTTGCTGGTGTTGGTTTAGCAGCTCAAGAATGTCAGGGCTGTTTGTAATTCTCTTGACCTTTCCCTCATAGTCCCAAGATGCCTGGTGGTACTTTAAGCATCACATTCAAATACCAGGCAGTGGGTAGAAGGGAGAGTCAAAAGGCAAAAAGGGCTTCCCAGAAACCCCACCCTATGACTTCTGCTTGTATCTCATCGTCTCTATCTGCAAGAAAGACTAAGAAGCATAGATATTTTTTAGTTGGCCACATTATTACAGTAAGGAAGCAGGGGAGAAAAGATATTGGGTAGGCAGTCTCTGCAACAAAACGAAAGTCAAGTTTGGCTTGAGCATAAAGGGTGAAGATAGTATTTCTTAAATATGAGCCAACTGATTTGGAAAGAAGGAATATAGATTTCTTATACCTGGCATGACATTTGCTTTTCTATTGTTTTCCATTTACTTGACTTTAATGAAATCTATGATCAGGGTAGAGGTTGCTATGGGAGCACGTTCAGTTGCTCAAGGAAAACTTCCCAGAGAGGGGATGCCTGAATTAAGCCTGGCAGATGGATATGGTTGAGGCTAGTAGGCGAAGGGTAGCTTTGGCAATGGCTCAGAATAAGAAGGAAGGTGGAAGTTTCTGGAAATTGCAAACATTTCTGGCTGGCTTATGCAGAATGCAGTAAGGATATGGCAAAAAAAAAAAAAAAAGGAGATAGAAAGGTAGGGGCTAGATCATGAAGACTTATAAGATATATAAGGGATTTGAACTATATTACTAGCTTCTAAATTTTAAAAAACTAATGGAAATATTTTCTTAATTACTTGCTTACTCTGCTGTCTTTCCTGGCAAAATTTGTAAGGGTATCTTGCTCATCTTGTTCATTACTGTATTCCTAGAGAGTGGCATTGTGGCTGGCCCCTAAGGCTTCCCCAGTGAATCTACATTCTTCATGGAATGAAATGTGAAACCATTGCACTAAATGTCCTACGAAATCTTTGTTATTTCAACTCACTAACCTTTAAGCTGGGGTCCCTTAAACCACACCTGTAGGTGACCCTCTGTGTTAGTCCAGGCTCTCCAAGAAGCAGACAAAGTGATAGGGTTAAAAACACAAGACATTTATTAGAGGCAATCTATACGATAGAAAATGGGGAGGGAGCTAGGAAAATCTAGGAGAGCCACCAGCATTCATTGCAATGCAATGCAAGTCTCACCCTGAGTGAAGGAGAGAGAGAGAGAGAGAAAGAAGGAAGGAAGGAAGGAGTGGGGGAGGGAGGGTATTAGCCTACCATGTAGTTCTAAGGAAAGTTTAACAAGGCTGCCAGGGAGTCCTTGAGACAGTCACCAGTCAAAGGAATCCAGTGTCTCATGGACAGGCCTGTCTAGGTTCCCTGCTGTGCTCACACAATGACAGGAAGCAGCCGTAGGAAGCGTGGCCTCAGTGCCAATGCGATGATGATTTCAGAGCACAGCAGCAGCTTGGTCACTGTCCCTGCAGAGATCTGAGTGGCACATTATCAGGACTGCCACGCCTGCCAACCCCAGCATTGTCAGCAGGGCTCACTGTACTGTTTAGTGTGGCCCCCATATTCTAGTTACTGGGTTCTGTTGTTTCCAAGTCCTAATTTATACTCTCATTCTATAAAGCCAGCCGTATATTTCCTCTGGGAGTGAAGTGAAGTCTGCCTTGCCCCCTAAATCCTTCTATAATTTATGGATCTGACTCTGAACTAGATCCCCTGTGGACATCTCAGTCCCAATGAACAAACATCCCTCGTCCCAGCCCATCTACCTGCCTGTTGCCTGCCCTTGCCATAGGATACACACACACACACACACACACACTCTGAGAGAGAGAGAGAGAAAATGAGAGAGAGACAGAGAGAGGGAGAAAGACATGAGGTCTTGCTCTCTTGCCTAGGCTGGAGTGCAGTGACATGATCACAGCTCACTGCAGCTTCCAACTCCTTGGTTCAAGAGATCCTCCTGCCTCAGCCTCCTGAGTGGCTGGGATTACAAGTGCATGCCACCGTGCCGAAGATAAGATGTTTTTAAGGATAAAATTCTCCCATGTTAGCTCCTGGTTTTATGGATCCCCATTAGTCAGATAGAGATGTCCTGCTGCCTATCTGTGCTGCTTTAGTACCAGGTACCTCCCCACTATGGATTAACTGAGGAGGCTTCATAGCTCATCCGCCACCACACAACAAATAAGTATGAAGGCTGAAGTTTAAACCAGGACTGTGTGATTTTTAAATTGTACTTTCTAAACCACTATCTGACACTGCCTCTCCTTCATAGAACTAGCCACACTGGATGGTGACCCTCTGTTTACTGGTACATTCACCCCCTTCCTCAAGATAACAGCCTCCTGAGTTGGGCAGGGAGAGCAAGGCACTAGTAGGCAGTTAAGAAGTTTCGGGAATAAAAGAACGAAGGGAGGGATGAACGAACAAACAAATGAACTGTTAGCAGCCAAATTGCAGTCATCCCAGATTGGGCCCAGTTCTACAGTTTCTGAGAGCTTGGCAGGTCTAAGAGGCTCTGGTCCTGTGAATCCATATGTCTCCCAATGCAGCCACTTAATAATGAAACCAGAGCTGCTAGGACAGCACTTTCCATTTACCCCCGACCCTGAGCTGCTTGCAGATCCAATAAAGAATTTGAATAGCCAAAGTTCTAGAAATGTGAGAGATAAGATGCTTTCTGCTCAAAAAAGAAGAAAAAAGTCAAACAAAGGGAATCCTAAGATGTGTTTCCTGGTGAGGTGGGGGTTGCAGAAGGGGCCAGCATGGTCATACTGCCTGAAGGCAGCTTTCAGTGTCGCCAGACAGAAAAGGAAATGACAACAACTTTAGACAAGAATCGAAGGGCAAATAAAGATCTTATTGAAAAGCAGGTAAATTGGCTGGGCTCAGGAAGTCCTTAATGGCTCAGGGCTGGCAAAGGTCCTGTCGGGTAGTCCACTTCTACCTTACAATGGAGCTCAGTGGACTCCATGTTGTTCACTTGCTCTGAACCTTTGTGTGCAGCATGAGCTTGGTATTGAACCTAAACGTGAAGGGCCTCTTTGTTCTGTAACTTTCTCCCCTTCACAGACCACAGAGCCTCCACAGGCATTGATGGCCCATGATTACATTAGCAGTGTGTGTAATTCTGGGTGAGCCGCTTAATCTCTCCAAACCTCAGTCTACTCATATATAAAATGGGTCTGGACCAGATCACTGAGATAACGTGTGAGTGTCTAGCAGACTACTGGCATGTAGTGAACATTTGGTAAATGTTTGTTAAAAGAGTGAAAGTATGACTACAGAGTTCTCCATTCCTATGTCAGGTATAAGGACTATGTAAGGAAGGGATCTGTATTCCTGCTTCAGTGGCAACCGGACTCTCCCCGCTCAGTATTCTGAGGAAATCTGAGGAGAATTAATTGGTTATTAACATTCACTATGGGGCAATGTGTGGTGGGAGGTGGTAGAGAAAGGGCAAAAAACAGATACAAAAGAAATACGCTACTTTTGTTCCTAAGGATGCTTTTAAAGGCTCAGTGCTGCGCAGCAAGGCTTTTCCTTTTTTAAAAATTTAATTTAATTTAAGTTCTGGGATACATGTGCAGGAAGTGCAGATTTGTTACACAGGTAAAAGTGTGCCATGGTGGTTGGCTGCACCTATCAACCCATCGCCTAGGTATTAAGCTCCACGTGCATTGGCTATTTATCCCGATGGTCTCCCTTCCCCACCACTCCTGACAGGCCCCAGTGTGTGTTGCTCCCCTCCCTGTGTCCATGTGTTCTCCTTGTTCAGCTCCCACTTATAAGTGACAACATGCTGTGTTTGGTATTCTGTTCCTGCATTACTTTGCTGAGGATAACGGCTTCCAGCTCCATCCATGTCCCTGCAAAGGACATGATCGCATTCCTTTTTATGGCTGCATAGTATTCCATGGTGTATATGTACCACATTTTCTTTACCCAGTCTATCACTGATGGGCCTTTGGGTTGGTCCCATGTCTTTGCTATTATGAATAGTGCTGCAATGAACATATGCGTGCATATATCTTTATAACAGAATGATATATATTCCTTTGGGTATATACACAGTAATGGGATTGCTGGGTCAAATAGTAATTCTGGTTCTAGGTCTTTGAGGAATTTCCATACTGTCTTCTACAATGTCTGAAATAATTTACATTCCCATCAACAGTATAAAAGCATTCCTATTTCTCCACAGCTTTGCCAGCATCTGTTGTTTCTTGACTTTTTAATAATTGCTATTCTGACTGGCATGACAGGGTGTCTCACTGTGGTTTTGATTTGCATTTCTCTAATGATCAGTCATGTTGAGTTTTTTTTCATATGTTTGTTGGCTGCGTAAATGTCTTATTTTCAGAATTGTCTGTTCATGTCCTTTGCCCACTTTTCAATGGAATTGTTTGCTTTTTTCTTGTACGTTTAAGTTCCTTGTAGAATCTGGATATTAGCCCTTTGTCAGATGGATAGATTGCAAAATTTTTCTCTCATTCTGCAGGTTCTCTGTTTACTCTGATGGTAGCTTCTTTTGCTGTGCAGAAGCTCTTTAGTTTAATTAGATCCCATTTGTCAATTTTTGCTTTTGTTGCAATTGCTTTTAATGTTTTCATCATGAAATCTTTGCCTGTGAAGCAAGGCTTTTCTTATTCCTCAGGATTAACTGTCTGATTCTTCACTACTGTTTCCACCTGTGCTGCCACTGCAAACTCTTTCCCAGACAAGCTCTTCAGTTGCAAAACAACAGTAGACATCTTGTATATTGCAAAGCTATTTCTAGGACGCACATACTGGTTGCATATAAGACACACACACACACAGACACACACACTCTCAAGATTTCATGTCATTTCATTGTAAATGCTTCAATATATATCTTCAAAAGAAATGGACTCTTTAAAAAATAGCTATAATACCTATAAAATGCATTATTTCTTAATATCATTAATTGTCCAATCCATAGTCATATTTCCCCAATTATCTCATTTTTTTTTCACACTGAGTTCTTTGAATCATGATCCAAAAAAGGTTTGTATCATATAATGGCGTTTGGTTGATAAGTCATCTCTTAAGTTTCTTTTAATCTATAAGTTTCTCCCTCTTTTCTTGCCCTTTCTTCCTTCCTCCCTCCCTCCCCCTTTCCTTCTTTCCTTCCTTCCTTCCTTCCTTCCTTCCTTCCTTCCTTCTTTCTCTCTCTCTCTCTTTCTTTCTTCCTTTCTTTCTTTCGAGACAGTGTCTTCCTCTGTAACCCAGGCATCCAGGCTGGAGTGCAGTGGTGCAATCATGGCACACTGCAGCTTTGACCTCCTGGGCTCAAGCAATCCTCCCACTTTAGCCTCTTGAGTAGAGTAGCTTGGACTGCAGGTGCACACCACCACGCCTATTTTTTTTCTTCAGTTTTTGTAGAGACAGGGTCTTGCTATGTTGAACGGGCTGATTTCAAACTCCTGGCCTCAAGCTGTCCTCCCATCTCAGCATCCCAAAATGCTGGGATTATTTTCTTGCCATTTGTAAAAAAGAGTTGAAAGCCTGTGCTCTTAACCACGAAATATGGCATTTATGTTTATTTTCAGAGTTATGCGTTTGAACGAAATGCCCTCCTCCTAAACACATTTCTTGTATTAAATATAGCTCCCTATTTTCCTGTAGAATAGAAGGTGATCATACATTAAAAATGTATTTTAGAGCAGGGGATGGTGGCTCATAGCTGTCATCCCAGAACTTTGGGAGGCTGAAGCAATAGGATCACTTGAAACCAGGAGTTTGAGACCATCCTGGATAGCGTAGCAAAACCCCATCTCCACAAAACATTTAAAAATTAGCCAGGTGTGGTGGCATATGCCCATAGACCCAGCTATTCAGGAGGCTGAAGTAGGAGGATTGCTTGAGTCCAGGAGGTTGAGGCTGCAGTAAGCCATGACCTAGTTTTGTAGATATTTATTACAAAATAGGGCTTGAGAGCAGAGAAGCCAGCTCTCAAAAAATATATCCTGTCCCGTCCCCCGTGGGGCCTAAAGTTTCATAGGCAAAGATGTCGCTAAGACTTTATATCTTTAAGCATCGTAACTGTCTGTCACTAGTCACTAAAACTTTCAAAAGTCAGGCTCTGACAACTTAGATAGGTGGGTATGGTAACAGGAAGGTAGGAAAAGCCTGAATAGACCTAGCCCAGATATCACCCTGAAGTGAAGGCCTCTAACAGACTGGGGTGGGGGTAACCTGAGGAACCAGGCACCTATTCAGGGGCAGGGCACCCATTGTGGAAAAAAGACAAATGATAGGGATCTATTTCACAGTTTTGCTGTTGCCTCGACTTAGTTATACATGTTTGGATAATATTAAAAGTATTTAAGAAGCAGTAGGATATATTGGAGAGGCAGAAGTTCTCATCAGTGGCTAGCTGAAGGTCCTCGAGGGGCATGCTGGTCAGCTGTGGGCTCAGTACACAGTTTGCACACTAAGGTGCTGGTCCTGTTGCCAGGGGCGCTGTTTCCGCTCTAGCTGGTGCTATCTCAGCTCTGGTCATCTGGACACATGGATGGGAGCCTGTTGGCAGGCAGGCAGCAGGCCAGTCCCCAGAAAGACTCCTCCATGCTGATGCGACTGGCACCCATTCAAAGCGCTCAAAGCGGCAGCTCTTCACCAATCAGTGCCTCAGTATTTCATGATTTTTTTTTTTTTTTTTTTTTTTTTTTTTTTTTTTTTTTTTTTTGAGACGGAGTCTCGCTCTGTCGCCCAGGCTGGAGTGCAGTGGCGCAATCTCGGCTCACTGCAAGCTCTGCCTCCCGGGTTCACGCCATTCTCCTGCCTCAGCCTCTCCGAGTAGCTGGGACTACAGGCGCCCGCCACCACGCCCGGCTAATTTTTTTTGTACTTTTAGTAGAGATGGGGTTTCACCGTGGTCTCGATCTCCTGACCTCGTGATCCGCCCACCTCGGCCTCCCAAAGTGCTGGGATTACAAGCGTGAGCCACAGCGCCCGGCCTTGTTTTTGTTTTTTTTTTTTTTTTTGACGGAGTCTCATACTGTCGCCCAGGCTGGAGTGCAGCGGCGCTATCTTGGCTCACTGCAAGCTCCGCCTCCCGGGTTCACACCATTCTCCTGCCTCAGCCTCCGAAGTAGCTGGGACTACAGGCGCCCGCCACCACGCCTGGCTAATTTTTTGTATTTTTAGTAGAGACGGGGTTTCACCGTGGTAGCCAGGATGGTCTTGATCTCCTGACCTTGTGATCTGCCCGCCTCGGCATTCCAAAGCATTTCATGATTTTAACCACTCCTCCTGCCTCCAGGCTGAGTCTAAGCCTTGTAAAATTGCAACCTCTCTGCTTTTCTGAAAGAAGGTTGGCAGTGTGATGTTCTGTAAAAAGCTATTATCTTCAGTAGGTTTTAGTTCCAAATTAACCACTAACTTAGGCAAGTCACTTCAGCTCTCTGAGCCTCAGTTTTATCATCAGTAAAATAAGGATAAAACTCTTACTCTGTTTACCTCCCAGGGTTTGTTATGTTAAACAAGAACATGATGTGCAAGTGTTGTATAACTAATCACAACTTACACCTGAAAGACATTTTATTATTATTATTATAGCTCCAACTGTAACATGGCAATGGATGCACAAAGGTAGCCAATAGATATTTAATTTCCTTTTTCTTGGACCAAATGATATGGTAAATCACCCCAGGAAAATGGCTGAGCGAATGTGAGGCTAACACCACAACCAGCCCCAGAAGTAAACAAAAGCACAACACTGGCAAAGGCATTCACTTTGAAAATTCTAACCCTGGCACAGCAGTCTTGAGGTTCATGTTGCCCCATTGCGATGTGTTTAACAGTGTGGCTGAGCTTTCCCATTCTAACTAGAGCTTTCTTGAACCAGAAACAAAGGCAAGTCAGTTCTGAGGCTGAGATTCAGATAATCAGATCACCGGACAGCTGCAAACTGGAAAGTAAATGAGACAGCTACTGGAGTGATCCCATCAATAAAGGCCCTCCTCCCAACACGTGGCCCTTTCCCCAACACACTAGAGGCCAACAGAAAGGACACTTCTTCCTCTTTGGAAGGAAGGAAGCTAACAACTGGAATGAGTCCGATTAACCTGGTTAACAACTGGAAGGAGGAAGGTCTGTTATGAGTCCCTTTAAATTCGTGCTTTTTCCTTAATAGTCCTAATGAAGGAGGAGAGGATTAAAAAAAAAAAAAAGCTAAAAGAATTTTGCCGTTGCTTTTGATAACGCTGTCACACACAATGATGATTTTTTAAAACGAACACTGGGATTTGGCTGGGCGCGGTGGCTCACGCCTATAATCCCAGCACTTTGGGAGGCTAAGGTGGAAGGATCACTTGAGGCCAGGAGTTCAAGATCAGCCTAGCCAACAGGTGAAACCCCATCTCTACTAAAAATACAAAAACTAGCTGGGTGTGTTGGCACACGCCTGTAATCCCAGCTACTTAGGAGGCTGAGACAGGAGAATCACTTGAACCCGGGGACAGAGGCTGCAGTGAGCCGAGATCGAGCCACTGCACTCCAGCCTGGGCAACAGAGTGAGACTCCATCTCGAAACAAAACAAAACAAACAAACAAACAAAGCACTGGGATTTACATTCTTTTCATAAAGAAGACTCTTTCCCCAACCATTCCTATTAAAGAACTGGAAGAGACTTCAGAGATTTTTAACAGGAGCGGGTAGCTGCTGTGGGGCTAAGAAACTGGAATTAAAGGCTGGGCATGGTAGCTCATGCCTGTAATCCCAGCACTTTGGGAGGCCGAGGCAGGGGGATCACCTGAGGTCAGGAGTTCGAGACCAGCCTGGCCAACATGGTGAAACCCCGTCTCTATTTAAAAAATACAAAAATTAGCCAGGCATGGTGGTGAGAGCTTGTAATCTCAGCTACTCAGGAAGCTGAGGCAGGAGAATCGCTTGAACCTGGGAGGTGGAGGTTGCAGTGAGCCAAGATCGAGCCACTGCACTCTAGCCTGGGCGACAGAGCAAGAAAAATAAAAAAGAAGAAAAGAAACTGGAGTTAACAATGGTTCCTAATTCCCTTCCCTGTTTGCACTATTTCCTCAGGTTCCCAGGGGAAGGGAGGCTTGAGGTATTGAGTAAAAGACCCAGCTGTGGATAGAGTTAGTCAGGACTCCATAGACTGTAATTAGTTTTTTACCCACACTGGCTAGAGTAAATGAATAAAATCTACCCAATAGGAGACACAGAAAGTCTCCTGCCTTTAAAGCTGTACACATGAGAGGATAAAATCATTGGCACTTTGTCAGCTTGGTGATAGAGTCTTGTGGTTTTTAGAGCTGAGAGGGCAGTAGGAATGTTCCCACCCTCCTTTTCACAGATAAGGTAAGAGGAATGGACTTGTCCAAGTTTACACAGTGACTGAATGAATTAACTCTTGCTCACCAAAATGACACCATCCTCTGGGTAAAAAGTGAGCAGTGGATTGTCAATGTCCATATTCCTCTTCTTCCTCAAACAGGCTATCAAATTCCTCACCATTCACGCTTTCTTCTCTGCTGTGATTGCCCACACATTCTCGCATCCATTATCCAGTCCCTTAATATCTCCCATTCTAACTCTGCTGGTTTTTCCATCACTGCATCCACTGCCAATTTTTCTAAGAGGAAAGAGAGCCTTCTACCCACTGGTATTGCAGGTGTTTTATTGAATTCTCCAAAGGTGGGTATGATTCTTATAGTTTAGAGTACTCTCAGGCATGGAACCTAAGAGAACTTTCCTGAGGCTGGGCCAAAGAGGAAAAGTTGGCAACTACAACCTGCAGGCCAAGTTCAGTGCCCTGTCTGTTTTTGTATGGCATGCAGTCTAAGAAGGTTTTCTTTGTTTATTTTTAATTGTGGTTAAAAAAATGACATAAAATTTACCACCTTAACCATGTTTAGGAGTACAGTTCAGTAGTGTTAAGTATATTCACATTGGTGTGCAACAGATCTCTGCAACTTTTTCATCTTGTGAAACTGAAACACCATACCCATTAAACGATTCCCTTTTTTCTCTTTTTCCAGCCCTTGGTAACCAATATTCTTTCTGTTTCTATGAATTTTAATACTTGTGAGACATTGACTCAAGTCATTTTTTACTAAGTATAGTCACATCTCAAAATTTGGGAATGATTTGCTTAAAAACTAATTTACAGTAGATTCAAGACTGTTCTTTTAATAATATCCCTTCCCTAACTTGTATTTATTTTGTGGTTAAAAAAAATAAAATTTACTTTCTCAACCATTTTCTTGTTTTTGAGACAGGGTCTCACTCTGTCACCCAGGCTGGAATGCAGTGGCATGATCATAGCTCACTGCAGCCTCGAACTCCCAAAGCCCAGATGACCCTCCCACCTCAATCTCCTGAGTAGCTGGGACCACAGGCATGCACTACAACACCCTGCTTTTTTTTTTTTTTTTTTTTTTTTTTTTTTGGAGAGACAGGGTTTCTCCATGTTGCCCTGGGTGGTCACCAACACCTGGGTTCAAGCCATTCGCCCACCTCAGCCTCCCAAAGGGCGGGGATTATAGGCATGAGCCACTGTGCCCAGCCCATCTTAACCATTTTTAAAGTTTAGTAGTGTTAACTATACAAACATTGTTGCACGACAGATCTCTAGAAACTCTTTCACCTTGCAAAACTGAAACTTTGCATCTATTGAATAGCAACTCTTCATTTGCCCCTTCATCTAGCTCTGGGCAAACGCCATTCCACTTTTTGTTTCTAAGAGGATTGAATACTTTAGATAACTTAATAATGCAGTATTTGCGGTGGAATAATGCAGTATTTGCAATTTTTTGATTGGCTTATTTCACTAAACATAATGTCATTGAGGTTCATCCCTGTTGTAGCATATGATAGAATCTTCTTTTTTAAGGCTGAACAATATTCCATTGTATGTATATACTACATTTTGTTTATCCATTCATTGGTCCACAGACATCTGAGTTGTTTCTATCACATGGCTGTTGTGTATAATGCTGCTGTGGAACATGGGTGTAGAAATATCTCTCTGAGGCCCTGCTTTCAGTTCTTTTGTGAATATATTCAAAAGTAAGCCTGCTGGATCATATGGTGGTTCTATTTTTGATTTTTTGAGGTACCACCATATTGTTTTCCATAGAGGTTGAGCCATTTTACAATTCTACCAATAGTGCACAAAGGTCCCAACTTCTCCACATTCTTGTCAACATGCTTTATTTTATTGATTTTTTTGGGTAGCAGCCATCCTAATAGGTGTGAGGTGATATTTCATTTGATTTGCAATTCTTTACTGATTAGTGATATACATATTTTCATATGCTTACTGGCCATTTGTATATCATCCTTGGAGAAATGTATATTCATGTCCTTTGCTCATTTTTTAAATTAGCTTATTTGGGTTTTTCTGTTGTTGAGTTGTAGGAGTTCTTTATATATTCTGAATATTAACCCCATTTCAGATACATGATTTGCAAATATTTTCTCTCATTCTGTAGGTTGATATTTCATTCTGTTGATTGTGTCCTTTGATACACAAAAGCTTTCTTAAATTTATTGTAGTTTCATTTGTCTATTTTCTGCTTTTGTTGCCTGTGCTTTTCATCTCTTATACAGTAAAACACTACCAACTCCAATGTCATGAAGCTTTTTCTCTAGGTTTTCTTCTGGTAATAATGGTTTTTAATATTTTTTAATGGATGAGAAAAATGAAAAGAAGAAATATATTTTAGAGGCCGAGGCGGGCAGATCAAGAGATTGAGACCATCCTGGCCAACATGGTGAAACCCCATCTCTACTAAAAATACAAAAATTAGCTGGGCATGGTGGCACGTGCCTGTAGTCCCAGCTACTCGGGAGGCTGCCGCAGGAGAATTGCTTGAACCCAGCAGGCAGAGGTTGCAGTGAGCCGAGATCGCGCTACTGCACTCCAGCCTGGGGATAGAGTGAGACTCCATCTCAAAAAAAAAAAAAAAAGAAAAGAAAAATATTTCATGACTCGTGAAAATTATATAAAATTCAAATTTCAGGGCCTATAAGTAAAGTTTTATTGGAACATAGCCACAGTCATTCATTTATGCATTATTTCTGGTTGTTTTTATGCTATGATAGCAGAGTTAAGTACAGTTGACCTTTGAACAACATGGGTTTGGACTGCATGGGTCCACAGTTACATGGATTTCTTTCAATAAATATATTGGAACAATTTTTTGACATTTGTGATGATTTGAAAAACTCACAGATAAACCACCCAGTTTAGAAATATCAAAAAAATTGAGAAAAAGGTATGCCATGAATGCATGAAATATATGTAAATAATAGTCTATGTTACCATTTACAACCATAAAATATACACAAATTACTATAAAAAGATAAAATTTATCAAAATGAATGCACACAAACACAGACCATACCTGGCACCATTTGAAAGAAATGTAAACAAACTTATTACATTAATCATAACTGCATAAAATTAACTGTAATACATTCTGTGATACATAATGATTTTGTAGCCACCTCCTGTTGCTATTGAGGTGAGGTTAAATACTTTGAATATCTGCTTAAAACGTCATGTGACACAAATCATCTCTGTGTGAGCTGTTGTGTCTCTGGTATATCCTGGAGTGAGGTAAAAAGTGACCTATCCTGGAGCTCTTTATTTTTCATCATGTTTAGTTCAATACTGTAAACCTTGAATAACATCATGGGATCCATACAAAAAGCCCCTAGTGGTGCTGGAAGTGCTCCTAAGAAGCAGAGGAAAGCCATGACATTACAAGAAAAAGTTGAATTGCTTGATACGCACCATAGATTGAGGTCTGCAGAGGGAGGTGGCCCACTATTTTGACAAACAATTTATTTTGTAAACAGATGATGTGAACTTAAGGTATCGATAAGTAAAGTACTATATTTTGTCTTCCTTATAATTTTCTTAATAACATTTCCTCATTTCTAGCTTATTTTATTGTACGAATACAGTATATAGTACGTATAACTTAAAATATGTGTTATTCGACTGTTTATGTTATCAGTAAGGCTTCTGCTCAATAGCTGGCTATTAGTAGTTAAGATTTTGGGGAGTCAAAAGTTATACTTGGGGCCGGGCATGATGGCTCAGGCCTGTAATACCAGCACTTTGGGAGGCCAAGGCAGGCAGATCACTTGAGGTCAGGAGTTTGAGACCAGCCTGGCCAACATTATAAAACCCCGTCTCTACTAAAATTACAAAAATTAGCTGGGCATGGTGGCACGCTCCTGTAAGCCCAGCTACTCAAGAGGCTGAGGCACGAGAATCGCTTGAACCCGGGAGTTGGAGGCTGCAGTGAGCCGAGATTGTGCCACTGCACTCCAGCCTGCGTGAGGGAGTGAGACTTTGTCTCAAAAAAAAAAAAAAAAAAAGTTATACATTATGGTTGCAACAGAGACCAAATATGGTTCTCTCATCTCTTCACACTGCTGCTCAGTGCATTATAAATTGTGGCGCCGCATCTATAATTCTACAGCCTTTCAGACAAAAATGACGTGGACTTTGATTGTTGTATGTGTTTTTAAAGAGACAGAGATCTTGCTATGTTGCCCAGGCTGGGCTCAAACTTCTGGCCTCAAGTGAGCTGCCTCAGCCTTCTGAGTAGCTGGGACAGCAGGCACACACTACAATGCCCAGTTCTGATTGTTGTATTGTTAAGACATACTGGAGTTTGGTTATTTGGTTGTCTCATTATATGGCAAAGCATTGTGTTTATTGTGCAATGACACTACTGCTGTAGGATATCCAAAGAATACGGTATATGTCAACATTTCCAGACTAAGCACTCTTAATATCCCCAACTCACAGGAAAGCAATGGTTAGAAAAATTAGAACATTTAAAATGGAATACCTTATTGCAGAATAATTTTTTCACAGGAAGTGAGGCTGCCACCAAAGTAAATTTCCAAGTGGCTCATTTATTAGGCAAGCAAAGAAAGCCATTTACTGATGGTGAGTTAATTAAAGCCTATGGTTATTCATTGCTTCAGCAGGCACTTTGCAGAAAGTATTTGCATCTACTGTGTTATTATACCAGTAGCGTCAGTGATAAAGTTCACATTCTCTCCTGGACTTAGCCATCAACAGTTCTGTGAATTTTTGTCAGAAATAGAAACTGAATGTCTGACTTTCCCTATGACACTGAAATTCAATGGCTTAGCAGTGGTACATTTTTATTGAGTTTTTTTTTTTAGCTCAGGGCTGAGATTGAAATTTTTCTGAATGAATAAAATCTGGCCTCAAATCACTATTACTGAACATTGAATATGTGGAAATTTGTTCTCTCTCTTGTTATATAAACACCAACATAATATCCTCAATTTTATCTCTTGAGACACAAAGCCCAACATATTTACTATATGACCATTTACAGAAAAAGTTTGCCAACCCCTACCATAGACATTTGAACAAAAGCCACTTAGGTCTTATTGGAAAACATTTCTCCCTGCCAACAAAAAATCCAGTGTCTGTGATAGTGCCTAGGTTCCTCAAACCTATTCTACTCTGGGGCTCCCTACTCATTCTTGGCATTACCTCTCATGCTTCCTAAGATAAGGGTGACTATTGTCCCATTGCTTTGTTTAAGGATCTTGATCTCTGTCACAGGAACCTACTGTCAGTCAAAAAGTAATCTGTTTTTTATTCTCAAGAGGCTTGATGGTATTAATGTAAATAGGATTTCTGATTGTCAACACTGATGATCCAGCTTTTCTGAAGCCAGATATGCCATTCAGGGGTTCTCACTAGAGGGACAGCGTCCAGGCTTCCTATCACACAAACAAAAGACCTTGCCACTACCTTCTGCTACTGTCACCTCTTTCCTCCTATATCCAATTACATGATGTAAAGAATCCTCATTAAGATATCACCCATGAACGGGAATAGACAATTGTCTAGAGAGCTATTAAGTTGTGGCCTCCAGTTATCTCTGTCTTTGTTTATAAGAGCCATAATTAAAAAATTACAGATGTGCTGACTTACTAAATACTGTTTGGGGGAGTATAAACTTACTAATTCAGCAGGATCTAATTCAGTAACTATGCTCCTCTAAAACCACTTTGGTGAAAGTTATTGTTAGCGGACCTAGAAAGAGCAAATAATTTGCTTTTATAAGCTTTAATGGCTTGAAATGACTTAAACATTGGCTGCATATGTAGCAAATTGCTTTACATCCTCAGTTACACATCCTTACTCCAATATGTGTATTCATGGTTAAAAGACAGAAATAAACACCACAAAATGGATACTAATACAACAATGAAGCTTAGAAGTAATTTGTGACCAGGAAATGAAAGGCTGATAATTAGTCTCTAGGGTGCATATTATTGTTAAAAAACAAAACAAAATAAAATAACAAATTCTAAAACAATTTCTTTTTGCTTCTTTTGAAAAACATAGACCCACTGATACAGAATTTATGGTTTTGTACTTTTAGGGATAGTTGTTTGTTTTTATTACTTTTCTATTGTGGCCATTAAACGAAGCCTTTATGGAGTCAGTCACTTTCAGATTGATCGAGCTTTTTGAAACATAAAATTTCACTCCCCAGCCCAACCCCTACAACCCTTCCCAAGGGAACACCTGTTTCATTAAATGGTGTTTTATTTTTGTTTCCTTCATAGGAATTCCCCCTTTTTAAATTACAAATGACCCATCAACATCCATGTTGACTTCTAGGTAAAGTGAGTTTATCTTCTAAAAAATTGAGGTGAAGCCAAATCTTCAAAGAGTATGCCATCCTGTCATCACCAGAATGTGAGGGTACTCTCATGCTGTCCATGTAGTATCTTTAGTGGAAAAACCTGAATTCTTTTTTCTTTTTTTTTGACAGAGTCTCACTCTGTCGCCCAGGCTGGAGTGCAGTGGCGTAATCTTGGCTCACTGCAACCTCTGACTCCCAGGTTTAAGTGATTCTCCTGCCTCAGCTTCCTGAGTAGCTGGGATTACAGGTGCGCACCACCATGCCCAGCTAATTTTTGTATTTTTAGTTGAGACGGAGTTTCACCATGTTGGTCAGGCTGGACTCGAGCTCCTGACCTCGTGATCCACCCGCCTCGGCCTCCCAAAGTACTGGGATTACAGGTGTGAGCCACCGAGCCCGACCAAAAACATCAAATTCTTAATGGGATGTTTACTGATGACATCCTAAGTCATTAAAGTATTGATAACCTATCTGCTCCTTAAAGTTATTTATAAGTAAATAACTGATAATCCATGCCATTTATTACATTTTAATTTTTAAATAAAGAATTTCAAGTCAAAATTCAACTATCACGTAAAGACTTTCAGTCATCTTTCACCAAAACATTCTTTAAAAAAGTACACTTCTGGGCTGGGCATGGTGGCTCATGCCTGTAATCCCAACACTTTGGGAGGCTGAGGCAGGAGGATCACTTGAAGCCAGGAGTTTGAACTAGCCTGGGTAACATAGTGATACCCCATCTCCACACACACACACACACACACACACACACACAAAATAAAAGGGGGAAAAAGCACACTTTCGGATGTAAACCACACAGATGGGTTTGGTTTGGCACATCTTAGGCTGGGTGGACACTATCCAAAAAAAGAGCCAAATTTCTTCAAAGACTGTTCAACTAAAGTGGTTTCTACATTAACAATAAGCCCAGTTTTCTATTGCACACCTCATCAATTTAAAAACAAAGGAATAGGTTCAGGCAATTATTTCCTTGGTTTTAATATGTCCTTCTATGTTTGTTAAGTGTCGTGATGGCCTAGACCTGAAATCTTGGTCTTCATCTTTTCCTGACAGTATCTACGCGGGGAAAGACTTTTTATTAGTTTCCTATGGCTGCTGTAACAAATTACCACAAACTTGGTGGCTTAAAACAATGCACATTTATTTTCTTGCAGTTTTGGAGGCCAGAGGTCCAAAATCAGCTTCACTGGCCTGAAATTCAGGCATTGGCAGAACTGTGCTCCCTGGAAGCTCTAGGGGAGAATCTGTTTTCTTGCCTTCCGGCTTAAAGATCTGCATTCCTTGTTTTGTGGGGGGCCCTTCCTCCATCTACAGTACCTATACCTTGGCATCTTCAAATCTCTCTCTCTCTGCTAAGGTTGTCATATTGCTTTCTTTCTTCTGTGTCAAATCTCCCTCTGCTTCACTCTTAAAGGATGCATGTGATTGCATCTAAGGTTCACCTAAATAATCCAGGATAATTTCCCTATTTTAAGGGCTTTAATGTAATTATATCTGTACAGTCTCTTCTGCCATATAACATGCACGAATTCCAGAGATTAAGACCTGGATATCTTTAGGGGCCATTAATCAGCATAGTACAGACTCCAAATTTGGAGTTCAACATCTAGTTTACAACCTGTAACTCTCAGTTTGCTAGCCAACTGTGGAATTATTTCTAGGGCTCCAAAACTTTTATGGAAATAAATAGCTTACATGTGTGACTCCTACCAATTACATATTCATGTACATGCCATTGTTATTAATAAAATACAAGTTTCTTTTATAAAGAGATTCAAAAGACCTGCTTCAGACAAGTAATTTCCAAATAAAATGCTATTTGTATTTCATTCATTCCTTTTTAACAAAAGCTGTCATTACAAAATGGTAATTTATATATAATGCATAAACATATAAAGCATATAAATATAAATAATTATATAAAGAAGATCATCTGCTATGTAATAAGGGTTTAATAAATGTCAGCAGTTATTATTGTGTTGGGTGTTCTGCAAGCTGAATGGAGGTATTTCAACACTAAAATCTAGTGGCAATAGGCCTTTCTTACTTTGCAAGTAAAAGAATACAAAAAGATGGAATTTAGCCACTTTTGGATTTTTTTCGCTTACAATTTTTATTTAAAACTTTGATACCTCTTATTATGAGACTGTTAGTGAATGCTTACAGATCACAGAAAAATAAGCCAAAGAATATTAAGGAGAAACTGGGAATCAGCCAGTCATGTATAGCTCAAAAGTTTGTCTAGGTTATTATGTACACAGGGCTATGCTCTTATATTTTATATTCAAACCATAGTTATTTTTATGCCACTAAAATTGTTCTTCATTTACAGGAATCAATCAAATACATCAATATTTTATAGTGTTCTTTAAAGAGCACTGTAACTTCCAGGTATACCAGCATCTGAGCAAGTCTGAGGGCTGCTAATGCTACTGCTAATACAAAATTTATTAATATAAAAGAGCTTACATTCATGATGAACTAAAATGGTGGTTCTCAATCCTGGCTACACACTAAGATCACCTGGGGAGCTTTTAAAAATCCCAATCTCTGGGTTGCATCTAAGACTAAATAAACAAGAATTTGTGAGGTGGGACCAGGCATCGACATTTTTAAAGCCCCCCAGTTAATTTCAGTGGGCAGCTGTGGCCAAGAACACTGGACTACAATAACACATGACATGAAGACCAACACAAGTAATGAAGTCTAAAGTTCCATGGTCAAGGTAAGGAATGCAATGTGAATTCAAAGAGAGAGTATCTTGATTAATTAGAGGAGGGAGGAGATGGAAAACGAACTGAGCCTTGAAAACTGGGCAATAAAGAGGGAAAGGTTAAAAGGGACAGTGACAGACATATGGGGGGTAAAAAACAGTTCTGGAGTAGGGGAAAATGGAAATATCTAAAAATTTTTATTATGGGATTTAAAAAAAAACGGGTGGTGCCTCATGTTCTTACTTATAAGTGGGAGCTGAACAATGAGGACTCATGGCCACAGGGAGGGGAACAATATACACTGAAGCCTGTCGGGGTTGGCGGGGGACAGGAAGAGCATCACGAATAATAGCTAAAGCATGCTGGGCTTAATACCTAGGTGATGGGTTGATAGATGGGGCAAACCACCATGGCACACATTTACCTATGTAACAAACCTGCACATCCTGCACATGTACCCCAGAACTTTAAAAAATAAGAATAAAATTTTAAAAAACTGGCAGTAAAAAGAAGATATTCGCCAGCCCTTTTTTTTCTAGTTTCTGCCCGTCTCCCATCATATCCAGGCCTTAACATCTCCATATACTGAGTTTTAAACACTAGAATGAATTATTGAGGGAGGCCCATTCTATTCGGAAATAAAGAGATCAAACTAAAATACAGAAATACCTAGTAGGAAAGTGCCCAGACTCAGCATCTTTGAATCAAAAGGCAACTTTATAGCCTGAATATATATGTGCCTAAATCACATATATTTTTTATGAAGACGAACTCTTTTCTGCAGACACTACCCACCCACCTTCCTAGCACTAGAGAACAAAACAGCCTACATTTAAGCAACTCAGAATTATCAACTTACTTTTTATAATCATTGCAAAACAACCTAGTTCTGGCAGTTGAAATAACCTAAAACTTGTTTATCAAACATGGGATTTTTGGTCATTGATAACACATTGGTTCTGTCAATTACAGGCATATCATAATGTCTTGATAGCACCTTGTCATGCAATGATTATGACCCAATATTAAGCGATATGGGGTCCTGAAAGTAATGGAAAAGGAAAGATTTGTACATAGCTAGTGCTTATATAGCACTTAGTATGTGTCAGGCACACTTTTAAGTGCTTTGTGTGCACTACTTTATTTACTCCTCACAAGAACCGAATACTATTTTTATACCCATTTTACAGATTTTTATACCCATTTTACAGACAAGGTCATAGCAGGGTACAGAGAGGATAAGCTACCAGCTGAAGTATACAGTTAAGTAAGTGGTGGAGCTGAAATTCAAACACGGATCATGTGGCTCCAGAGCCCACGCTTCTAAACCGTTTTGCTATGACTCTTAATTATAACAACGTTGATGAATTTTCTTCTTTAAAGTATTTTCTGGAGAGAATGCCACTGAGCCTATATATTTCTTTTATCAATTTTTCTTTGCATTGAAGTGAAAATATTTATTTTTTTCATTTTTACTTTTAATTTGCTTAAATTATTTGTTATCAAAATCAATTAGTTTCTTTGTAAAGGTTATATTGAAATTTATTTTGTACATATATAGTTTTACTTTTAAAAATGTTTTCATTTTAACCGTTGTGAGTACATAGTAGGTGTATATATTTATGGGGTACATGAGATGTTTTGATTTAGCCATGCAATGTAAAATAAGCACATCATGGAAGATGGGGTATCCACTCCTCAAGCCTTTATCCCTTGTGTTACAAATAATCCAATTATACTCTTTTAGTCATTTTAAAATGAACAGTTATTATTGTCTATAGTCACCCTGTTGTGCTATCAAATACTAGGCCTTGTTCATTCATTTTATTTTTTTGTACCCATTTACCATCCCCACCTCCCCACCAACCTCCCACTACCCTTCCTGGCCTCTGGTAACCATCCTTCCACTCTCTATCTCCATGGGTTCCGTTATTTTGATGTTTAGATTCCACAAATAAGTGAGAACATGTGATGTTCGTCTTTCTGTGCCTGGCTTATTTCACTTAACATAATGGCTTTCACTTCCATCTATGTTGTTGCAAATGTCTGAAGCTCATTCTTTTTCATGGCTGAATAGTTCTCCATTGTGGATATGTATCACATATTCTTTTTCCATTCATCTGCTGAGGGACACTTAGGTTGCTTCCAAATCTGGGCTATTGGAAACAGTGCTGCAACAAACACAGGAGTGCAGATGTCTCTTTAATGTATTGATTTCCTTTCTTTTGGATACATACCCAGTCGTGAGATTGCTGGATCACCTGGTAGCTCTAGTTTTAGTTTTTTTGAGGAACCTCCAAACTTTTCTCCATAGTGGTTGTACTAATTTACATTCTCTCCAACAACGTACGAGGGTTCCCTTTTCTTCACATCCTCGCCAGCATTTGTTATTGCAGTCTTTATTTCTGTCTTTTGGATAGAAGCCATTTTAACTGGCATGAGATGATATCTCATTGTAGTTTTGTTTTGTATTTCTCTGATGATCAATGATGTTGAGCACATTTTCATATGCCTGTTTGCCACATGTATGTTTTCTTTTGAGCAATGTCTACTCAAATATTTTGCTCATTTTTAAAATCAGATTATTGGATTTTTTTTTCCTATAGAGTTGTTTGAGCTCCTTATATATTCTGCTTATCAATTCCTTGTCAGATGGGTTGTTTGCAAATATTTTCTCCCTAATTTCACATTTATGGAAATTATTTCTACACAGTTCAATTTGCCTTAGTCTTATTTGATAGATATATATTTTGCAAAATTTTGTTTCCTATTCAATTTGCAATTAATGACATATTTTTCTTAGTGTGTTTTTATTCATTTTCCATTCTATTTCTTTGATAAGGTCTACCAAGTCTAACTTAGGTCAATTCTTGCAGTTTTTTGACTGAAAAGATGTGATTCTTAGTTTTTCATCGATAACAATTTTTTATTATCAAATATAGTTGGTTTTGCTCCAGTTTTTTCAGTTTTCTTCTGTGCTGATTGTTTTTTTTTACCAGTAATATTTATTTTGAATTGGATAAAAATGCAAAAGGTTTATATTAATTTCTTATTGGATTCATAACAGATTGTGAAATTAGATATTACAGGATCTTTCTAATGACCAGTCTTTATTTGGGGTTTCATCATTCTCAGGGTCAAAATGATGAATTCACAATGCGCTGTTTTGTTGAGGGTGGGAATTATTATCTCAATTTCATAGGTTGTCTTAGTTTGTTTGGGCTGCTATAACAAAATACCATAAACTGGGAAGCTTATAAACAACATAAATGTATTTCTCACAGTCTGGAGCCTGGGAAGTCCAATATCAAGGCACTGGCAGATTTGGTCTTTGTTGAGGGAGGACCTGTTTCCTTTTCCATAGATGGTGCCTACTTGCTGTGTCCTCACATGGTGGAAGGGGTGAGCTAGCACTCCAGGGTTTCTTATAAAGGAACTCATCTCAATCCTGAGCTCTTCCTTCATAGCCTAATCACCTCCTATAGGCCCCACCTCCTAATACCATCACCTTGTGAGTTAGGATTTCAACAGTTGAATTTTTAGGGATACACAAACATTCAGACCATAGCATAGGTATACTTTAAAAACATTAAATGGCTTGCCTGAGGTAAGTGGCAAAGCCAAGATTGGAGATAATAGGATGGTAGTAGAATGGTTTTGGGAATCACTGACATGGACTGACTCCATACTCAGCCACTTAGAGCTGAGTGAACTTGGGCAAGCAACCTAACCTTCAAGCTCCAATGCCTCCATCTGTAAGATGGGGATAATAACCTACTTCATTCGGTTATTAAGAGAAGTGAATGAGATAATGCATGTAATAGCAGTTAGCATACTGGTTGGCTTATAGTTGCCAATCAATAAATGTTAATAGTTCAGCAGCAGCATCCGTAGCATTTGTTCTTCCATTACACCCTACACTGTGCTAGGCAATGAGGTAGACACTAAATCCTCAAGGAGCTGAGGATATTCTTGATGAGACAAAACAAATGCATATGAAAATAATTAGAGAACTACTTTTCTTAACACAGTGTAAAGCACAAAGTAAATGCTGAACAAATGTTAGCTATTATTATTTATATTATTTCCCAGCAAGCTTTCTCTGGATGAAGATAGAAGGTATCTTGTGACAATGTGTTGGGAGTAGCCTATGTCAATGAACCATCCATCTGCACAGAAATTATGATAGAAGCAGCTACCTAATTACTTCATACTCCCTAAGTGGAAAACCAGAAGCTCTAGTGTTTGGAGCTCCTGGGGTGCAATTTCCAAAGACCTTGATAGGTCCTGGGTCCCCCCACATTATTTTGCCACTTTGCTTCCTGGCTGGGGTCTGAGATGTCTCCACCAGACATTTATGCCTTTGGGTTAAGTCTAAGGTATTTTTAAAATATAAACATAGCCTGGTAGTAACAAAATTTATGTCTTATTGAACACCTTCCATTTGCCAGATATTTTATATGTAATATCATTTAATCTCACAAGGAAATATTTCAGAAGTAGATATTATTAAGTCCATTTTTCAAATGAGAAAAATGGAAGGTAGGAGCTTGGTATCTTGTCCAAATTCAGGTCTTATGACACTAAAGCCCTTTCCCTCTCTGCTATATTACTTTCCTCCCAGTTTCTTATTTTTTGCACATTTATTTCTAATGAAAGTAGATGTGATATTCAGGCCGTGTGACAGCTAAGGAATGGCAACAAGAATGCTTAATGTGCCAAGTCAGCAAAGCTCAATGGGCAGGCTGATTGAAAGTTCCTCGTGGATTCAAGGTCAGATCCTCAGCTTTGCAGATCCAGAAACTTGGTTTATTTAGCCCCAAAGTGGTCAGTTTTGGGGGACTGCTTCATACTATCTACACTTGTAAAAGGCTGACATATAAACCACAGAGTCATTTATTAATTTACAGATGGATTTGGTAGAATAATTCACATCTGTCATTTTCTCATGACATTCCTTTTGGATGGGCACTCAGGGAACCAAATTATAGGCGGGAAGTTTGCTTGGTGAGCAAAGAATTTGGATGAAGGGAAGGAGGGTTCTCGAGTTCTGTACTTTTATTTTTATCAAATAAGCATGGCTAAATGAATGTCTTTCTCTACGTCAAGGCTATTGTTTCTCAGTAACCCATAGAAAGGGCTAGAGTTTACTCTTCTTTGAAAACGGATAAATTATTCCCATTTTTAAAATCCCATTTTCTCCCAGTTTTAAAATTTCCATTCTCCTTTTATATTTTTCATCACGACTATGTCATGCCAGAGAAGTTCCAATGCAGTTGAGTAGGTTATAATTTTCCATTGTCATCTTATGCCAGTCACTTTGGTTTCTTGATTGACCTTGAGGAAGATGCCAGTCTTTTTGACAAGATTCCAGGCATGCCTTTTCTTTCTATAACACATTTACAAACCTTCTCCCAAAGAAAGCCCCTTACAATCAATCATTTCTACAGACTTTGTATTTTTATGGCTTATCTTTTTTTCTATTGACCCATCCATCCGACCAAAGCACAGAGTGGAGTGCTTTAATGTTGTTCCTTATGCATTTAAGTAGGGGGCAGCATTAGAATAACACTGGATAGTCAGGAAGTAAAAAAACCACCTATTTCTTAATCTGACCTAAGCTTCAACATTTTTTTTCCACTCCAGAACCCTGATTAGCAGACATATTCATTTCTGGGAATGAATCCAGATTCTTTCCAAACCCCTCAGATGCCAAATGAAGATATTTTCTAATAATCTGTCTTTCGGGCTGGCAAAATTAACTAATAGCAGTTTGGATCAAATGATAATTGAGCAACTACTTTTGAGACACCATGATAGACACTAGAATACTGTGCTAGGCACCTGATAAACCTGATAAACGGTTGTTGAATTGTCTTGCACTATAAATTTTGAGACGAGAAAGGGAAGTGTAATTCTGAATCACTTGTCTTAGAGAATTAATAGCTTTAAAAAGTCGTGCTGTGTAGTTATCTCCATCCACCCTATAGAGGCAGAATATGTAAATGAACTGTTTCCCATATTTATATCGTTTTTATTCCTATTTTAGGTCAGAGCAGGTCTTAGAAAACTAAACCCAAGAAGACACACACAGGTCCTCGAAAATATAGATGAAGGTCTGGATCTAATAAGGGCCAAGTATTTGGCTTTTTAACTGATGGAATTTCTTAGGGAAATAAGGGATCTATAGTTTTGAGCAAATGGCCATATTGAAGTCAGCAGGGTTATGGCCACGTACAGGCTTTGAACTTAAAACGCAAACCCTGTGGACATTTAGTCAATTTTCCCGGAAGAGGGACTGGTCTGGGTTCCATTGCCTATTGGATTGCTTTTAGGGCTTGTTGGAGGGTCACTCAAAGTGTCTTCAACAAACTTCTAGTTCTGAATTCTTCCTTCTTCTTACTCTCAATGGGCTTAGTTCTGTCTTCATTCATGCACATGTGAGTGTATGTGTGTATGTGTACATGTGAATGTATTGGGTGGGGACGGGAAGGGTGGTGGTGTAGAGGAGACAAAGGGAGAGATTGAATTTATTAGAGGAGTTTTATTTTTAATTTTTTTTCAATTCCAAAGTAAGAGAAAAATTCACAAATTTCTCTGAGTCTATACTAATTTCCCTCTTCCAGTTTTTTACTCTTTTTTCCAGTGGTATCTGCTTGTGCTTTGTTTACTATCTATAAGCTTGAGTTAGATTCCAATATATCCCAAATCAGAGGCCAAAAGGCTAACCCAAAGCATATCCCACAAGTACTGAGGCACTGGATGAAATCTTAATCTGATCAAAGGTGACAAGCTTTTTCCCAAAGCCAGATGGAAGCAGAGAGAGCCCTTCATTACCCATAGCCTGAAGGCAGATGGAAATGTAGAACTGACACCTTGCTTGTCTAGGGTGCTCGCAGCATCAAGTTTCTCACTATTTATTAATAGTATAATGTTAGCTATAGATTTTTTGTTCATATTCTCTATCAAGTTGAAGAATTTCTCCTCTATTACTAATTTATGGACAGTGTTGGATTTTGTCAGATGCTTTTTCTGCACCTATTGATATGATCATGTGGTTTTTCTTCTTTAGCATGTTGATGAGATGGATTACGTTAATTGATTTTCTTTCTTCTTTTTAACTGATAAACAATAAAACTGGAATTAATTGATTTTCAAATGTTGAACCAGCCTTTCATACCTGGTATGGTAGTGACATATAATTATTTTTATATATCGTTGGCTTTCATTTGCTAATACTTTGTTGAGAAGTTTTACATCTATGTGCAAGACAGATACGGTCTGTAGTTTTATTTCCCTATAATGTCTTTGTTTATGGTATTAGGGTAATGCTGCAGCATAGAATAAATTAGGAAATATTCCCGCTGCTTCTATTTTCTGGAAGAGATTGTAGAGAACTGCTCTAATGACTTTTTAAATGTTTGGTAAAATTCACCAGTGAAGCGATCTGGGTTTGGTGCTTTCTGTTTATTGTTTCGATTTTATTTATTTATTTATTTATTTTTATTATACTTTAAGTTTTAGGGTACATGTGCACAATGTGCAGGTTTGTTACATATATATCCATGTGCCATGTTGGTGTGCTGCACCCTTTAACTCGTCATTTAGCATTAGGTGTATCTTGTTTCGATTTCTTTAATAGATACAGGCCTATTCAGATTGTCTATTTGTTTTTGTGTGAGTTTTAGCAGATTTTGTCTTTTAAGGAATTGATCTATTTCATCTGGGTTATTACATTTGTGGGCATAGTGTTGTTAATTATATTCCTTTAATAATAAAGGATAACCTTTTAATGTCCACGGGATCTACAGTGATATCCCTCTTTCATTTCTCATATTAACAATTTGTGTCTTTTCTAATTTTTTCTCAGCCTGGCTAGAGGCTTATCATTATCTTTTGAAAAAACCAGCTTTTGGTTTCACTTACTTTCTCTATTAATTTTCTGTTTAATTTCATTGATTTCTGCTGTTTTATTTCTTCTCTTTACTTTGGATTTAATGTGATTTTTTTTTCTAGTTTCCTAAAATATAAGCTTAGATGACTGATATTAAACCTTTCTTTTTTTCTAATACACGGATTCAGTGCTACAAATTTCCCTCTAATTACTGCTTTTGCTGAATCCCACAAATTTCAAGAAGTTGCATTTTCATTTTCATTTAGTTCAAAATATTTTTCAAATTTCTCTTGAGTTTTTCTGCCCCACATGTTATTTAGAAGTTTAACATTTAATCTCCAAGTATTTGGAAGTTTTCCAGCTATCTTTTTGTTATTGATTTCTAGGTGAATACCATTGTAGTCTGAGAGCAGACATTATATGATTTCTATTCCTTTCAGTTTGTTAAGGTGTGTTTTATGATCCAGAATATCAATCTTGGTGAATGTTCCACATGAACTTCAGAATAATGTGTAATCTGCTGTTGTTGGATGAGGTAGTCTATAGATGTCAATTATAACTAGTTGATTAATGGTGCTAAGTTTAACTATGTTCTTACTGATTTTCTGCCTTTGGAATCTGTCCATTTCTGATATATAGGTGTTATAAAGTTTCCATCTATAATAGCAGATTCATCTACTTCTCTTTGAAGTCCTTGAAGTTCTCTCAGTGTTTGCCTCATGTATTTTGAAGTTCTAAAGTTAGGCATGTACATATTAAAAGTTGTTATGTCTTCGTGGATAATTGACACCTTTATCTTTATGTAATGCCACTCTTTATCCCTGATAACTGTCCTTAGCTGATGTTGACTCTTTCTGAGATTGACATAACTACTGCCACTTTTTTTTATTAGTGCTCACATAGTAGATCTTTCTCCATTCCTTTATGTTTTTTTTTCCACTTAATTCATGTCTTCTTTTTTTCTTATTTATTTTTGAGACATGGTTTCACTTTGTCACCCAAGCTGGAGTGCAGTGGTGAATCCATACCTCACTGTAACTTCAAACTCCTGGCCTCAAACAATCCTCCTGCCTCAGCCTCCCAAAATACTGTGATTACAGGCATGAGCCACTGCACCTGATCTAGTTACAGTTTTGATAAATGCTTTGAATGAAACCTCAGGGTGCTGGGAACATGTAAAGAACAACCCAACCCATTTTTGAATGGACAAGGGATCATGGAAGCCCGCCTTAAAGCATACACAGGCTATATCGAAGGGAAGATATTTCAGTTCATACACCCCCTTGAAACTTGGAGCAGAGGGCAGAGCTTGCAAGGGTAGGATGGTAATCGCTGAGGAGTATGACAACTGAGGCGGCAGAAGAAGCATTACAAGTGTAATTGTCACACTGTATATTAAACAGTGATTGGGGCTTATTTATTTATTCATTTATTTATTTATTTTGAGACAGAATCTTGCTCTGTCACCCAGGCTGGAGTGAAGTAGTGTGCTCATCATGGCTCGCTGCAGTCTCAACCTCCTGGGCTCAAGCCATCCTCCCACCTCAGCCTCTTGAGTAGCTGGGACTACAGGCGCACATGATACCATGCCAGGCATTTTTTTTTTGTTATAGAGATGGGGGTCTCACTATCCCTGAGACTCTTGTGGACTAACTAGCTCTTGCTCCTCACCACTAATTAACCATAGTGTACTAAGCTTGGACCCTGGGTATTTCACATTTTCCTCTTCTACTATCAGCATTCCTTTTTATGCCTGGATGTATCCCTTCTAATCTGCCTTTTTACTTTTCATGCAATCATCTAACTATAGAGGGCTTAAGGTAACACATTTTTTACTACCAAGAGAAATTATAAGCCTTTCTGTATATGACTGTGTGCTAGGTGATAGGGTAAGTGGGATATTACTGTATTTTGTTTTGCCCTATATTGCATTGGTGTATTTTTCTACTCTTTAATCCCTGGAAACAACCTTGAACTGTATTGAAGATTATGGATTCTGTGTTGTCGTTTGGCTCAATCCCAGTTCTCACTCTTAACCTGGGAAAAATCCTGACATTAGGGAGGTTGGCATCAAAGGAAATGTACTGTAACTGAAGCACAACTAGACATCCATAGTGTACAGTGCAATTCAATCTTGAGGTGATTGCAAAGAGATAAAGATGTAGGCACAAACAGTGTTTATCCATTTTCAAGTCTGCAGCATCTATTCTGTGATTTTTGTTTGCTGAGAAATAATATTTCAAAGGCATTTCAGCTCCTTTCACTCCCATTCTGGAGAATTTCAGTCTGTTCAGCTTCTCCTAACATCTTTTTCTTCTGATTTTTTCTGTCTCTTTCCCAGGTTAATATGCATGGGAGGTAGAGGCGATCCTAAGAAATAGAGGAGGAACAAATTCAGAAATAAGTATTTTCAACTCCCCTTCACCTCTAAATGCCTAACAGGACTTAGAATGAATGATATATTTTCATAAATGATCACTAAAATCATTGGCCAGACTACAGCTAAAGCACAAATACTTTTGTAGAGGCTAACTTAACTTTACATAATATATTTTTTTTCCGAAAAAAGCAAGGAAATTTAATTTGCCAATTAAATTATTTAAATGGCCTTAATGTTGCAAGAGCTGACTGACCGGCCGACCTATGTGTATATAAGGTAACTTTCAGCTTTAACATTCTCTGATTTTAATCTAGAATGTTAAATATAGGCTTGGGCAGGATAAATTTGAAACGCCTAAGAGTGTCAAACAGGGGCCTATAAAATGGAGATGGTGTGTGGTCCCTTAGGTTTGGAGACAAAAGGCGCAGGCAAGGAAAGAGAGTGGGCGCGATGCTTCTGTGTGTGTGTGTGTGTCTGTGTACTTCCCATGCTGAGAATTGCTCCTATTTCCCACAAAGGAAAGGAATTCTGTGGGTCAGACTCTCGCTAAAGTCCAGTGTAAGTACATCGCCTTTATTCAATGTGTAGAGACCTTTCCCTCAGAGAACAAAGCATGCATCCAGCCTCATGGTAGGAGAGGAAGCTTATTTCTACCCACTTTCTTGCCTGAACAATTACTAAGCATAATATTCACCTGAATAGTTCTTGCCAAAAAAAAGCATTCATGATTAGCCATTTCCTTTCTCTAAAATCCAATGTATTGTGATTTCATTTTCATTTAATTTGCATTTGGCACTTCACAAAACCTGAAAGGTCAGAATTAGTAGAATTTTCGAGTAAAGGGCAATTGCATGAAAAGATTTTCATTTTCTCCTTATGTAAGATTTTCATGATTACCTAGGACAGGTTTTTGTATTCTTTAATTTCTTTGTGTGTGCTGCATACAAAAATTTTTATTATTAAAGCCAAGTTAAAATTGGAGTTTCCCAGGGAATTAAATGTGGCTCTTTGTTTAGACTTTATAGAATTCTAATTCCAGACTAAAGGTCATTCAACAGTAAAATGGAGGTTAATTTTCTTTTTCTGTGAACTAATTTTAAGCAATTTTTCTCCCTCCCCGCATTCTCTGATTTTAAGTAACTTTCCTTCCTCTCAGCTTTTTCTTGCTTAGGTTTACTGATTATTATACCTTCGTGCAGCTCATCTCTTTATGGACTTCTTGGCCCTGTCTGTCTCCATCTCTGTTTTCCTTTCTTTTAGCCCCAAAAAGCAACCTGGCTAAGAAACTGAGTTCCAAGGAGAAGGGGAGTAATGCATGGAAGTGAATTGCTGAACATTTGCCTTGTTCGTTCTTGATTTATACGTTAAAAAAAAATCTCTGGATTTTTAGAAAAGCGAGTCTGGAAATGCTGTTGAGGATAGTCTTTGGCACTAACTGACTCTTCTAAGGCAGTGTTCATGATGACTTCACTCCTTTAGAATGTGGCTTGTAGGATAGCACTCACACATGCCTTAGGTCACTTGAAGGAAGTGTCCTCTGATACTCAGTAAACAATACAAGCTTTCTCCATCCTCCCATCTTCAGACACTTCTTGATCAGCAAAGTGTTTACAAAAATGGACTTCAAGAAGGACTGAGTAGCTGGATTGTTGAAAGGAAAAAGACAGTATGTGTGTCAGTGTTTTTTTTTTTTTATTTTATTTTAGGAACATGCATCAGCAAACTAGACAGCTGCATGGAGGCAGATACAGTTGCTCCTTAAATTCTGCAGTATTATCAGAGTGTGTGAAGGTTAATTTGCCAGTTGTTATAGAGTATGCCAAGCAATTCTGGGTGTCTGCTTGGATAACTTACTTTCCCATGTAAGTCTGGTTTTCTAAGTGCCATTAAGACAATTCTGCCAGGTAGCATGAAAAGAAAAACAGAATAAACAAATTAAAATGCAGCAGTAATTTTGTGCAAATCTTATTAAATCAGCCACAAAATAATCCATTTTGTGTGGGTGAGTTTCTACACATACTATTAAGAAGCACAAGATCTGGGGTAACCACAACTATGTAACAAAGTAGCAATGGTGAAATAATATCAAACTGTTAATTACAATTATCACATATAAAATATTTATGTTATAGATTATAAAACATCCTTGCTGTATGGAGATTAATTTTCAATAACGATTTTCAAGGGAAGGCAAATGGCACTGATATATATTGAGTTACTGCTGTGTGCTAAGTGCATGACTAGCTGCTTTGCATAGTTAAACTCATTAGAGGCCCACCACAACCCTGTGAGGTTAAGTACAACCCTGTGAGGTGACTGGTGGCTCATGCCTGTAATCCCAGCACTTTGAGAGGTGAAGTGGGCAGATCACTTGAGGTCAGGAGTTTGAGACCAGCCTGGCCAACATGGCAAAACCCCGTCTCTACTAACAATACAAAAATTAGTCAGGCCAGCTACTTGGGAGGCTGAGGTGGGAGGACTGCTTGAACCTGGGAGGCAGAGGCTGCAATGAGCCAAGATAACGCCACTGCATTCCAACCTGGGAGGTAGAGTAAGACTTCATTTTTTTAAAAAAATTGCCTAGTAAATAAGTCTCAGAAAGGTCACTATCTTGACTAGGATCACACAGCTGGGAAGCAGCAGAGTCGGAATCCAAACTGATACCTGTCTGTATGTATATACTTTATCTTTTAAATGTTTTGACAGCATAGCTCATGTGTCATTACATAGCAATTCATCACATCATTATTTAAATTTTTTCTTCTGTAAAATTTCCAAAACAAATACAAGGTAAAAGATTATACCTGTCAGGGTTCAAGTTCATGAACTGGCCGATGTCATCATAGCAGCAAATTAAACTATGCTCCAATTGACAGTTTTGTTCTTAACCTTACACTGATTCATTTAATGGCTTCTGTCTTCAACAGAGTTTCTTAGCATATCAAAATGTCCTCATTCCCTCATAAGCAGTCTGTAACCTCGAGAGCAAAAGAGTAATGTTTCTCATGGTCCTTGAGTTTTTGATATGTGAGTGTGTGCATATGCATGCCAACTCAAAATATTGCTGCAAAGTGATTCTCTAGTCCTTTTTTTATACTCATAGGCTGTAGTGCCTAAATGGCACACAGAATACAGAGATGCATAGTAATTATTCTGGTTCTTTTCTTTTCCAGCTGTGTGGCTTAAATTACTTACCATTATCAGTCTCAGTTTCCTCACCTACCAAATGGAAATAATATTAGCACTTACTTGGTAGGTTTTGACATTAATGGGATGAAGGAGGCAAAGTAATAAGCACAATGGTTGGTAGATAATAAACCCCCAAGGTGAGCTACTACTCATATTTATTTAGCTTCAGCTACTACAAAGCAGTATGCATGTTTGTTTAAAACCTGGACTTCAGAGTCAGACTACACTAGTTTGATTCCTAGCTTTACCACCTAATATCGGTGAGACCTTGGTCATATTGTTTAATATCTCTAACAGTCAGTTTTTAACATCTCTAAGAGTCCATTTTTAATTCTCTAAGAGTCAATTTTAGAGATGTTTAACAACATCTCTAAGAGTCCATTTAAAAGTCCTGGGCCTGGCGCAGTGGCTCATGCCTGTAATTCCAGCGCTTTGGGAGGCCGAGGCGGGCAGATCACCTGAGGTCAGGAGTTCAAGACCAGTCAGGCCAACGTGGCAAAACCCCGTCTCTACTAAAAATACAAAAAATTAGCCGGGCGTGGTGGTGGGTGCCTGTAATCCCACCTACTCGGGAGGCTGAGGCAGGAGAATAGCTTGAACCCAGGAGGCGGAGGTTGTAGTGAGCCGAGGTCACCCATTGCACTCCAGTCTTGGTGACAAGAGTGAAACTCCTTCTTAAAAATAAAATAAAATAAAATAAAAATAAAAGCCCCAATATCAGTCAATTTATAGTGCCACTATACTATAGTGATATCTTCCTTTTTTGATATTGAAAAATGTTAAATGAAATAACACACATAAAGTATCCAGCATGTAGTGGCTATTTAGTGTGATATTTTCACCTTTCTAAACATACAACCAATCACATTTCCAAGTTCATTAAATATTATTGCTGTGTTATCATTTAGTGAAGACAATGACCATATATTGCATTTTCAAAAATTATATTCAGGAAATTCCAGCATAGACTTAATCTACTAACGCTTTGACATATACTATTAATTTCCCTTGAAGATCAAAGAACAACTACATTGTTAACACTAAGGCATTTAAGACCAAAGAAGGATGATAAAATCATTAGAGATATTTTATAATGTTTAAAAATGATAAACATGCCATCTGTCAGTCTAGAACTATCCAATGTAGATAGAGCAAGATAAAAAGATTCATAAGTCCTAGTCTTGCCTTTTTCATCATTTCCCCACAAAACTTTGAGTGATTCTTTTAAACTCTGTGTCTCAGTTTTCTTTCTCACTGAATTGGGAAAATAAAATATGTTTTGCCTATCTCACAGGGTTGTTGTGACGATCAAATCAAGTAAAGTATGGGAAGGCATTTGGTAAAGTATGAATATGAAAAAAAAGCATGGCTCCTTTGTTAACTTACAAGTGCTTACAAGCGATTCTAGTTATTTATTTTTGTGATATTCTTACACTTTTAAAATATTTAACCACAGCATAGCAACCCAGCTTTTTAAAATGCAGTATTCAAAGAATGACACACTTAATAGGAAAGCTTATCTTTGAGACATTTTAAGACAAAAAAACTTCACTCTATTTGACAGATTTATGGATTTTGACTAGCTGGGTAGAGAGTTTGTGTGAAAGGTCCTTATTCTTTGGCTCAGAGTAGGGTTTTAATTTCTCTCAAACCAGCTGTCCAGGACTATAGGCTATTATTTTCACTTTAAATGTATCACCTGCTCCAATGCGCAAACAGGATGACTAAAACATTTCAAAGCTGGGGAGCTATTTCTCTTGCTCTTGTCTGAAACCAAAACATCCTTTGTGTGAAGGGACAGAAGCAAGAAATGTTTCTGCTTCAGTTTAAATGAGGACTTATATTGAGAAGATCTCAAGGGGTCTAGGAAAAGATTATAAAACATATCCTCCTCACTAGCCTGGCAGCTGGTGATAAATCCAGGAGGCAACTATTTTCTATAGCAACTGTCTTTATTTGAGGATGATAGGGTAGTATAGCCTGGTGGTAAAGACTTAGACATTCCTGGATTCCAGTATTAGTTCTGACACTTACTAGATATATGACCTTGGGCAAAACACTCCAAAACTCCCCAGTTTCCTCATCTGTAATATGGAAGACACCAGCCCCAAAGTGGTGACTTGATGATTATATAATTCACATGAATAAATTAGATTCATGTCAGACACATAGCGAGTGTTCAGAAAATCTTAACTCATTTTAACTGTTCTGACTTTTTATTACTATTATTATTATCACTATTATTATAGAATTAGGAGGTTCTCAGCTTCAAATTTGGATTTGCACCCAATTCATTCTCACAGAAACAGAGATGTTATTAAGTATGCCTTTTTCCTTCATCACACCTTTGAGCACACACATCTCTTTAGAGTCCCTTTGGAGGTGTTCCATCTCTGACTCTCAAAAATCACCCTTCTTATTTCACTAAATTTTACTTACTTGGGGCATGAAGTAATTTACCATGTCTAGGCACTGCCTGGAGTCAACTAGTAAAGGGTTGGATTAGACGACCTCTCGGCTTCCTTCCATCCCTGAGAATCTATGATTCTATGAGTCAGTGTTTGGGGAAAAAAATGACGGGCTGTTTAGTGATGAGTGACAGTTCTGTCCTAAAAGAACAAAGAACTTACTCACTGTGCCAGAAGCCATGTTGAAGATCACAGGATAATGAATTATAACTCTACTACCCTCTGGCAGGACAGGAAAGGAATCTCATAGACAAATTGCACTGGGAGACAGATTATGGATTAAAGGCTCCAATATTCATGACTTCCAACCAGTCAGCACGTAAGGCCATAACAAGTGCCAAAGGCCACTCCTGTATATTAAAAAAAAAAAAAATGGAAATATCCCCAAAGAGAAGCAAGGGAATGAAATTCTGGCCAAGACAATATTTCTGAATCCTTCTCCTTTTCTGGCAATAGCTATGATAAACAGCTCATGAGACAATATAAGCCATCATCTGTAAACTTGTGGCTTTTGAGAAAAAAACATAATGGTGGAATTTAAATTCTACCCTGTCTTTTTCCACTTACCAGCAACTGGGGGTTGCCCAGCAGGAGAAATGAGATCATTTCCCTCTGAGTGGCTAGCCGAGCTTGCCCACATTCATTCTTCTTCCCACGTCGTGTTTTAGCAGGCATCAACACGTCAGCAGCTTCTGAAATGTGCCAGATCTGGGGAAGCAGGGCATTGTCACTACTGCACGAAAGAACTCCCCACCTCTGCAGTGGACTCACACCAGCCACATTTTCTCTTGTTTGCTCGTCAAATGGTGGTAGGAGGTCAAAGAGGACCCTCTGGTTTACTGCCTGACACACTGCTTGGCTAACCTTTGGGGCCTATAGTCCACCAGCCAGCCTTCCTGATGTCATTTGATACACTCCATTTCTTCTCTGCATTCTTTTCAAACACCCCTTTCCTTGATTCTGCTTCTCAGGTGGCTATGAGGCTAGAAAGGCTGGTGATCTATGGAAGGGAGAGGAGGGTGCTGTCCACCAAGCACCCTAAGACATGAAGTCATTATCATTGTGATACCAGAAATGCTACTCTAAACTTTTCAGCTTCTCAGACTTAATAAACAGTTGTCTCTTTTTAAAAATGAAAAGCATTTTCATTGTTTCATATATTACTTGTGTAACATAGGAATACATTCTCATTGTGAAAATTAACATGCCAAACTATCTAGAGTATAATGGGAGTCTCCTTTCATTCTCACCCCTGCATCCCGATCTAAGTCTCTTTCCCAGAAGGAACTGCTGTCAACTGTTCCATATATAACCTTTCAGATCCTTTTATTCTTAGTTATATACATATTTGCACATAACCTGTATGCAACAAATACATAACTCTTGGAATCCTCATTAGAAGTCTACTCGATGTAACTGCTTTTCTCTCCCACTTTATCTTACCCAGGTCCAGCAGTAAGCCATCCAGCTGAGTTCAGGAGAAGGTGAATGAATGGTTGTACTAGTAGGCATGTGTTTGGATATCTATGTCAGGCTACAGTCCAAGACCAAAGACTATTGTTTCTGGTTATCCATTAAACATATTATCTGCTTCTTTCTTTCCAACAGTATATGCTAAGCTCTTCTGTGTCTTTTGCACTTAAGAGTGAATGGAGAATCTGGAAATAGGTTTGCAGCACTGAGCCAATTAACTGGGGCAGTGTTCAGTACAGGCAGTTTGGACACACATTGATTTATTTTTAGTTGTAAGGGCCATTTGGGCCCTTCTGAGATTCAAAAGGAGGAGTGGTAGAGTTGAGTCTAGAATCCGGGTTTCTTTTTCTGAGAGAGAGGCTTGCTCTGTTTCCCAGGCTGGATTTGGAGTGCAGTGGTGCAATCATGGCTCACTGAAGGCTTGACCTCCTGGGCTTAAGCGATCCTCCCACCTCAGCCTCCCAAGTAGCTGGGACTACAGATGTGCACCAGCACGGCCGGCTAATTTTTGTATTTTTTCTAGAGACTGGGTCTCACCATGTTGCCCAGGCTGGTCTCAAACTCCTGGCCTCAAGCAATCCTCCCGCCTCAGCCTCCCAAAGTGCTCAGATTACAAGCGTGAGCCACCGTGCCCAGCTTAGAATCCAGGTTTCTTGAATCCCAGTTTATGTTCTTGCCATGTAACCACCTTGACCCACTTAAATTAGTTTTGTCTTCATCACAATATTAAGAGGAGCTTTCTATAATCTGAATGTCCCCGAAAATTCATGTGTTCAAGACTTCACCCTCAATGCAACAGTATTGCTAATTGGGTGGGGCCTTTTGGGAGGTGTTTACGTCTTGAGAGCTCTGCCCTCATGAATGGATTAATGCCATTATAAAAGGACTTGACAGAGGGAGTTTGGTTCCCTTTTTGGCTCTTCTGTTTTTTCCACCATGTGAAGACACAGCGTTCCTCCCTGCTGGAGGATGCAGCAACAAGGCACCCTCTTGGAAGTGAAGATAAGGCCCTCACCAGACATGGAACCTGTCAGTGCCTTGATCTTAGGCTCCCAGCCTCCAGTACTGTGAGAAATAAATTTCTGTTATTTATAAATTATCCAGTCTGTGGTATTTTATTTTAGCAGTGTAAACAGACTAAGAGAGAGGGCAAGTAGAGAGAGATAAGGGTATTTAAGACCTAAGTGGAAGGGAAAGACACCACCAAAGGAAAAAAAAGAGAGAGTGGGAGGGCAGCCAGAGGCTCCTAATACCAGCTCCTTCAGAGTTCCACATGGGGCCAGCCTTACCCTCTGGCCCACCCTCAGATTCTCACCTTAACATCTGAAGCCCTGCATCAACAGTTTGTCCAACCTATTCAACCCTTCTGGCTGATGACTTTAAAATGTGTATCTCTTATCCCAGCTAACTCTTGCCAGTCACCTGTCTCTAGTTACCGGATTTTTTTTTTTTTTTTGGTTGTCAACTCAAATCCAAAATCATCATCTTACCACCCTCCAAATGCACCCCCACTGCAAAAAAAAAAACACCCCAAAATTTGAATTCTCTTAATAGTTATGTTTGAAAACTCTGGGCCCTAAATGAGATTTTTAAAATTTACCCCCCCGCCCCAATATCTGACCAGACCCCAAGTTCTGTCCATTTTCCCACATGAAAAGTTTCTGTTATCTGCAGTTCTTCTTCATCCTCGTTGCCATTGCTCTCATCCTGGTCCGTATGATCTGGATTACTGCCACATCCTTCTCACTGGCTTCCCTGTCTCCATTCTCATTGCTCTCAAATCCAGCTCTGCTTATTCTCATCAGACACAGCTTCATTAGACTCCCTTTTCTTTGTTGTTGTTCTCCAGCTAAAAAAATGTAAATGATTCTCTATTTCTTGCCATATTTAATCTGTCAAGTCAAGTGGAAGAGGGTGTCAGCTTATTCTGTGTTATTCTCAATGGCAGAACTAAAGCCAATAGGCAAAAGTTACAGAAGAGCTGAAGTTTACTTCAGCTGATCAAAGAAAATTCCTCTGAACAACAAGAGCTGTTGCACAAGGAAGCAGCCTGCTCAAATACTGAGCTTCCTGCCCTTGGGGAGATATATTATCAGGACTGGGAACTACCTGTCAAGATTGTTGTAAAAAGGATTCATATTTTTAGGAGGTAGGAAAACACTGATGACATTAAAGATGATGATAGCCAACCATTTTTGAACATTGGCTCCATGCCAGGCACTCTCCTTGCTGTTTTTAGTGTTACCTCATTTATTCTCATATCAACTCTGTAGTAGACACCCTTTTTATCCCCACTTTACAGTTGGGTCTACTATAGTGATTAAGTGCATAGACTCTGGAGTAAGATCACAGTTCAAGTTAGCTCTGCCACTTACCGGATGAATGATTTTAAACAAGATTCATAACCTATTTTGACCTTAGTCTCCTCGTATTTACAATAGAGGGAATAATAGTACTTGCTTCACTGGGATGTTGTGAGGATTATGTTGTAAGATAACCTATGTAAAGCACTACTTGGCTCACAGTAAATATTCAATGATCATTATTAATCTTGTCTTCATTAGATTATATGTTACTTGGGGGAAGTGGCTCCATTTCTTCTATTTTCCTCATCTCAGCTGGCTCAAACTGGCCACGCAGTAAATCTTCCTTCAATATGTACTTATGATCAATGATGTTGTAGTGAATACTCCCCAGCTTCTCCATGAGACTTAATGCCTTGTTTCACCACCAATGATGTATTCTCATTGACCATCTTTCTCGGTCAACCCAAGGTCAGGCCCTCCCTGTCTGCTTTGTGTGTGTGCGTGAACTCCACTTGCCATTTCATCAGTAAGTAGCCGATCGTGATGATTTTTAAGGTTCAGAGTCCTTGTACTTTCTAATCACTAACCCCAGTTACTAAATAAATGAAAATACCTTTGCCAACAACCTTCCCAAACTGTGAACCAGACTTCCATTATACTAATATCCTGCCATACTGCATATCTTCCTTTCATATTGAACCTCATAAGTTCTGTTCACAGCTTATAGATCTCAAAACATTTCCTTAGTACAGCTCATCTTTTGCTTTGTTTGAGGAAGTTGCATGAAATAACCTGACAAAGAGATAACTGTCTATTGGGAAGCTCTTTTTTTAGAGCCCTTTGATATCATTCTCATTTTGGTTTATAAGCTTTACATGAAAGAAGTGGGGAGGGGGGACTTTCCTTTTCAGCACGAATAAATTAGTAGCTGTCCTAGAGAGTATGCTTCTGAAGCCAGGTGCCGCCACTTAGCTTAATGTTTCATGATGTGTCACCCAGCAAATTATGAGTTGTTTGAATTGATTTTCTCCAAACAGCTGAGCTACAGCAGCTTTTGTTCTATTGATGTTTGCTTCAATTTCTGAATGTGTATTGCTTCCAGACAGAAAAAAAAAAAAACATTGCATGTCTTATAAAGAAATGTCATTAACTCACAGAGTCTAGTCTATGATTAGAAGGTTTGAGGGGGGCATGCTTTTTTCATACAATGGAGCTACACTTGATGGTTTAAACTCTTTTGCCGGTTCCCAACTCCTTTCTACGTCCTTTGAATATGCCATATCATTATCCTCACATCTGTAAAACCAGGTTGTATTGAGTTTCAAAATTAAGGATTTATTTTTTCATTCAATCATACACATATTGACTGAGCATTTACTCTGTGCCTCAGTTAAGCCTTTTGAGACATAGAAGCGGCATGGATATTGGATCTGGCTCTCAATGAGTTTCTAATCTTTCTGGGGATTCAGGATAAATATTTATGAAACAATTCAAGAGCACCATAGGCCATCACCATAGTACATTCCAGTATATGTGCTCTACTTAATCAAAAGCCCTCAAAATAATGATGGCCTTTAGGGGTTGCTCACCCTGCTGGGGAAAGGAGGAACTGAAGTGAAGTGAAGTGGGCTCTTTTCCTTCCTTAAGAGTACTGGGGCTGCTCTGGGCAAGCTAAGCCATCTGTCTCTCTGCCAGTGCTTGTTCACTTGCATGTGGCTAAGAGAAGCCACAGGCATTCTCATCTAGAAATTGCACATTAACCTTCACCCCCTCCTCCACCCTGTGTCCAGAATTGGTTCCTTCCGGTGGGTTCTTGGTCTGGCTGACTTCAAGAATGAAGCCGCGGACCCTCGCGGTGAGTGTTACAGTTCTTAAAGATGGTGTGTCCGGAGTTTGTTCCTTCAGATGTTCAGATGTGTCCAGAGTTTCTTCCTTCCGGTGGGTTCGTGGTCTCACTTGACTTCAGGAGCGAAGCCGCAGACCTTCGCAGTGATTGTTACAGTTCTTAAAGGTGGCGCGTCCGGAGTTGTTCATTCCTCCCAGTGGGTTCGTGGTCTCGCTGACTTCAGGGGTGAAGCCACAGACCTTCACATTGAGTGTTACAGCTCCTAAAGGTAGTGCAGACCCAAAGAGTGAGCTGCTGCAAGATTTATTGCGAAGAGTGAAAGAACAAAGCTTCCACAGTGTGGAAGGGGACCCAAGTGGGTTGCCGCTGCTGGCTTGGGTTGCCAGCTTTTATTCCCTTATTTGGCCCCACCCACATCCTGCTGATTGGTCTATTTTACAGAGTGCTAATTGGTCCGTTTTTACACAGTGCTGATTGGTGCATTTACAAAGCTTTAGCTAGACACAGAGTGCTGATTGGTGCGTTTTTACAGAGTGCTGATTGGTGCATTTACAATCCTTTAGCTAGACAGAAAAGTTCTCCAAGTCCCCACCCGACCCAGAAAGTCCAGCTGGCTTTACCTCTCAACCCCACATACAAACACACACACACACACCCCTATGTGGGCATTGGAGCTTATGAGTGTGCATTTTTCTTCTATTATTTCTTGACTTGTTTGGCCGATTCTCGATTGGAGTGTTAAGATTTGGGATTGGGTTTTGGGATAGAAAGAGAAGTAAGATGGCCTTTTGCCCTACTTTTTATTGTATCGTTGCCTTTTTTTTTTTTTTTTTTTCAGGAAAAGGTAAGCTTTATGTCCCAGCAATCTCAAAAGGGAGCAGTCATTAGCACCATATCTACAAACCGGTAGAAAATAATAAACACCTCTACATACATATTTGATAATATATCAGAGGAAGTCACATCAGTTCCTGTTATTCCTGCCACTCCTTGCTCAACATCCTTTCCTGTTTGAAGCTGAAAAGATAGACTGGAAGTTGCTTATGCTTTTTACTCAAATATGCACCAATTTCAGGAAAGGGGGCATCTGGTGGCAATTATTTTAGGGGATCGGCTAAATTATTAAATGTCTTCATTAGTATGACAGTTAATTTTGTAGCTTTCCTGATTTTTTTCTCACATTTTTATTTATTTTTATTTTTATTTTTTTCACTTTTTAGAGAGAGTCTCACTCTGTCACCCAGGCTGGAGTGCAGTGGCATAGTCTCCACTCACTGCAACCTCCGCCTCCAATGTTCAAACGATTGTCCTGCCTCAGCCTCCTGAGTAGCTGGGATTACAGGTGCCCGCCACCACGCCTGGCTAATTTTTTGTATTTTTAGTAGAGACGGGGTTTCACCGTGTTGTCTAGGCTGGTCTCGAACTCCTGACCTTGTGATCTGCCCGCCTCAGCCTCCCAAAGTGCTGGGATTACAGGTGTGAGCCACTGCACCCAGCGTTTTCTCACATTTTTAAACAGGCCTCAGAAGTTTCTCATGTCGAAAGTAATGTAGTTGATATATATAAAAAAATAAAGCGCTGCCTCCATTACTTAAGAGGCAGATACTTTCAGTCACCATTCACAATAGCCAGTTGGAAGGATCAATCCACTGTTTTTGGAAACACTGGCTGGGTGCCTATCTGTATGCCAAGAAAGTGGGAAGTCTGGGCAGCACATGCCAGTACTAGGTGCATTGGGCAGCCGAGCACTTGTTTTATTACTTGTTGGTCTATCTTAGTTCACAATATAGAGCTGCTAGAGTCTTCAGGTTGTCTTCCCCCTTGCCCTGAAACCACTCTGGCAGGAATGCCATGTCATCTCCAGGGCAGTCTGGTGATTTAAGCATTACTGGGTCCTCTGGCGAAATATCATTCAATGCCATATTAATAAATGCCAAATCCTCAACAGACAATGAATCTTAAGGGATGTAGGGAAGAAAAATCAGTGAGGATTGGAATGAGTCAGCAAAGTCTGCTTGGAAGAGAAGATGAGGCTTTAAAGCGTCAATAGGATTTGGCCGGACAGAAGAGTTGGGCAGGGCAGTCTGCAAATCTACAAGAATGGGTCAATGTGTTTGGTAATGTCAAAATCCATACTTATTGCTAGGATACTAGAGACTTAGGACTCCTATCTTTGTTGGTATTGAAGGCAAGCCAAAGAAACTGAAGACATGTGTTTTCCACAGCTGAATTTTAACTTATTACTAATGAAGTCTATGCAGACAGAAGTGACAGCATTTGTGATAAAGAGAATAATGCTCAGGGTCTCAGCTTAAGGTTATGCAGGCTGCATCCTGCACAGAGGCTCTGAGTGCATGGGTAGAGGTGGGGAAATACTACTGGCACAGGCATTTCCAGAAGCTGTGTCTCTCTGTAATTGATCCGATTAGAGGGGACCTTTTTTCCCCCCCAATTCATCTGCCTACAGGAAATGCCATTTTATAATTTGCCAGAAGGCACTGTATGTGCCAGTAGTGGCCCTGGCACTGATACATTCTTGTAGAATATGGCTTTGGAAGAGATTCATCTTGCCTGCTATCTTTAGGCAGGAAAAATCATCAGCAATTATCTTCCCTATTAAAATTTTTGTGTAGACGATCATGTGGCTTTGTTGGACAATACATTTTAGCCTCTTATTTTTCTCCTATTTTCATTCTGTTGGGGATAATAATGAAAACAATAATAACTAAATGTATGTCTTACTGGTTGCATTAGTCTATTCTCATGCTGCTAATAAAGACATACCCAAGACTGGGTAATTAATAAAGGAAAGAAGTTTAACTGACTCACAGTTCAGCATGGCTGGGGAGGCCTCAGGAAACTTACAATTATGGTGGGAGGGGAAGCAAACACCTCCTTCTTACATAGCGGCAGCAAGGAGAAGTGCCAAGCAAAAGGTGAAAAAGCCCCTTATAAAATCATGAGATCTCGTGAGAACTCACTCACTATCACAAGAATAGCAGCATGGGGGTAACCACCCCCATGATTCAATTACCTCCCACCAGGTCCCTCCCACGACATGTGGGGATTGTGGGAACTACAATTCAAGATGAGATTTGGGTTGGGACACAGCCAAACCATATAACTGGTGGAGAAATGAAAGCCAAAATAAAAACAAAGGAATATGCAACTAAAGTCAATTATGGTCTCAGTAACTGATTTCATATTTAATAGTTGGACATCTTATAGAAAGAAGGAAAATTCAAGTGTTACTATTTATAGGAACTTGTCAGGTCATATGATGTCAAATCTAAGTAATGGAATATTTATTATTATAATAAGATTCAGAAGATTCAATTTCTAGCCTTCATATTTACCAGTGTTGATCTTGGGCAACTCATATCTGTGCCTCAGCTGATTTGCCTGCAAAATGACTCTGTTATTTCTAATGCTCCTTCCAGCTCTATAATTCTCTGATTCTATTTTATTATTATACTAAATTCACTAAAGACCATAAAGTGGAATAGAAATAATAATCACCTGGCCTAACTATCCTTCAATATATAAAATAACTGCATCCCTAGATTTTTTGTTTCTTTATTAGAGCATCCTTGAATAAAAGGAATTCTGCGTTACAACTCCCTTACATCCTGTAATTAAAGAGGTATTCCTGAGACATGAAGTTTTTTAAGAGTTACATTCCAGACTTGGAAATCACAGACATTCTGAAGATCATACCGTTTTCCATTTCTGAAGCTTTGGTAACACTCAAGGGTACGGATGATGAACCATTTTCTTTCCTCTTACCTATAAAACCCTCAATTATTGTTCTCTTGCTTTGTTCAGGTAGAACTTTCCTCTGGTCAATAGTGTTAGTACCATGAGTGTCCGCAGTACAAAAGACATTCATCAATTCTCATAAAATCAGGAAAGGAAGAAATAGGAAAAAGGAAGGGAAGTGGGGAGAGTAACTAAATCTTTGTCCTGGGTCTTTCTTTTCTTTTCTCCCCATAACTGTACCTCAGATCTCACTTGAGGACATAAAGAGCCATGTACTCCCACTGCTGTTCCGAAGTTTGTTTTTAGCTGTACTTTTGATAGTACCGTTAGACAGTGGGGCTCGAGACATTTCCAATAAGCAATTCTTCAATTCATTTTACATTTATTCCTTACCTTATAAATTATGCTATGGAAAAATGTGGTATTGGCATTTTCTTATAATGAGGTCTAATTGTACCATCTGGGATAGAGTGATAGTAAATGACTTGCTCAAGGTCAAGGAAGGTACGATTTGTCCAAAGAGAAGCCAGAAATAGAACTGAAGTCTGCTGACTTTCACTTTAGTTTAGCATTCAATAAACCACATTCTCTTTCCTCTGTACATTTTAACTCCAGTGGTTTGCCCTGGGCACAGATATTAGACAGCTTCCAAACCTAAGCAACCATCAAATGGTCAGAGGTAGTAAAATGGGTTCCATGGAGAACAAAATGTATTATGTCATTGTCAGTAACCAAACAGGACTATCAAGTTCATATTAGCAGTCGAGGTAGTCTACCTTTACCCCTCCTTGGACACTTTTTTCTAAGGAAGAATATGATTTTTTGTTTGTTTCAGTCAAAAACATATTTTGAATGAAAAGGTCAGATTGTTTTTATATTTTTGCCTGCAATTGAGGTAATGAAGTATGGAGTTCATTTGTGAATGTTTTGAATGGCAACGTCTCCTTGAAATTATTTTTGCTGGGAACTCAAATGAACATTCTTTCAAAAGAGTCACTGTTGTAATTGGCAAACCTCTGAGACAGTATCTTGGGAGAGAAACAACATGCAGTTGGAAAGGAATGTAAAATTCACAGACTTGCAACATGAATTATCCATTTCATATACCATATTTTCATGTTAAAACCATCTCCAGATAGAAAGACAAAATCTTAGTATCTTTAATTGTGAAAAACCTCTATTAACATTAGAAAGCAGAAGGACATAACAATTTTATTATATCTTTTGTGTGCCTGTATCTTATTACCTGTTGATTCAAAATGTGTCTTACTATTTTTATCGTAAGATGTATTTGACTATTTTTAGTTTCCTTAAAAGTCTTTTGGAGGAAATAATGGATTTGTCTTCCACAGGATCATGACATACTTCTTGGCTATGGCTCAGGCCTCAAGTCTATTTAAGGATGCTTGCATTACTAAACCCTAAAATTGCTGCATGACTCCTGATCAACTGTGAAGGTTTTAAATAATTGATTTAAATAGCCAGACTTATACTTCATCTTCTAATAACAAACGCATCACTCTGAGGCTAATCCCCACTACTAATAGAGAGGTCTTTCAGTTTCAGGGTTGGAGGGGTGGTGAGGTGAGGTTCACTTCTTAGAAGCACTGGCTATGTACAGAAAGATGAACTCTGAGAAGAACTCAATTTTAAAGTGTTCAGTCTTTGCAAATGCTTTATGAGTTTTCCTCTCCTCCTTTACAAAATGCCATCAATTCCTCAAGGAAAAAAAAAATCTTTCTTCTAAGCTCTGGAAATATGCCTTACTGGGATCCCAGGGGTGATTGCCTGGGTCAAGCTAAGACAACCTAGAAGCTGTGAGTTTTTCTAATCCTGTGGAGCCTTAGGAAGAGAGTATGGTTACCTCCATTCAAAGTCAAGTAATGGGGGCACACAAAGAGAGTGTAGTTTCATTGGAAAGTTAAATAGAGAGTGCTTTGGTTTTTTCCAAATTCATTTTCCTAGCCCAGAGTACATGAATCAAAGTGGGATGTGATGTTTCCACAACAGCTCTAGTGTGTTAAAGACCACGAGAGTGTTGTTCACTCCTGCTTCAGAGAAAATAGCATGCCTATAGTTCATATCAACACAGAAGACAACTTATTCTCAATAAGATGTTTGGTTTTCTTCCTTGAAAACTGAATTCGGTGGATAAACTTCGTTCTTTCCAGTTTTATTTTTGATGATTTGTATCTTCTGTGTCTAGTACATTTCACCCCAAAGCACCAAAATGTTTTTGATCTGCCAGTCATCATCATCATAACTATGTAAAAAGAAAAAGGTATAAGGCTGGTTAAATACTTTATCCAGTTTCAACAACTTCAGAAAGGTTGATGTAAGAAAGAGGTATTATGCTACTTGTAAATATTTCTCAACCCTTTACTCATTCTGGGCTGCTAGAGGATCAAGAGCAAATTCATTGAGTTTAGCAAATAATGAATTGTGCTTGTGTTTTACTCTTAAGATCCATGGAGCAAATTTTAATAGCCTTATGATATTTACAGATTCCCTGATGAAGGAGTTTAATGACTACATTGAGAAGAGACATGCTAACCAGAGGAGTACTAGATTGTTAATTATCACTAGCTATTAGCTGGTGGTTACTAATATTAGTTTATTGCCAGATACATTGTGGAAGTGCATGAAATAACGCTTATTCCTCTCAATTTTTTCTTACAGGTCAAATTTATAAGTAGATTTAATTTATATATTTTTCTACTCTCTGCTCTCTGCCATCTGTAAATGCCCACCTTGGGTCTGAACTTCTTCCTTAGGTACTCCAACTCACTCTAATTATCAAAATCAACAAATGACCATTAAACACCTCTATGGGCCAGGCAATGCTTGTCACTTTGCATGCACTTGCCCATTTAATCTCCATAACAACCCTGGATAGCAAGTTACACAGTTATCCTCATTTTACAGTTGAGAAAATTGAATTACAGTGAATTTATGCAATAAACCCAAGGTCATATAGCCAGGAAGTGGCAGAGAAAGTTTTAAATCCAGATCTGACTGATTCTAAAGACATCGTTCCTCCATTGCAATGTTTCTCTTCTCTTACCTCTTATGATACCATAATTTGCACTATGCAATTTTATACCAAACTGTTTTAAAATCATCCTCTCTATATTTAGTCTGATCTTCCTACCTACATGCTAATCAGAATGAGGAGAGGCACCATATGTTAAGCTTCATTTCCAACTCCTGCAGTCTCTTGAAGAGGGCTAGAAGTATAGAGACTCAGTAACGTGTGATTGGTTTTTGTCTTCAAAATTCTTTTACAAAACAGGTACTTTTAAAAAAAGTAATTTAAAAAGTTCCTGTTGTTGTCTTTTGCTGACTTGTTAATGGGTATTACATCTTTCTGCAAAATGCCCTTTTTCCATCTCCTTGTGATTATGGTCCAAATCATTCAATTTGATCTCCCTAACTTTCCCATTGATGCGGGAAGTGATGCTAGTAAAGAAAGCACTTTAATAAATTATTACAGCACTTCTATTTTGGGAAGGAAAGAGTTTTCTCATGAAAAATTAATGACAAACCATAGAATGTTTAAGCTGAAGGGATCGGAGAGATCATTACATACTTTTTCTGTACCTCTTTCATGGTTCTCATGTCTGTCTGCTTTGTATTTCAGTCCTTTGGGTATGTATCGTCTACCTCCTAGACTTACAAGCTCCTCAAGGACAGAAGCTCATGCCTGGGTTCTACTGAAGTCACCTTTCTATTCCATAAAGTGTCCTGCACCATGCCTATCATGTATTCAGCAACCACTGAAGATTTGTGAAATGAATGAATCAAATCCACCACCATTATCTTATGTTCAACAGATGTGGAAATAGATTGACAACAAGTATTTACAGGACTCTAAGGTCATACTGCTAATTCCTGGTAAAACCAAGTCTAGAACCTCGTTATTCTGATTGTTAAGTCAATGATTTTTCCAGAACATCTTGTTTCCCAGCCCATTAAAAATAAGTATGGAATTTCTCTTAGTGGGCGTAATCCATCATTTGCCTTCAGCTAAAACTCTTGTTGACTGCCTATGGACCCATTGGGAATATACCCATTGTGGGAACCAGTACAAAGAACAAACACAAAGCACAAAGAGAAGGAAGAGTTATTTTTTCTCTATTATACACTTGGCTAGAATGGGTTGTATATTTAGTAGCGATAAGACAGATTTAAGCTTAAGCACTTAGAGGCAAGTCAAATCATAACAGTGTAGGTGTTTGGGATACATATTAAGGAATTAGGTCAGTCTCTGCCAAAGCTTGACTTAACTATGTGAATGTGTGCATATGTGTAAAAATATAGATAATATGAAATATTTTTTCTGAAGATTAATGGTTACAAAGATTAAATCAAATAACTAATAACATAAGCCTTTAGCAAATACAGGAATGTCTTCTGTGAATTTGAGAATGGAATATTAAATGAACATATTTTGATATTATGTTATAGGAAGCAATCATCAGTAAGAAACATTTACCAAGTGTCTAATTGGTGCTAGTGTATGGAAACTGAAAGACAAGAAGCTGGAGTTCCTGTCCCTACAAATGTATAATCCAGTATCAGAAATAAGATACGTTCATAAACAGATGACTACAAAGGATGACAAAGGAGATGACCATGAAGTCAGCATAAGAATTTGGCCTTTATCCTTGGTCAATGGGGAACATTAAATGCATTAAATATTAAATAAACATTAAATTAATTTTGAACAGAGTTATGATGGAGGAATGCAAAGTGGTGCTTTAGGAATATTAATCTGACATAGGTGTGCATTGATTGAAGGATGATAAAAAATCAATATAGGAATACCACTTTAGAGATGGCTGCAACAATCCCTATGAGAGGTGGTAAGGATGCAGTCTAAGGTGAGAATGAAGGTGATGTGAGTAAAGGGGCAGGCCTGGGAGAGATTATGAAGTTAGAATCTACATGACTTGATGCCTAAATGAATCAAGAAAGGGGATATTAAAGTTGATTCCAAAGAGAGAAATTAGTTCTTTATGATTGACTTTATTATATTTGTTACCCCTACTGATTTGAATCTGCTATAAAGCAGAGACTTTCACTTGCTATCTTTAAATTCCAATATCCCAGCATAAATTAGGCAGTATTGCTCATATATTTTGGCCTTCACAATAGGAAATCTTTATTACAAGGAAGGAAAATGGAGGACTTCATGATGGCAAAATATCATAAATGGAACTTTCACTCCCAGTAGTATGTAGCACAGTGCTGAACATGTAGCTGTTTAACAAGCACAGAAATTGAATTTAATTGTGTGGTAAAAGGATCAAAGTTCTGTTGGTTTTATTTCTAGCTCTACCAAGAAACACCATATGACCTTGGAAATGTCACCTAACCTTTCCATACCTCCATATCCTCTTGGCATTAAGGACCTGTAATAATCCTTCTAACTCTCCTAGTCCACGACTTGATCACTCTCAATTTGACTTTGACCTTCACCAAATCCTTTTCTGTACCCATGCTTCACTTCCACCCGCTACCCAACCCAGGACCTGAATCTGCAGTCAGCTACCCAGACTGAATTTCCCAGGTATTTTCCCACGCTCCAAAATACTCCTCTTCTCTTACTTTGGCACCATCTTTCATCCTCCCACCTCTTTAGTCAAAACTTTTTTTTTTCGAGACAGAATTTTGCTCTTGTTGTCCATGCTGGAGTGTAACGGTGCAGTCTCGGCTCACTGCAACCTCTGTCTCCCGGGTTCAAGCAATTCTCCTGCCTCAGCCTCCCAAGTAGTTGGGATTACAGGCACCCACCACCATGCCTAGCTAATTTTTGTAATTTCAGTAGAGATGGAGTTTCACCATGTTGGTTACCTGGTCTCGAACTCCGTACCTCAGGTGATTCATCTGCCTTGGCCTCCCAAAGTGCCGGGATTACAGGTGTGAGCCACCGTGCCTGGCTAAAATTCTTTTTTTGTTGTTTTTGTTTGGTTTTCTTTTTGTTTTTGTTTTGTGCCAATATCAGCTAGGTGTTAAAAGTAGAACAACCTGATCCAACAATTGCATACTATGATATCAAAGACAAATCACATGAAAGATCCTCAAGGATTCTCAGACTTTACAAAAGGGATCTTATTATCATGAGATTTCAGGCAAAAAAAAGCAGAATAAAGTCACGAAGTTCAGGAGAAAGATACTTAGTAAGACAGGCTTTTTACTCATATAATCCTGGTCCTGTCACAGAGATAGGCTCAGATTCAGGAATGCAGATTTTCATCCACATCGTGGAAAACAGACTAAAAAGTGGACCATATTTTGAATGCTCACTTTAGATCACCCCTGCTCAATTTTCATTTGTCCCACTGCCTGTCTTCTACCAACAGTTAAACAAATATTTATTTAGTACCTAATCTGTATTATACAGCAAGTTAGTAGTGGTGTTTTAAATATAAGTAGAATATGGTATCTGCCTTCAAAGACCTTACAGTGTACTGTGAAGGACAGAAATCTAAACAGATAATTACTTAGAAATATATCACTGGACGTTTCACCCACATTCTTTCCTGAATGTGGGGAATTCAGGGAAGACTTTCTTGAGATCAAACCTCAACAACAACAAAAAAAAATTTTTTTTGAGACAGAGTCTCACTCTGTCTCCAAGACTGGAGTGCAGTGGCAAGATCTCGGCTCACTGCAACCTCTGGCTCTGGGGTTCAAGTGATTCTCCTGCCTCACCCTCCTGAGTAGCTGGGACTACAGCTGTATGCCACCACACCCTGCTAATTTTTGTATTTTTAATAGAGACAGGGTTTCACCACATTGGCCAGGCTGGTCTCGAACTCCTGACCTCAGGTCAGCTGATCCACCCGCCTCAGCCTCCCAAAGTGCTGGAATTAGGAGTGTGAGCCACCGCACCCGGCCAACAACTTTTTTTAAAAGTCTATAGACAAGGGCTGGTGCATATCATCATAACAGGCCTAATGTATGCAATCATTATATCTGAAATGTAAGTCCTGGACATTAGGCATAGATTATTCACTTTTTCAAACCATACTGGTACATGCAACTTGCTGAGGATTTTGCTAACAGTAGTGTATATCACCAAAGCCAGTTACCTCAATTGTTCTTACAAAGAAGTCTGAAGGGATATGCCTTTATCCTTTGGTTCTTTGGATATTCTGAATAACCTGGCTCTAGATAAATAGTTCTGTCCTATTCTGTTTGTCTCCAAAAGGCAAAAGCATTTATTTCCACTAATTCTAGCCTTCTATTCTGACCTTCTATAAACTCTGACTTTAGTTCATTCAAACTCTACATTCGTCTAAGAATTAAAGAGTTTTCATAGTCTTGTAAAAAAAAAAAATGTCCTGAAAGACTTTTTATTTGGTGGTTGTCTCCTAGTTTGGTGCAAAATCGTCAGAATGAAAACATGTTTCATGATGTTCTTCTGTTTAAGTGATTAAACTGGACTGTGTCTATACAAAAGCTAGTCAAAGTTCAACTGAACTGGGATTATAAGAAAAGCCTTGGATGTTTTGGAGGCTGCAAAGTACATGGAAAAATCTCTCCAAGTTCAACGTACTCTGCAAGAGACTATCCAATTCCAATGGTAAAATGTGGGAGCTGCATATGCATAAAAAGCACAGTAGCCAAAGCTTCTGCAGCCACCATCACCTTCCAACCTAGCAGGCCTTGGGTCCTGGCCAAACAGACACTCGTCAGGGGATAAATGGTCTGATCTGTGAACAGTTTGCACTATGTAACTGAACCTACTGGAAGAGAAAACCAGGAATGGACTTATCCTTCTTACATCATTTTCATGAAGATTGCCAGTTACTGAAAGACTTCTATGTGCAAGTGTGTTCTTTAGATGCACATATGCACATAATCAAAGACACAAGCTTTTGGATTCCAATAGTGATACCACTGCTTCCAGCCTCTTGAATTTTTTAAGGGCTAACTGGCTGTAATTGGCACCAGACACTTATAAGTATTTTATATTTGTCAGTGTTTCCTTTGCGCTTCAACCTAGGCTACTTGCTGGTGCTCTGACGCCTCGCTGGCTGGCTGGCAGTCACATGAGCCGCGAATGTTCAGATGAATATACCGTGAATTGGCCTGGGGCACTGAAGCAGATGTGCCTGTGAGCATGAGTGACAATAAGACAGCAGGGAACAAGGCCACTGGTAGGCAGGCTGACTCAGGCTGGAATGAAACTTCGCTTTCCTTGTGAGACATGATGTGCTCCAGAAGCTTCAAGGAGATTCTAGACTCAAGTCTAGAGCCCTCCCTGCTTCTCACCGTCACCTCTCAAAACTTCTCTTCTCTTGCTTTCCATCCCCAATGCCCACTTCTGCCCAATATACGTTTACATCACGGCCCTCTGTCTCTGTCTCTCTTTCTTTCTCTCACTCTGTCTTCCCTCCGTCCTTCCTCCTCTCTCTTTCTGATACATTCCCTGACCGTATACACTAGGGTCTCCAGACAGTTGATCTGAATCCCATAGATCTATCAACTTTTTTTTTTTTTTTGAGACGGAGTCTCGCTCTGTCACCCAGGCTGGAGTGCAGTGGCGCAATCTCGGCTCACTGCAAGCTCCGCCTCCCGGGTTCACGCCATTCTCCTGCCTCAGCCTCTCCGAGTAGCTCCGACCAAAGGTGCCTGCCACCACGCCCGGCGAATTTTTTGTATTTTTAGTAGAGACGGGGTTTCACTGTGGTCTCGATCTCCTGACCTCGTGATCCGCCCGCCTCGGCCTCCCAAAGTGCTGGGATTACAAGCGTGAGCCACCGCGCCAGGCCAGATCTATCAACTTTGAAACCTTGTCAAAATCCCAAAATATTACCTATCAGCAAATTCTAGGGAGACAGTTCCTGGGCATAACTTCTATAGCCAGCTACCATGCCACACTGTGCAGTTGACTGAGGCCTGTGTCCCCATAGGCCTTTCTAATACACTTGGAGGAGACTCAGTGCCTTGGTGTCCCCATTATCATCGTCTTTTGTCATTTATGGAACAGTCTTGAGATGGAAAGGTTGAAAGAGGAACAACAGCTTTGCACCACTGTGCTTTGAATGTATACTTTGCTCTCTACCAACACTGACTAGATTTTTAGTAAATTCTACTGAATAATTTTTAAGAGGACAGGAAGAGTATTGTCTTTGGGGGTCAAATGTCTCTGTTCTGTGATGTTGCCACAGAAAACATTTGAAGTCCAGTAGCTGGTCAGGATTTATCTATTAGTCTGGGAAATGGACTTAGTGCCACCTGTGGCTCTTCAGAGCACCTGTTTCATAGGTTACTGAGGCACAGACATGAAAACCATTGAAATGACCAATTCTAGGCTCAAGCCATCCTTTATTGATTGTAGCAGAGCAATGATTCAGGAAAATTGTAGTTAACAATAACACTAACACTACTCACTAGATGACAGCCACTGTTCCAGGTGCTGTGCCTAGAACATGTAATGCTGTACATGCATTATTTTATTTAGTGTTTACAACAAGCCTATGAAATTTGTAGTAATATTATCCCCATTGCACAAAGAAACTAAGGCATGGAAAAGTTAAATGACTTGCCCAAGGTTACATAGCTAATAATTGGCAGTGAGAGGATTCAAACCCAGGCAGTTGGGCTCCACAGTAAAAAGACCCGACCAGCTGTGTTTTAAAAAAAGACCTGAAGTTCAAGTATATATATTCTATTGACCTAGAGCCACCCCCATGGCATCTTTGCAAACCCCCTTTCTTCGACTATTGGCCAGCTGTCTTAGGGGCCAGTTTTCACCATATCATTATCTTTCAGGTTTCCTTTTATGTTCATTTGAATCAAATTTCATGTGGAAAAGGGATTTTGGAGAGAGAGTGGATGTAGCAAGTGTCCTTTCCCAAAGAACATCCACTCTCCTGTACCCCCTCATCTCACAATCCTCTTAAGGATAACCCTGTTATTTTTCTTCTATTCCTATGTGAACCTTAAAATAAACAGATTATCTATAGAGATTTAAAAGAGATTCCTGAACAGTTCAAGGCTATAGATTCACTTCCAATTGAGGTATGGCCCAGAGACCACGTTTATTGAAGTATTTGGGAACGTTGTTAAAAATGCAGGCTCTAGATACCTATTCTAGACCCGTGGTATCTCTGAGGGTAGAGTCCATAAGTATGCATTTGTGAAATGCTTCCCAGGTGATTATGATGCAATGAATATTTGGGAACCAGCACTCCATAGTTTGGTGTGTAAAAGAAGTAACGACCCTGGAAACTGATGACCTAATAGATCTGGCTCTACAACTAATTTCCTGTGTGACTTTGGGCAAATCAATTAATTTCTCTGGACCTCAGTTTTCTCATCTGTAAAAAGGGACAAGTCTCTTCTTTTCATCCTCCCAAAGTTGTATAGATCAAATATAAATGTGTGCGAAACTTCTTTAGAGATTATAAAAACACACATTATTATTAGTAGTAGTAATAGTATGGGTGGGGTCAGGGAGAGCAAACTGAAAAAGGAACGCTGTTGGCCAAGACTGACAGGAGGGGAATCCAGTTTTTTTCTTTTTCCCATCAGAGTCCAGACAATGTATTATAGTACTGTGGAACTTCAAGGTTCTTTCCAAGACACAGCCTCCCTCCCCCTACCTCCATGCTTTTGCAGTTTACTATTAACAGTGAAGAAGGAGGCTTCTCTCTTCCACAATATTTATTTAGGTGAAAAACCTATCTGAGCAGGTTGAGGTCAGCTCCAAGTTGAGATCAATGGCCAACATGGCACTGTCAGTCAGGAAGACATTGGATCTTTCCCCTTCCTTATTAGGGGTAAATGTAATTAAACAATAGTCATCTACATATCAGCAGAGATGGAAAACAATAGATATTTTTGTGCTCATTTAAAGTTAGGCATGCGGATGGTACATGCCACAGGCAGTCATCATAAAAGGCACAGAAAATATTGTTTATTCTTCATGTTTAATAGACTACTATAACAAAATACATTGCCCTGGGTAATTTATAAACAAGAGAAGATTATTGCTTACAGTTCTGAAGGCTGGGAAGTCCCAGATCAAGGCATCAGCAGACTCAGCGTCTGATGGGGTCTCACTCTCTGCTTCATGGATGGCACTTTCTTGCTGCGTCTTCACATGGCTGAAGGGCCAAACAAGCTCCCTCTGCCCTCTTTTATAAGGGCACTAATCCCATTCATGAGGGCTCTGCCCTCATGACCTAATTACCACCTAAAGGCTCTACCTTCAATTACCAACACGTTGGGGATTAGGTTTCAATATATGAATTTTGGGGGAGACACAAACATTCAGACCATGGCACTTAAAGAGTCCAAACGTTTGTTTCTGATATAAATAGAGGGATCTGGTTATTTTCAAGATGTGTTACCCTACTTAGGCCCCATTAATTCCCCTCTACTGTAGAAAGTTTTAGTCATAGGATTTCATCAAGGTTGTCAACACTCCTACGATTCAAATTGAGTCTAGAGTTTTATCCCAACATCTGGCTTTCAATTTCTGAATGTCTAGGTCATTCCTGCCTCTCAGAAAAGAATGTCTGTCCACTTGTCCATGCCCCGAGCGTTCTAGCTTAGTGCCTTTCCCCTCTGCCATTCTGACTTTCCAACAGGTAAACACAGTTCATGAACTTTAGCTTGCAGAGCAGAGGCTGTACCTGAGGTGACCCCAAAATTCATCCAAATATTCTATCCAAGGGCAGGCAAATGCTACATGGGAAATCACAAAGAGGAGGAAAAAAAGAGAGAGAAGAGACAAAATGAAGCTTTGACAAGCAGCTCAGCTGGGCCAGCCCCTTGGAAGAGAGCCAGCATTGGGAAAGCAGCAGCAGCTCTGGGTTTCACAGTCAGTCTGGAATGCACTTCAATACTGCCCAGCCTCCATCTCGTTAGAGGCCTAGTGTTTGATGATTCAGCTGCTTCCCGGCTGCCAGGAGAGATTTGGCCAACTGTTTGAAAAACACTGTCTGCCCTAGACCACACTTGTTTTTATTCTCTGCCTGTTGTCAGGGGCCTCTTCTGAAATGGAACACCTCAGGAAATCAGACCCAAACTCTGAAGAGTTGATACTCCCTCTTGTGCCCCTTTTCAAAGGCAATTAAACCAACATAGGGATTGTTTGCAGCAAAGTGCTTTCCTAGTGATGTTGAAAGCAGACAATGCGTTATCAGGAAATGATCTCTCATTAGATCCCTTTAGATCAAATGAAAAACATGGTGTGCTAGCAGACATATCAAACATTAAAGGCACAGCTGAGATCTGCCATTGCTGAACTCCCCATATATCAATTTGTTCAAAGATGCAGGTTAAAGGGTAATGGAGACAAGCATTCTGGGAAAGGATTGAGCAAGAGCCTCTGCTGTTGGCTGGACTCTTGAACCCTTCTGTTTGCTTCTGAGAAATCTATTAGAGCTGCAGGCACAACTTTCTAACAAAGAAAGCTGACTCTCAAAGTGGACTGGGCTTCCTCACACAGAAACGAACATTTTACCTTAACATAGCTTAGCAGCTAAGAGGATGATCTTTGGAGTCAGAGTGCCCGAATTTGTAGCCCTGCTCCACCATTTATTAGTTCCGTGAACTTAAGACCTCTCTGTGCCTCACTTTCCTTACTGTAAAATGGGCCCAATAATAGCGCCTTCTTTGTAGAGTGTGAGATGCAGAGCCTAAAGTTGACATAGGTGAGTGTTTAGAATAGGGTCTACCATATAATAAGCCTTCCACAACAGCATTAACTATAATTATTATTATGCCCCTGAAGGCATTCTAGCTAACACCTCTCTTGTACCGTGTGGCAGAGTGATTGAGAACACAGCTTTCTTAGTAACACAGTCTTAGATTTGAATCACTTCCACCACTTACTAGCTGTTTAGGCTTGGTTAAAGTTACCTAACCTCTGTAAGCCTCAGTTTCCTCATCTGTAAAATGGGGATAATAATTGTACCTATTTCATAGGGCTGTTGTCAAGACTAATAAACTATGTAATAAACTTTAGCCAGGTGTGGTGGCACACACCTATATTCCCAGCTGCTTGGGAGACTGAGGCAGGGGCATTACCTGAGCCCAGGAGTTTGAGGTTGCAGTGAGATATTATCGCATGCCACTGCACTCCAGCCTGGGTGAGAGTGGGACTCTATCTCTAATAAATAAATAAGTAAAAATTTAAAATTAAACTATGTAATAGACTATGTAAAATGCTTAATGCAGTGGCTGGTCCATAGTAAGTACTCAATAAATGATAACTGATAATATAATATGTCTAAAATTCCGTAGTTCTACAAACCTCATATCTGTCTTTTCTCCTAGTTTTGGCTCTATGTTCATACTGGATATTAAACATTCAGTGTCTGCCTTTCCTTATTTGCAAAAAAAAAAAAAAAAAAAAAAAAGGTAACAATGTCTTCATTAACTCTTTGCTCAGGAGGAAGCAGAGTTACCCAAGAGGGCAGGAAGTGGAAAATGGGACACCTGTCTCCTCAACCCTGAGATGCTTCCATGCTCTCAATAGTCACTTGCGCTAATCAGTGGAAAAGGGAACCAACTGGAAGCAAAACCAGAGTAAATTGGCAATTACCAAACTCTTTCTTTTTATGAAAATGCTTGGTTATTTGTCAGACTTTTGGCCCATTCAGTATTTCTCAGTGTATTCTTTATTCCTCTTGTATGGTGTGACAACCTGGGTGGGAAGGGTAATAAGGAAGAGAAACAAACCCCTGGTCCTCAAAACCTCTCCTGTTGCCTGGCATGGAAAGTGGACTTACCTTTCCAGAGAAGATAGTGTGACCCTGTTGAAAAGAGAAGCCAATCTAAACGGTTGTAATGGCTCTGTACTCCTCTCATGCTCCAGCCTGTTCCTCAGCTGGGAAACATGATTTAGAAAAAATCCACGTTGCCCCCTTTCTCTTGTACTTGCTGTGTGAACATGCAAAAGGTCTCATATTCTCCCTTGTTTTTCAAGCAATACATATATTGAGATTGAAGAGGACAGCATTGCTCTAGCTTTATTCTGGAACACGAAAAGAAACTAGATCCTAATCAACAGATTCTCAGAGAGTGATTTAATGTGTCACTGGAGCACTTATCTCCATAGCATCGTCACTTGACTTTTTGCCCAAATTTACAGAATTGCGCATGTAAATCCCTGCATGGAATACCCTTCATGTGGCTGTGCTTCTGCGAAGTCCAAACCGATTCTCTCTTTTCTCTTTGATGCAGTGGCTTGCCCATAGCAAATGTCATTGATTTCTAGCATGGTTTCAAAGCAGCTTCCAGAGATTTCCTGATATCTAATTAATTTCACCCTTCTCAGGCTCTTCTCAACTCTCTTGTCCTCATCCCATCATCTCAGAATTCTTCACCAGAACTGAGAAGGTAGATACACCGATGGTTAGCTCCTTTTGGAAGCCTTGTCTTGCTCTGTACAGACACAGTCATTAGCGAACCACTCTTTTATTAATTTTGGAGAAGGAAAAACATACGCAGATGCCATTTTATATTATTGTTTAAGAATGTCAAAATATTATAAAGTGGGTTCTAGGTATTTTAACAGCAAAAGGCAGTGAAGGATATTTTAATAGTCACTATAAATAGCAGCCCATTGTACTACAATTATTAAGAGTTAATTATTGGGCACAACAGAATGTGGAACAGACTATTGTGCCAGGAAGTGTTCTCCAAGAGTCTATTTTATTTTATTTTATTTTTAAAATTTATTTTTCAATTTCAGTAGAGATGGAGTTTCGCCATGTTGCCCAGGCTGGTCTTGAACTCCTGAGCTCAAGCAATCCTCCCACTTCGACCTCCCAAAGTGCTGGGATTACAGGCCTGAGCCACTGCAAAAGGCCAAGAGTCAATTTTAAAAACCAGTTTAGAGTGCAAAGTAAAAAAGTAATGCTTGCTGGGCTGTGGTGGAAACCTGTTGGCAATGGTGTAAAATAGAGCAAGGCATATCTGGACAGAGTCTTCATGGATGGTCACACTTTGTCCACGTGGGGTGAGAGAAGACAAAGAAATTGGTTCTCGAAGGTAAAGTGTTCTCTCTCTCAGCTCTGTAGGCCCCAAACCTTGAGAGTCCACTTACCCATGGATGATTGAGCCTCAGAATGGCTTATACTATTCCTAATCTGAACTGCACCAAAATCTAAGCCTGAACACCCTGTTTTCTGCACAGGCCCCATCTCCTTGGTCAGGAAGTCCATTTAGAGAAACAACATACTGTCTAGATTTTATATTGTGGTATAATTAAATGACATAAAGTCAGAATAGACCAGGTGCAGTGGCTCACACCTGTAATCCCAGCACTTTGGGAGGCTGAAGCTGGTGGATCGCTGGAGCCCAGGAGTTCGAGACCAGCCTGGGCAACATAGTGAAATCTTGTCTCTACAGAAAAAATACAAAAATTAGCTGGTCGTGGTGACACACACCTGTAGTCCTAGCTACTTGCGAGGCTGAGGTGGGAGGATCGATTGAGCTCGGGAGGTGGAGGTTGCAGTGAGCCGAGGTCACCCTACTGTACCCTAGTCCAGGTGACACAGTGAGAACCTGTCTCAAAAAAAAAAAAAAAAAAAACCAAAAATCAAAATAATGGAACTAAGAGGTCTTTTCATCTTCCTAATGGAACAACCTCTACCACCTAAATATTTTCTGTCAGACTTCTGCCCAGTTATCAGAAGTCAGAACATCCTCTCTCTGGGAATGTAGGAGATAATGTAAACAGACATATAGTAACCATATTTGCTACTTTCTCTGATGACAATGTTGATTTTAGGAAAAAAGTCAACGAAACACTGAATAAAGCCCTGAAATTTTCCACAATGATGCATCAAAAATCTTTTGACCCTGCAAATTCTCTTTTAAAAGTTAAAGTTTCCCTTGTTTTTTTCAGGTGCCCTAGTCAGGATAGGGCTGACCCTAGTCCCTTTGGGAAGAGCTTCCAAGTGCCACTAATCTCTCTATAATGCCTACAAAGTCCTATTCCTTCTAAGCAAAAAGGGATCTTTTTTTATTTTTTAACTGGATTCCTGCCTCAACTTGAGAAGTATACAAAGATCAAAGGACTAGTTGGGTCTTGTGAGAAAGCGACAGCTTTATAAGGGGGAGTTGGAAGTGTCTCGGTGCTGGATATGCAATAGTTCTTTGACTTTTGCTGGACTGGGCCGCATTACTAATTCCTTTTCTAAACCATTTCTACCCCAGTCACACATTATTCACCACTCCTTTCTTCTCACCCTCCCATCCTTCTTAAGGTATTTGTTGACAATAGTATTAGGCACTATTTTAGTTACTAATCTGTGACTCCATAGATCCGTAGCATCTTTTTTTCTTACTGTTTCCAGCCCTGTTTATAGCTTTTTAAACCAGTGCACACTCTAGATCTGAAGTGGGCTCTTTTGGTTTTTTTTGTTTTGTTTTGTTTTGTTTTTCCAAGACACATCTACCTTTTCACATCACAAAGAGACCTTTTCCTCAAAAATGATTCCAGTGAGCTCACTCTATTGCAGCTTCCTAAGATGTGTAACTTACTCTCCCCAAGTTCCTTAGAATAGATATTATGGATACCTTGATATTATCATGAAAATGTGAAGTTTTTATATTGGAATGCCAAGACTTTAAAACAGGATAGAATAGGGAACCCAAATATAATTATGAAATCAGAAAGGCAAACATAATTCACCTTAATTCACACAGGGGAGGAGCTAGATTCCTCTAGTTAAGTAGTTTGATATGATAGAAAACTAAAAGAGCAGGAAGGGAAAGAGACATAAATAGAATTCACTATATAACTATTAGGTTTCACGTCATTTAATTTAATTTCCACATGGAGGCTGATATTTGGCTGTGCAGCAATTAGGCACTAGAACGGTCAAACCAATTGTTTTCAGCAGGTGCCACTCTGATTGGTCAGTGCCCAGGCTCTATCAGTAGTTAAATACTTGAAATATCATTTAAAACCACACTGAGCCTACATAATAGTTATTAATCCTACAAAGTAGTTATTTTTGTCTACATTTCAAAGAAAGGCTTAGTGAAGTTAAGTGAATCTACGGCTAGCAATGGAGTTTTATGAGAATTATCTCATTTACCCCTTTTTGAATACCCCTTAGGAGATATTATCCTAATTTTACAGATTAGGAAACTGAGGCTCAGAGAGATTAAATAAATTGCCCCATGATGCACAAGTAGAAAAGCAAGAGTTCAAATTCAAGCCTAGTTCTATCTGACTCAGAGGTCCATTCATTTCATTATACCACTTTGCCTGCAAATGTCTTTGTGCTATATTTGCCACTAAGCCAACTCTATGTCGTAAGTAGAATTTTCTGGGATCCTAGCTTTGTATTGTTGGTTTCAGTGATCTCTAGGCCTTTTCCAGCCATAACCATCACGTCAAGGTGTAAGTTAAGGTCTTTGTTCAAGGAGTCAACAAGGCATTTGTGTATACTCTAGTCATTCCCATATAGGGAGTGCTTTCATTAGACAATCAGTTGCATCATTTTCCTTGATACGTTCTCTCTGGGATAAAGAGAGGAAGAACAGCTTAACACTCTGGCTGGGTACTTTCCAAGTGTGGCCTGTGGGAACTGAACATTTTGAAGGTAGAGTTAGTTGATTCTGCTTCTGTAACTGAAATTCTCAGGATGCCAAAGAACTTTCCAACTTTCGTGTCTATGTTGCCCAACATCACTTCTGAGGAAATTTTCTGCTTATTGTTTCCCACCACAATCAGATTTTGAGAAGTGTTGTAATATAGTGCAGTGGAGGCTAGATAAGCAATCAGCAAAAATAGACCTAGGTTCCAGTCATGTTCTTCCATACCTGGCTACAGAAGTTCAGGCAAGGAGTTCCCCATCTCTTAATGTCTCGTTCTTTTTTAAAACAATTTTTTTTTTTGAGACAAGATCTTGCTCTGTCATCCAGGCTGGAATGTAGTGGCATGATCACAACTTACAGCAACCTTGACCTCCTGAGCTTGAGCAATCCCCCCACTTCAGCCTCGTGAGTAGTTGGGCCTACAGGTGCACATCACCACGCCTAGCTAATTTTTAAAAACTTTTTGTACAGGTGGAATCTCATTATGTTGCCCAGGCTGATCTTGAACTCCTGAGCTCAAGCGATTCTCCCGCCTCAGCCTCCCAAAGTGTTAGGATTACAGGTCTGAGCCACCATGCCTGGCCTGATCTCTCATTCTTTAACCCTCATGGGGTTGTTTTGGGTATCAAATGAGATAATGGTGTCAATGTGCTTTTTAAGCTATACTTTCTCATGGAAATACATTGCTGCATTCAACATTTAACTAGTTACAGAATTCCTTTACAGCCATGGAATTTTGGCATGGAAAAGGTGTTAGGATCTACTTCAGTGGTTAAACAAATTTATAAATAAAACCCTTATTTCAATAGAAACCTTATTAGAAAGAGCAATAAATAAAAAGGTAGAAGCAGAATTTAGCTGCTCTGGTTGAAGCAAAAGTGGGCGTACTGAGTTCCCTGCCAATTCTGCTTTTTACCATTATAGAGTTCCCCGAGTCTCCTGTTCGAAACCTTAAGTTTCCAAAGAAACACAGTTTGAAAATCACTTACATAATCCAAACCCTCATATACAGATGGGCCTGATATCCAGAGAAGGAAATGGACTTGCCTAGTGCCATCCACCTCATACAGGGAGAGCTGGAATTAGAAGGCACATAGCTCACCCATAATATGGCAATATACTTTTCTTGCATAATGGTAATTTTGATCAAGAGATAGGCAAGGATACTTTTTTCGACATGAAGTATCTGAATTAGGGTAAATACACATGAAGTAGCAGGTATTTTGGTGTGAGGGGTACAATTCTAGACAGTCTCACTCCAGAACCTGTGCTGTTTATGTTGGTTTTTGTATTTTGTTTTGGTTTTTTGTTTTTGTTTATTTTTTGTTTGTTTGTTTTTTTGAGACAAGGTCTCACTCTGTCACCCAGGCTGGCGGGCAGTGGTGCAATCGTGGCTTCCTGGGCTCAAGCGATCCTAAAGCCTCAGCATCCCTCGTAGTTGGGACTACATGCATGAGCCACCACACCTTTATGTTTTAAAAGCACATGCCATAGTGCCTTTCACATAGTAGATGCTAAATATACGTTAATTCTCTTCTGGTCTTATTGAAAACAGGAGATATTTGGACAACCGTAAGTTGAGGAGGTAAAGAAAAGGGAGAGGAGGAACTTAAGCACTTGATAGAATCAGATCATATGGACGGGCAAACATGGAGTTAATATTACTATTCTTAATCACTTTCCCTACTTCCCACTTTCCTTAGCATCCTCCCCTCCACCCTTGAAAATCATCCAGTTTGATCTTCAAGTCATTGCACTAGAGCTGGCTGCTTTCCTGCTATAGGACTTCATCCAAACCTACACCCACACAAGCCATGTGTCTACTCCCTCCTGTATCTCATTAAAGGCCATGTTGATGATTCAAAAAAAAATGAGAAAATTATGTTTGGAGAGAAGACTGTAAGCCTGGATACACTTGGCCAGGGCAGAACTTGCCTGTCTGCAGAAGTTCACTCTGATGAAAGAGGGAATTCTGCTTCCTATCCTCTCAGGATATCGTCTGTAATAAAGTTGCATTTGTGTTGCACTTTATACTCTCCAAAGAACTTTTGCAGATGTTATCACATGTGATGCTCACAAGAAACTTCTGAGCGAGGCAGAGCAAGTTCATTCAATAAGTATTTAATGCATCCTACTACCTGCCAAGCCTTGAGCTAGGCCTTGGCTTAAGCATGTGAATAAGGCTAACTCCTACTCATCCTCTCAGCTCAACACAAATGTCATCCTTTTCTGAGAGGATTTCCCTTTCCGGCCCCCTGCTTTCTCCTAATTTCCTGCTTGTATCCTTCATAAGACTTATCACAATTTAATTATAGATTTATTTGTTTATTGTCTGGCTTCTCTACTTGCACTGTGAGCTTCAAGAGGGTTAAGACGTGGTTCCCCACACATAGCACAGTGGGGAAGGTTTCATAGTCTGGTAGAGAAACAGAGAAGCACACACAGAAGCATAAGAAACTACTCTTGATGCCTTGGAAGAAGTCTGCTTAGAGTAGGGTCCTAGTAATAAGAGGAACAAATTCTATTTCTATGTGTTAGAAAAAGCTTCCCTGATGGAGTTACATATGAGCTGAATCTTGAAACATTATATAGAAACAAAGGTGGGGAAATACTTCCCCAAAGAGAAAGCAACATAGGCAATAGCATGGAGGCATAAGCACAGAGCCATATTCTAGGAACTGTAAGCATTTTGGTAATTTCTGGAGCACGTAAGAGCGAAGTGAAGGGTGTGAGTTGGTGAAAGATGAACTTGAAGAAGCAAGAACCAAATTAGCAAGAGCACTGTGAATGCTGTGCTACTCAGACTGAACTTCATTCCAATGACAATAATAATGGCTACTATTTATTGACTACTTCCATTCACAATAACAATAGCTACTATTTATTGACTATTAACTTTAAGCTGAGTACTTTACGTACATTTCCTTTTTAAAAAACTCTTTCTTATAGAAAATTCCACACATATGTATAAGTAGAAAGAATAATACAATGAACCTCCGTGTACCCAATTACCCAGCTTCAACAATTATCAACTCATGCCAATTGTTCTGGTAATCTGTTGCTGCATTGAAAAACCACCCTCCAAACTTCATGGGATAAAACAAGAATTTTATTAGATTCTGCGACTTGGGGCACCAGGAATGTGGGCAGGGCTTACCTGGGCAATTCTGTTGGTTGTAGCACCAACTGAGGCCACTCAGGAGTGGCCTACTGATAGATGGCTGATAGTAGTGGCTAATAGATGAGCTGGTCTGGAGGGTCCAAACAAAGCTTCACGCCTATGTCTGGTGGCTTGATGGAAATGGCTGGAAGGCTGAGATGAGCTGGAACTGTTGACTGGAATATCTAAATGTAGCGTCTCTGGCATGACAGTCTCAGGGTAATCAAAGTTCTTACTGGCTTCTCCCTTAGCAAGTGTCCAGAGAGAACTAGGCAGGAGCTTCATGAGGTTTTCTGACTTTGTCTCAGATGTAACACAACATCACTTCGGCTATATTGGTTCTAAGTGAGTTACAAGGTTTGCTAGGATGCAAAGAGAACAGAATTAGATTCAACCTCTTAAATGGGGTGAGTGTCAAGGTCACCTTGTAGAAGAGCACGTAGAATGGGAGATATTGTTGCTGCCATATTTGAAAACACAATCTTCCACACCATTCCTGTTTTATCTATACCCCTACACGTCCTCCACTTCCATGGACTATGTGAAACCAAATCTCAGACATCACATTTTCATCTGCAAACATTTCTGCGTATATAGACTCGTTAGTGGGCATTTTTTTAACCATTTACAAATGAAGAAACTAGAACCAAGAGGAGCTTGTATCACTTGTCAAAAGTCACAAAATAGCCTTTACAAAATTAAAAAAATTAGCCAGGTGTGGTGGCATACACCTATGGTCTCAGCTACTCTGGAGGCAGAGGCTGAGGCTTGAGCCCAGGAGATCGAGGCTGCAGTTAACCTTGATTGCACCACTCAACTCCAGGCTGGGCAACAGAGTGAGAAACGGTAAAAAAAAAAAAAAAAGCCACAAAACTTACTGGTTCAAACATATGATTCCTTAATATGTTTGATTCTACTGCCTATGCTCTTTCCATATTGCTATTTTATAATGGTGAGCCACTGAGGGATTTTATTTTGTGTATTTATCTTAAGAGCTAGGTTATCACCGTGTTGCCCAGACTCGAGTGCAGTGGCTATTCACAGGCAAGAACAGAGTACACTGCAGCCTTGAACTCCTGGCCTCCAGCAATCCTCCTGCCTTGGCCTCCTGAGTAGCTGGGACGATAGACACATGCCACCGTGCCTGGCTTCCTGAGTGATTTTAAACAGAGAAGTGATATAATCTTGGCTTAGAAAAGTTCTTCTTAGTTACAACATAGAAGGTAGATTGGAAGGGCCCAGAGTGGGGACAGAGAAACCAGCTAAAGGGCTGTAATTAGTCTAGGCCAGTACTTCTCAGATTTTAACGTGCATATGAATCACCTAAAGAGCTTGTTAAAATGTGGATTCTGATTTTTTAGGGTCTGGAGTGAAGCCCAAGATTCTGTGTTCCCAACAAGCTGCTACTTGGCTGAAGACCACATTTTGGGTAGCAAGAGTCTAGGCTAAGAATGATGAAAGTCTGAGCCAGGGAAGTAATATTGGGAGTAAGAAAGGGTTTACAAAGAAAAGAAGATAGAATCTATAGGAATTGTTTATCATAGGTAGTACCATTCCCATTTTCCTATTGATTCATAGGGAGGGTTAAAGGAGCTGAAAGATTATATACCTAGTTAACAACTAAGCTAGGACCAGAACCCAAACCTATCAATTCCTCATCCCACCTGTTTGCCACCCAAGAGAAGGTAAACAATACAGCTACAAAACATTAGTATTCCAAGTAAAACCAAACAATGAAAGTCTTTAACCAACGCATTCCACACAAAATTTAGTTCACATTTACTTCATTTTAAACTTATCTCCCTTAACCATTTCTTTCTTTTCTTTTCTCTTTCTCTCTCTCTCTCTCTTTCTCTCTTTCTTTCTTTCTTTTTTGTTTTTAGACAGGGACTCACTTTGTCACCCAGGCTGGAGTGCAGTGGAGCAATCTCAGCTCACTGCAGCCTCAACCTCCTGGGCTCAAGTGATCCCCCTGTCTCAGCCTCCCAAGTAGTTAGGACTACAGGCACATGCCACCACGCACGGCTAATTTTTGTATTTTTTGTACAGACGGGTTTCACCTTGTTGCCCAGGCTGGTCTTGAACTCATGAGGTTAAGCCACCCACCTGCCTCGGCCCTCAAAGTGCTAGGATTACATGCGTGAGCCATCACGCCCGGCCCCTTAACTATTTCTTAAACTCTTTGTGCCTGCCACCATGTCTTTAGCATAGGTGGAACATAAATCCAAAAAAATCATGTGCTTCACTATATTAAGTTTTTAAAAGCAGCATTTTACGGTGTTTAGTTACAAGTACTAGGATATCCGGGAGCTATGCTACCCAGTCACTGGACACTTTTATCCTGGATTTAACTGAGGAAAAATTTTACAGAGGGCATGAGATTTGACCTGGATCTCACAGGATGGGAAGGAGCTAGACAGGATGAAAGGAATGAAGGGGGCATTTCCAGGAGTGGAATGGTGGCAATCAGATCCAGGGGCAGGACAATACGTAATGTGAACTGCATATGTAAGTTACATGGTAAGCCTCTGCTCGCACTTCCAAAAACCCCCCAGAAAATCAGTTATAACAAAGAGGGGAAACCATGGATTACCTTTTCTGCATTAGTTGTTTTGGAGAGAATTTGCATTGCAGTAGGATAGCTACCACTCAGGAAGGTGAGAATTGGGGATGGGGGTGGGGATAAGATGTGAGGTGACACCAAAGAGATGAATATCAGATCCACATATCCACCTGTCTATCTGAATGGGCATGTGTTTAATGATTATCTCATCCCAGGGGGAGGAGGGAAGAAGCTTCTCTAGCTATTCTGTTCAGGGCCTGACCACCCCCTCCCATGCCCAGGAGGCATTCACAAATGAAGGCTTGAAGTTTAACCATTTGAGGAACTACCAGACTGTTTTCCAAAGCAGCGGCACCATTTTACAATCTCACTAGCAATGTATGAGGGTTTCAGTTTCTCTGCATCCTCCCTGACACTTGTTATTATCTGCCTAGTGGATGTGACGTGGTATCTCATTGTGGTTTGGTTTGCATTTCCCCCTTCCCAGGGCTAATGATGTTGAATATCTTTCCACGTACTGATTTCCACATAGCTCTTGATTGCTGATTGTAGGCATTTATTCACAACTCTGGTAACACAGTTACCATATCACCCAGAAATTCGACTCCCATGTATATACCCAAGAAAATTTAAAACATATGTTTACACAAAAAAAATTATACAAGAATGTTCACAGTAGTATTATTCATAACAACTAAAAAAAGGAAACAGTCCAAATGTCCATCAATTAATGAATGGACAAACAAAAGTGGTATATTCATACAATGGAATATTATTCGGCCGTAAAAAGGAATGAAGTACTGATACATGCTACAAAGTGGATGAACTTTGGAAATGTCACACTAGGTGAAAGAAGTCAGGAACAAAAGGTCACACGATTCCACTTATATGAAATATCCAGAATAGGAAAATCCAGAGAAATGAAAAGTAGAATGGTTGTTACCAGAGCCTGAAAGGAGGATGAATGCGGAGTAACTTCTTAATCGGTGTGGGGTTTTATTTTGTAGTGATTGATGGAAATGTTTTGGAACAAGATGTGCGCCACTGAGTTGTTTACTTTAAAATGGTTAATTTTAGCTCAAGGAGCCAGATGGAACCGGCTCCAGCACACCACTGCCTGAAGATTTTGCCCTCTTAAGTCAGAAAGATCTTACTGTTTATGCCTTATGATAGTCACATGCCACCGCTGAGAAAATGAGTACCGAAATGACTAGCACTTCGAATGGGAAGGGGGCGAACTCCTGGAGGGCAAAAATTCAATATCTGAAATATATTATCCTATCATCTCTCTGTCTACCTCTCTATCTACCTTCTTACTCACCTTTGTTGAATACTTAATTTTCCCAACAGTTTTATTTATGGGGAGATTGAGAAGTAGAAATAACTAAGATCATACACATCTAGGAAGTGGCAAAGGTGGGATTTAAACTTTGGTCCACCTCAGTCTGTGTTCTTACATTTAAATGGCAGCCTCGGGGAACCATGGGAATGGTACATAGCCATGTTCCTTGGGTACCCTCAAGCTATGGGGAAACTGCAACACTAAGTATGGCTGCTTCCTAAAGACTTCAGTTTCAGTTCAGAACTGGTGGCTTTGGAGCATTTTGAGGAACTGTGGGGCCGTGGAACTGCCTAGCTGTCAGAAATGATTTAGTCAGAACCATGGGGCTCTACCTGATCTGAGGCTTCTTTTGTCATCCCTTTCAGAAAATCCAAACAGGAATTTAAATATTTGGGGGTTTTCGTAGGGAGCTGAGATGCATATTGCTTCCAGGTACCTTTAGGACCATCGTTTCTAAAGACCTCACTTACCAGATGAAGAAACAAGCTTATAGAGGGGAAATGACTTCCCTAAGATCACCCAGCTGATTCAGTCAAGCGTCACCAGTAGATGAAGAATTAACTGGAAGAAATTTGTCCTCATCCTCAACCTCTCCATTTCCCATTCCATCTTTTTTAATGTTCCTTCCTTGGTATCTCAATAAGATATACTCTTAAAAAAACTCTTTATTATATTTATTATAGAATTTCATATACTGTATATTATTTATTTATAAATTTCTTGTTTTTTTCTTTTTTGTTCTTTTTTTTTTTTTTTTTTTTTGAGGCAGGGTCTCACTCCGTAACTCAGGCTGTAGTGCAGTGGCATGATCTCGGCTCACTGCAGCCTCTGCCTCCCTGGCTCAAGCAATGCTCCCACCTCAGCCTCCCGAGTACCTGGGACCGTGGGTGCGCCTCATCATGCCCAGCTAATATTTATTTATAAATTATACATAATTTATATATTTTGCTGAATGGGTGATTGCTTTCTAAAATATTTTAAAGCAAGCCCCAGACAGCATACTATTGCAAGGTATATATTCATAAAGAAAAGCGGTGTGATATATATAATAGCAGAACCTAAATAAACATAAAGCCTACAGTGGGCTGAAGGTAGGAGACCTAGGCCTTGTTTTACTTAGCTGTGCCACTAAGTAGCTATCTAATCATGGGAAAGTTGTTTAAGCCCTTAGTCCCAGATTTATTTCCTTAAAAACAAAATAAAACTATATTTTATTACGATTTACAACATTAAAATTCTATGACAACTCATGGCCAGACACGGTGGCTCACGCCTGTAATCCCAGCACTTCGGGATTACAGATCTCAAAGGTGGGCAGATCAACTGAGGTCAGGAGTTCAAGACCAGCCTGGCCAGCATGGTGAAACCTCATCTCTACTAAAAATGCAAAAATTAGCCTGGTGTTGTGGCACGTGCCTGTAGTCCCAGCTACTTGGGAGGCTGAGGCACAAGAATCGCTTGAACCTGGGAGGCGGAGGTTGCAGTGAGCCGAGATCATGCCACTGCACTCTAGCCTGGGGGACAGAGCAAGACCTTGTCTCAAAAACAAAACAAAACACAAAAACCTGTAACAATTCAAATTCCCTGAGGGATATTTGAATTTAAAAAGGGAACAGACGTTTAATGCTCCCTGGTTACTTATCTGGTAAAGGAAAGTGATTTGGGGTAGAATTAGTTATAGCTGTGGGGATGGGAGAAGAATTGTTCAGAGGTCTTAAAGTTACGCTTTTCGTGCAGATGCCAAAACGTTTCCAAAGAAGGCTGGTCTTGACTACCACAGCTGCCAGGTGTGATTCTGAGAAATGCAAAATTATGCCACAACTCCTCTTTACTAGTAGACTTTCAGGATTAGTTGTTTGAATACCCTGAAGATCAACTGTCCGAATTAAATTGGGAAACTGTGGTTTAAGTATAAAATATTTTCCAGCTTCAAACGAATATCTATTTTCTGAAGTATCCCAAAACTCCACAATTTGTTTAACCATAAGGGTTTTCTTTTTTCCTTTATTTTACTGCGGTTTGTGAGAAGTTAATGAAAGGCCAGTTTCTGGAAGTTGAATGCTGCCATCTGGTGGTTGACAGGCAGCACTGAGCTGGAGTAGGGAAATCTTTCCGCCAGACCCGTGGCAAAAAAGAAACAACAAAAAACCCCACAGGACTAATGGCATAAGATGTAGGTCCGGACACAGTGGCCACGCCTGTAATCCCAACACTTTGGGAGGCCTATGTGGGAGGATTACCTGAGGCAAGAGTTCGGGACCAGCTGGGCAACACAGTGAGACCCCCGCCCACCTACACCCGCAACCATCTCTTAAAGAAAAAAAAAGCATGAGATGTACAAATCAAAAAGCAACTTAAATGCTTTTTATTTTACCCACAAATGTGTTTATTTTTTCTAATATAAGTAAAATATGATTATTTCAGGAATTTATAAAATATGTTAAAGTACATGTGGGAAAATACAAATTTCCTACAGTTCTTAAATTCTAACGCATTTTGGTGCATTTTTTTCCCATCTTTGTTTATTGCATTCTTTGCAATATCCCAAGTTTCATTAAAAATTCAATTTTTTGCCGGGCACGGTGGCTCAGGCCTGTAATCCCAGCATTTTGGGAGGCCGAGGTGGGGGGATCACGAGGTCAGGAGTTCGAGACCAGCCTGGCCAACATGGTGAAACCCCCGTCTCTACCAAAAATACAAAAATTAGCCGGGCGTGGTGGTGGGCGCCTGTAATCTCAGCTACTCGGGAAGCTGGGGCAGGAGAATCGTCTGAACCAGGGAGGCAGTGGTTGCAGTGAACCGAGATTGCGCCATTGCACTCCAGCCTGGGTGACGGGCAAGACTCTGTCTCAAAGAAAAAAAAATTCAATTTTTTTCATAACTCTGACTTTCATCCAAAAATATTTCTTGAGTACCTTCTGAATACCAAGTACTTCGTTAGGCACTAGAGATAAAATAATAAAGAAAAAAATCTAGAAAGTCCCTGTCCTCACAGAGCTTGCATTCGGGGTCAAGAGCAACAATAAACAAATGAAGACACAATTAAAGGTTAAATCATGAGAAATGCTATGAAGAAAAATAAGGCTTGACAAAAGGAAATAGAATGATTACAGAGCTACTTCAGATAGGGTGGTCATGAAAGGCCCCTCTGAGGTAGTGTAATAAGTAACATTTGAGCAGCATTCTGAATGACCAGAAGGAGAAAGCCATGTAAATCTGTAGGGGAAGAGTCCCATAGGGCAGGGGTCCCCAACCCCCAGGCCACAGACCGGTATCTGTCCAGGCCGCACAGCAGGAGGTGAGAGGAGGCTGAACTTCATCTATATTTACAGCTGCTCCCCATCACTGGCATTACTGCCTGAGCTCCGCCTCCTGTCAGATCAGTGGCAGCATTAGATTCTCATAGGAGCGTTAACTCTACTGTGAACTGTGCATGCAAGGGATCTAGGTTGCAAACTTCTTGTGAGAATCTAATGCTTGATGATCTGTCATTGTCTCCCATCGCCTCCGTCCAGATGGGACCGTCTAGTTGCAGGAAAACAAGCTCAGGGCTCCCACTGATTCTACATTAAATTGTGTATTTCATTATGTATTACATTCATTATATTCATTCAGTATATTCATTATATATTACCATATAATAATAATATAAATAACGTGCACAATAAATGTAATGCACTTGAATCATCCTGAAACCATCCCCCCTGCCTACACCCAATCAATGATAAAATTGTCTTCCACAAAACCTATCTTTAGTGCCAAAAAGGTTGGGGACCTCTGCCCTAGGTGTGAAAAGTGTTCTAAGAGGAAAGGGAAGTGCAAATGCTCTGAGGCAGGAGCATGCTTACTGTATTAGTGGCATAGTAAGGAAGCTGGTGTGGCTGGAAAGGTGTGTGGGAGATAAAAACAGGAAGGAAATAAAATAGGAGGGCGCAGCCAGACATCAAACCACAACAGGGCCAAACCATGTACAAACTTTATTTTCCCCCATTTAAATCCATTTAACATAACAGAGCTGCATCTTGAAGGATGGGCAGGATCCACAGTCAGCAAAGGAGGGAAAGAACATCCCAGAGAGAGACCAATGATGAAGCAAAGGCATGAGCGCTTTTAAGGTTAAGAGTATGAGCTCTGGGACTTGAGAGAGATCTCCCAACTCTGCCACTTCTGGTTGTACCATGATCCCCTTTTCCCGAACCAATAAATAGTACAGTTAGTACATCATAGGCCCTGTCTCTAGGAACCCTAAGATCAGACGAAGATGGCTACACTGATAGAGTGGTAAAGATCCAGCCAAGCAGAGGGTCACCCAACATCCACTATTATTATTGGATGGAGTATTAGAGTGGGGATGTAGTAGACGGGAGAGAGGGAGGGAGTTTGGCACATTAAAAAGTAAGAAGCAGAAAGACTGTTGGATGGAGAGATGGAGATAAGGGGTAAGCACTATAATTTCACCGGATCTTGGGCAGGAGTTTTAACTACCACTAAGAAGTAAGATCCTGCATTATCTCAAACTTTAGTATACATCAAAATTTTCTGGAGAGTTTGCTAAAACACAGATTTCTGGGACCTATACCCAGAGGTTTTGATTCAATAGGTCTGAGGTGAAGCCTGAGAATTTGCAAGTTCCCAGGTGAGGCTGAGAATGCTGGTTTGAAGACCACACACAGAAAATTCATGCTATGATTGGTGCCAAATGAAGCAAAAATGGGAAATTCAGTCAGCCTGTTTCTTTGTTCTGTTCACATACTGCCAAACAGCTAGACTGCACATCTCTTGGCATTGTCCCAACTGATTGTTATGACAATGTTGTACTTCTGATGTTACTCAAGGCAGAGAGGGAGAGGTTTGTGACTTATATAGCTGCTGTTTCATACAGGGGAAAAACCATTTGAAGCTTGGGAAATATTGCTGGGCTCACTGACTTATGCTGTTGCTTTTGCTTCTTGCTTTTTTTTTTTTTCCTTTTGAGACAGTTTCTCGCTCTGTCGCCCAGACTGGAGTGCAGTGGCGCCACTCGCTGCAGCCTCCACCTTCCAGTCTCAGATGATTCTCTCACTTCAGCCTCCCAAGTAGCTGGGATTGCGGGTACACACCGCCCCACTTGGCTATTTTTTCTGTAGAGACAGGGTTTCTCCATGTTGCCCGGGCTGGTCTGGAACTCCTGGGCTCCAGCAATCTACCTGCCTTGGCCTCCCAAAGTGCTGGGATTATAGGTATGAGTCACTGCACCTGGCCATACTGCTGCTCTTTACCGTAATTACCCATTAGCAAGCAAGACGTTGAAAGCAATGTATCCATCCCATATTCTTTGTAAATGAGATTATGAGAAAACAAGCCTTTTAGTATTCTGGTAGTGGGGATGTCAAATGGTACAACCTTTCTGTACAGCAACTTCTTTGTAGCATCCCAAATATGCACTATTTGATCCAGCAATTTTACTTCTGGAAAACTATCATACGTAATGAATTGAAGAGGCACTGCAAACATATAAGTACATGAAAACTCACCACAAGCATAATTTACAAAAACTTAAACTGAAAACGGCCTAACTATCCAGCAATGGGGAACTGGATAAATAGCGTTGAAAGCTTTACTGTGGAAGAAGGCTTAGTGGCAGTAAAATAAATACGGAGGTAGATATTACAAGTTTGCGTGTGTGTGTGTGTGTGTGTGTCTGTGTGTGTGATAATTTTGGGTACTTTGTATTTTGAAAAATTTCTGCAATTAACGTATTATTTTTGTGATATGAAGAAACATTCTTTCTCCAAATCATTTGCCACAAATTACATTAGGAAGCTTCATGCATATTGGGCAACAGAGTGGGACCACGTCTCAAAAAAAAAAGTATACAAGAAGATGTGTATAGCTTATATGCAATTACTATGTTATTTCATATCAGGGACATGAGCACCCGTGGTTTTGGTATCCACTGGGGTCCTGGAGTTAATCCCCCGCAGATACCAAGGGACAAATGTAGTAGATTGGACTAAATCCACGTTCAACTTGAAGTTCGTTTTAAAAATAAATAATTGAAGTTGGCTTATTTCTTTGACCTTTGTATCCTTCATGAAGGTGCAGTACAGGAAGAGACTCTTTGTGAATTAAGGGCTCCAGGTAGAATCTAGTTAACTGCATTTTTTTCTGATACATAAAAGATACCTTTTTATACATCAAGTAGTCCTAAAACAGACATGAATTCTTTAATATCACGTGAACAAGCTTATTGTGCAATTCTATTATACTCACCTGATTATCCTTTGCTTGAAAGTTGAATTTCAAGTATATTCCTCTGGGCTGGTGCAGAAAACTCTTGGTTGTAGTATATTTTGTCCTTAGGAGTAAAGTTTTAACCCTATGTCTCGCATTTGTGTCATTTAAGCGTAATAATTAATAAAAATATATTTGACAGCCACTAATTAGATGAGCAACTTTGGGCCATTCAACTTCATGTAAGTCTCATTAACACCAGCTATAAAACGAAGAAGGTATATTCAAGAATCTTCAAGCTCCCTTTTTAGTAGTTAGATTCCAAGTTCTGAATCAGGGAGTATTAGTGCAGCATTCAGAAGGATTGTAAACATACATTAATCTAGTCTTTTTTAAATCATTACATCAAAATATCTAGGTGAGTTTTTCTACTGTTTATCTTTTTTAAAAATTGCATGCATGCATTAATCTAGTCTTTTTTATATTGTTACTTCAAAATCCCCAGATGAGTTTTTCTACTGTTTATTTTAAAAAATTTCTTCTTCTTCCTGGGCTCAGGTGATCCTCCCACCTCAGCCTCCCAAGTAGCTGGTACTACAGTACGTGCCACCACAACCAGCTAATTTTTTGTATCTTTTTTTGTAGAGACGGGGTCTCACTCTGTTGCCCAGGCTGGACTCGAACTCCTGGGCTCAAGTGATCAGCCTATCTTGGCCTCCCATAGTGCTAGGATCATAGGTGTGAGCCACCGTGCCCAGATTCCACTGTTTAAATGCCAAATCAGTCTTACTATTTTTAAAGTATGGTTATCCCTATATGCATTTTGGAACAAAAGTAGCCAGAGTCTTCATATAGAGAAAAAAAATGGATTCATGGTTGCCTTGGGCTGTGAGAAGGGGAGGAAAGGAGGGAAAGGGGGAGTGACTATTAATGGGTACAGAATTTCTTTGGGGGACATTAAAAATGTTCTAAAATTAGACTATAGTATTGGTTGCACACTCTGTTAATATACTAACTGAACCGTATACTTTAACTTGGTGAACCTTAAAGTATGAGAATTATATCTCAATAAACTTGTTACCAGAAAAGTAGCTGGAGCACTTGGCTACATAGCAGTTAATATGAAAAGCAGCTCAGTTATCCAAAATTTCATTCTGCCACATGGTAGAGGTATGTTCTACATGAGGACTCCTGAAAGGCTGCTAGTGGGGCCTGGTTCTTGCTTTGTCTTACTAAAACAGCTCTTCACATAAATAAACAGTACAGAAGAGTTTTATTTTCTTTTCGTTCTTTTTTTTTTTTGAGACATTAAGACAAGGTCTCATTCCAGTCCCCGAGTATCATAGCGCATTGCATTCTCACCTTCCCTGGCTCAGTTGATTCTCCCACCTCAGCCTCCCAAGTAGCTGGCACTACAGGCACGCACCACGACAGCCTGCTAATGTTTTGTATTTGTAGTAGAGACGGGATTTGGCCATGTCTCAAACTCCTGGGCATGATCAATCAGCCCACCTTGGGCTCCCAAAGTGTTGGGATTACAGGCATGAGCCATAGGACCTGGCTGAAGACTTTTTTTTAATGGGTAGTTAGATATTTCAAGGGAATATGTTTATCACACATAGTCACATTCTGTTAGAGGTAAAATACAACAAAAGCCCAAATGCTGTGTGGTGATTCCGATGTTGTCAGTTGAGTTGCTGTACTTAGCAGTTCCAAAGAAATCAGATATTTTTTTCTCAGTTTATTTTTTTTTAAGTCTGGTTATAAATGTTTTTCCCACCATGACCCAACTGGACCAAAAACTGTTTATTTTGGAAAAAAGGGAGAGAATGCTCTGAGTAATTAGTTTCCTAATTGCTTTTCAGTTGTAATTTCACTTTCTTTTTCTTTATTTTCTTTAACAACATACATCTGGGTTGGCCTAATCTAATCATATGATAAAAGCAAAAGGGAGCAAAAGAGTAAGTCAGAATGATTCAAAGAGTGAGAAGGACATAACCTTCTTTTGCTGGTTTAAAGATGGAGGGAATTCAAGCTGCCTCTAGAGGCAGAGTGCCCCTGGCTGACAGCCAGCAAGGAAATGGGAACCTCATTCTCACAATCCCAAGGAACTGAAATCTGCTAACAACTAGAAGGAGCTTGGAAGCAGATTTTTCCCGAGAACTTCCAAGTTAGAGGGCAGCCTGGCCAGCACCTTGATTTTGTCAGAGGCGTTTGAATCATCTTGAATAGGGGCTGGGTAAAATAAGGCTGAGACCTACCTGGCTGCATTCCCAGATGGTTAGGCATTCTAAGTCACAGGGTGAGATAGGAGGTTGGCACAAGATACAGATCGAAAAGACCTTGCTGATAAAACAGTTTGCAGTAAAGCAGCTGGCCAAAACCCACCAAAACCAAGATGGCGACACGAGTGACCTGTAGTCATCCTTACTGCTACACTCCCACCAGATCCATGACAGTTTACAAATGCCATGGCAACATGAAGAAATACCCTATACGGTCTTAAAAGGGGAGGGATTAATAATCCACCCATTCTTTAGCATATAATCAAAAAATAACCATAATAATGGGCAACCAGCGGCCCTCAGGTCTGCCCTGCCTATGGAGTAGCCATTCTCTATTCCTTTACTTTCTTAATAAACTTGCTTTCACTTTATGAATTTGCCTTGAATTCTTTCTTGCACGAGATCCAAGAACCCTCTCTTGGGATCTGGATCGGGACCTCTTTCAGGTGACAATTTCATCTCTATGGAACCCTAGGGAGAGAACTAGCCAAGCATGCCTGGACATCTGACCTATAGAACTGTGAGATAATGAATGGGTGCTATTTTAAGCTGCTTTTTGTGGTAATTTTTGTTTTGCTTTGTTTTGTTTTTGAGACAGGGTCTCTGTTGCCCAGGCTGGAGTGCAGTGGCATGATCTCAGCTCACTGCAACCTCCGCCTCCAAGGTTCAAGTGATTCTCCCACCTCAGACTCCTGAGTAGCTGGGTCTATGGGTGCACACCACCACACCTAGCTAATTTGTGTATTTTTTGGTAGACACGGGGTTTCACCATGTTGGCCAGGCTGGTCTTGAATTCCTGACCTCAAGTGATCCACCCACCTCATCCTCCCAAAGTGCTGGGATTACAGGCGTGAGCCACCTCACCTGGCCTGTGGTAATCTGGCAGCAATAGAAAACTAATACACTAGGCTTTTAAATAATTTAACTTCTTTACTTGTACTTGTGGGGTTTGGTGTATAAATTATTTCATCACCCAGATAGTGAGCACATTACCTGATAGGTAATTATTCAACCCTCACCCTCCTCCCACCCTGCACGCTAAAGTAGGCCCCAGTGTCTGTTGTTCCCTTCTTTGTGTCCATTTGTACTCAAAATTTAGCTTCCACTTAAATAAATGAGATCATGCAGTAATTGGTTTTCTGTTCCCGTGTTAATTTGCTTAGGATAATGACCTCCAGTTGCATCCATATTGCTGCAAAGGACATGATTCCATTCTCTCACAATAAAGTATTTTTAAGATAAGATATGCACATTGTCTTTGTACATACAATGCTATTGCACACTTAATAGACTATAGTATAGTATACATAAAACTTGTGTTACAGTCTTGCCAATGCACCACAATGTAGCAGTCTCTTATTGTGAGGTATTATCTGAAGTTCTTTGTCTCATGACCAAGAGAATTAAGGAGCATGGACACAAAGGGTGAGGTTGGAGTGAAAGTTTAATAAGCAAAAAAAGAAAGCTCTCTGCTGCAGAGAGGGGGCCTGGAAGTGGGTTGCCATTTTTACAGTTGAACACAAAGGTTTTTATAGGAAACTGATGAGGGCTGGGCATCTCATTTGCATAAACCATGAATTTCTTGTAGCTCTGCCCTGTCCTTCTAATGCACATGCTGGCCCTTAGCTTGAGTTACTTCATATTGTTTTGTTTCCCTTACCGTGCATGTGTCAGGGAACAGAATTTTCTATTGCAGGCATGTCTGGGCAAGTCACCTGTGTAGCCTTTCTTATCTGTGCAGCTGTGGGCATATCTTAGGGAAGCCCCCTTGTGCAAGTTCCCTTATCAGTGCATGCCGGCTGTTCTTTTGGTCAAAAGGATTAAACTCAGGACCCACCTTAACTGCCTGCTTGACTGGGTTTTTTCTTTTCTCCTCTTTCACTTGCACATGCACTGGAAAACCAAAAAATTTGTGTGACAGCTTTATTGCTATATTCACTTTATTGGGATATTCACTTTATTGTGGTAGTCTGGAACTAAGCCTGCAATATCTCTGTGGTATGCCTGTATATGCAAATAAACTTCTAATTATTTTTCTCTTGTTAATCTGTCTTTTGTTACAGGGGTCTGTCTCAACTAACTCAGAAAAGGTAGAGGAAAAATTATTCTTTCTTCCCTTACATCATCACTAGGCAAAGTCCTCCGCTATTGGAGCCAGCAGCATTTGGAGTACTGAAATTTATTTAGCATGTCTAGTATGTTTGTATTTCTAAAGAGCAGAAGAGTTTTAAATTTTAAGATTGAAAATGAGGAAAAATCTTCACAGCATTGAATTCTTCAACATGACATTGCCTGCATGCTTTAAGCAGAAAGGGTACAACATGAAGACATTTATAATCACCAGAGAAAATTGATGCATGGAAATCTCAAATGTAAAAATAAAACCAAGCCAGACGGCTGGGCAGGGTGGCTGACTCCTGTAATCCCAGCACTTTGGGAGGCCAAGATAGGCGGATCACGAGGTCAGGACATCGAGACTATCCTGGATAACTGGGTGAAATTCCATCTCTACAAAAAATACAAAAAATTAGCCAGGCGTGGTGGCACGCACCTGTAGTCCCAGCTACTTGGGAGGCCGAGGCAGGAGAATCGCTTGAACCCGGGGGGGCAGAGGTTGCAGTGAGCCAAGATCACGCCACTGCACTGCAGCCTGGGCGACAGAGCAAGGCTCCGTCTTAAAAACAAAAACAAAAACAAAAATCAAACCAAACCAAACCAAACCAAACAAAACAAAAAAACCAGCCAGGTAGTTTTACTTAAGAATTTTTTGGTTCTGCATTAGGATTGTTTACAGACGTTGTTATGGATTGTTCAGTCAGATTCTAGAAGCTCCCTGCTGAAAATTACATTTTTTATTTCATATTGTCCATTTAGAATAATTAAATATAGTTGTACAGATGTCTGCCTGCAATTACCTTTCTGTCTTCTATGATTTTTATAGGAATTACACTCATTTCCTGGTGTTATCTAAATGGGAAAAGTTGAAACAAATCATCCAAAAGCCATCCTTACTCAGCACAAGGTGTTTATCGTCTGTATTTAAAATTCACTCAACATTTTCAGTGACAATATTCTCTTTGCTTGATCCTCAGTCTGACGTTCAATTTCAGATTTCTTGCCACTATTACCAGATGCAAGAATGTCAAAGCCGGTGAACCCCTAGAGATCAAGCAGGTCAACCTCTTCACTTAAGAGATAAGGAAACTGGGATTGGGAAGAGTCAAAAGACTTCCTGAAGGCCTTATAGCTAGTAGTGACCCACAGGCAAACTGTCTTAAGATCTCAGTGGGGCCTGGATCCAAACACTGCTTGTCAGAATCTAGAAAAGATATCATAGTTGGAGATAAAATCTACGAATAGTGCCCTGAAAATCTTTATATATACTAGGCCTGTGACTTTGACTGTATTCATAATAGCTAAGTGAGAGAGAAAACTGTATTATCCCAATAACTTAATTTACTCTTTATTATTATTTTTAAAAATTTCTTTTCAAATTTGGGGGGTAAATAGTAGCTGTACATATTTATGGGATACACGAGATGTTTTGATACAGACATTCAGTGTGAAATAAGCACATCATGGAGAATGGGGTGTTGATTCCCTCAAGCATTCATCCTTTGAGTTGCAAACAATCCAATTACACTTTTTAAGTTATTTTAAAGTGTACAATTAAGTTATTCTTGACTATAGTCATCCAATTGTGCTATGAAACAGTAGGGCTTATTTATTCTAATTTTTTTGGTACCTATTAACCATCCCCACTTCTCCCCAAGCACCCCACTACCCTTCACAGCCTCTGGTAACCATCCTTCTACTCTCTCTGTCCATGAGTTCAATAGTTTTGATTTTTAGATCCCACAGATAGGTGGGAACATGCAATGCTTGTCTTTCTATGCCTGGCTTATTTCACCTAACATAATGTCCTCCAGTTCCATCCATATTGTTGCAAATGACTGGATCTTATTCTTTTTTATGGCTGAACAGTGGTCCATTGTGTACAAGTACAATATTTTAATCCATTTATCTGTTGATGGACACTTAGGTTGCTTCCAAATCTTGGCAACTGTAAACACAGAAGCAACAAACATGGGAAGGCAGATATCTCTCCCACATATTGATTTAATTTCCTTTGGATACATAACCAGTAGTAGGATTGCTGAATCATATGGCAGTTCTATTTTGACTTTTTTGAGGAACCTCCAAGCTGTTCTCTCCACAGTGGTTGTACTTATTTACATTTCCACTGTTAAAGCAAAGTAAATATGGCCTGAGACGGACTAAATAATTCTATATTTAGGTTCTTGCGGATGAACCTAAATAAGTAGACAAGATTGAAACCCTAACTTAGGAATATGTGCCTGTAACAATAGCTGAGTCAATCCATGAACATGGAATATTTTTCCATTTTCTGGTGTCCTCTTCAATTTCCTTTATCAGTGTTTTATAGTTTGCATTATAGATATCTTTTACTTCATTGGTTAATTCCTAGGCATTTCATTTTATGTGTGTCTATTATAAATGGGATTACTTTTTTAAATTACTTTCTCCGCATTGTTCACTATTGACTTACAGAAATGCTACTAATTTTTGTATGTTGATTTTGTATCCTGTGACCATACTAAATTTTTAAAGTCAGCTCTAATAGTTTTCTTGTGGAGTCTTTGAGTTTTTTCCAAATATAAGATCATATAATCTGCAAGCAAGGATAATTTTACTTCTTCTTTTCCAATTTGGATGCCCTTTATATTTTTCTCTTGACTGATTGCTCTAGACAAGACATGAATGCCTGCTTTTACTACATCTATTCAACATAATGTTGGACATGCTAGCCAGAGCGATTAGGCAAGAGCAAGAAATAAAATGTATCCAAATTGGAAAGGAAGAAGTAAAATTATCTGTTTACAGATCACGTGATCTTATATGTAGAGAACCTTAAAGATTCCACTAAAAAACTGTTAGAACTAATAAACAAAGTCAGCAAAGTTGCAGAACACAAAATCAACAGACAAAAAGCAGCTTGATTTCTATAAACTAACAATTAACAATCCAAAAAGGAAATTAAGAAAAAAATTCCTTTTACAATAGTATCAAAAAGAACAAAATATTTAGGAATAAACCTAACCAAGGAGGCTAAAGACTTGTACACTGAAAACATCACTGAAAGAAATTAAAGAAGGCACAAATAAATGGATATGAGGCAGGAGAATAAGGCCTGGAGGCAGAGAACATAAGGCTGATTCACCCTTACTTCCGAGAACTAAATCAAATTGAAATACTTCGGCTATGACAGGAAATGTCCTCCCCATTTACATAGGGTGTACACTAAGTAAATTATTTTCTAACTTTACTTCATCCTCTTCATTCATATAGGGCTTATACCAAGCAATCAATGGAAACCTCTAGAGGGTAATTAAACCCCAGAAAATTCTGAAACAGGGTTCTTCAGTCCCTATGCTCGGGACCACTCCCATACTGTGGAGTGCATTTTCATTTTCAATAAATCTCTGCTTTTATTGTTTCATCCTTTCCTTGCTTTGTTTGTGCATTTTGTCCAGTTCTTTGTTCAAGACACCAAGAACCTGGACAACCTCTACCGGTAACATACTTTGGTGAGTCAGCCAGGAGGTAAGCCCAAAGTTTGGAATTTAATTTTCTCCTTTTCCTTTCTGCTTCA